>NC_061489.1:9691560-10054060 GCF_022539355.2 Hippoglossus stenolepis
ATGATGAACATTGTTGAAGCTGTTTTTTTTATGATCTGGCACCAACAGTATTTTAGTTTTTCGTTTATTTACCTATCAATGTATTCATTTTTGTATTTATTTATTTTACTGTGAAGGGAGGGGAGTAAGGGGGATTTGCTATGTGAAAATATTCAACGTGTGATTTTTACACATGTTTAAACAAAACCTATCAATAAACAGATTAAAAAAGACCCTGCAAATCTGTTTTTACTTTCTTATTTAATTATTTGTCCCATCCATCAGGTTCAATGAACCACTGCACTAGAACCACTGCACACAGAAAAAAAACATTTTTCCCACCTTTTTTTTTTTGTGTGTTTTAGCAGAACAACTCTAAACCTCTAAAGCTGCTGATCAGGGGTCACAAGAAGGCATTGCTTTGTTTCTGGGCTCACAAGCTGACAATGTTGGAAACCAGTGGGTAATTCGAAAGTATACTTTGTGGTAAACGCTTCAGACTCCTCCATCTAAAGTGCGAAGGTTGATTGCGTAATGAAAATGAAAAATCCCCCTTTTTCACTCAGAGAGTTTATCCCATTGAACAGATTCCATCCCTGTCTTTCCTGAGGGATGAGAGTAGTGAGAAAAGAAAATAGGAAACCTAATTTCATGGCGGGAGCAGTCCACTGCTAATCTATGATAGACTCCGAGTCCTCATTGGCCACTGTTATCAATGGCGGGATCAAACCCTTATGGGGCACTGTGAACAATATAAGCGACACCTCAGGCAAAGTGGAATGGGAAAAGGAGCGATTCGCTGTAATGGTATCTCCTGTTTTTTCCTCTGACTATTATGTGGAGGAGACTGTTTTTTTAGAGCGGCAGCGGAGTGGGAGAGGTGGTTTCGGTGTCTCAGCGGGCTGCCTGTTAGCATGGGGGAGAAGAAGAGGCAGACAAGTGGGGATGGGTGGGAGCAGAGGGAGAGAAGATTTGTCAAGATTTAAGAGCAAAGTTTTGACAGACGAGAAGAGAAGGTGCCTCACAGGATCGTCTGCCGCTCGACTGGCATCTGTCTGACAGCACAAACCTCCATCCCCTCCTTCCCTCTCTTCCCTGCTCTGAGGATATTTATTTCATGTCAGTAGCAGCTGCGGCTCTCTCTTGACCGTGCTACTTGTTGCAAAGCCTTGTTTGTTTACTTCCTCTGATCTTCATATGTCCTCACAGAAAGGGAAAAGAAGTCCAGTAGAGGTGGTCGCCTGTTAACGGGGACAAAATTGGTCCACGCTCCTCACGAGTGTACAAATGGAAACGAAGAAGAGGGTGTCCCAATTTTTGAAGTATGGGATCCAAGTTTCAGATAAGGGCTAAATTTCAAGAATGCGAATCACATCAGAATTAATTTAACTTGGGTATAGCAGTGAGGTTCCTCTAATAACAATGCATCCTGGCAGGGTTGCTTACAGACCACTGCTAGAAGCCTGAAGGTGTGGGCTTTTGATTTATACGTGAAATAATGCAGATCATCCAAGCTTTTGGAGAAGGGTTGAAACTGGATTGAGCCTTAGTCCCCCCGTCATCCCACCGCTGTCTCCCTAATGTACCTGTCTGTTGCAAGGTGTCCATATTTCTCAGCTGAACACACAGAGTCGTTTTTTTTTTCTGCTCCATGTATGAGCTAATGTAGTGCAGTCAGCTAGAGAGGTTACTATAGAAACTAGGCTTTCCCACACTGGACATGGAGCACAGTTTTTCAGACAGTTATTTAAGCCACGTTTAAAGATTATATATATATATAAGGTTCTAACCTTTAATACACCAGCCAACGCGTATGTTCTATGTAAAGATATATTGCAGTAATAGCATATTTTTATGATCTAGTAGTCGGTTCTGACATATGTTCTTATCACTGTAAGTGCAAAGAGCAGGACATGTGAGTCCCTATGCCCATGTGGCGGCGTGTTTTCACTTTGCTGTACAACCTTTGCCCAGGAAGCAGAGACGATCAAAGCTACGGGTAAAGCGGATATTTAGGTGTGTTTACAGCTGGTTTCTCTGGGCTTCACAGAACTAAGAGAGTGTAGAGGCAACAGCTCATCTACAACACAGAGAGGGGCTTGACGTGTGGCCCCCGAGGAGTCGTTTTGGTTCCGAGATGCTGGTGCTAGTTCCACATTAGAGTGTTATCAAGCCTGAGAGAAAACTGTGAAAAACCAACTGTGTCCGAACCTGACCAGAGGCAGATGTTTTCCTTGATTACAGGCATGTGCAGCATAAAGAAAATCAAGGAGACGGCACAGCCAACATTACCAAACCTGAGTCAAACCAAACTATGGTCAAAATCCCAGCCCGATGGGTCCTGGCGGCCCGTGACAGGTTCGGGTATCCACACTCGACTAGTGGCTATGACTTTTGTATACAACTTTCAGGTATGTACTTAAATGACGTCCTCTTTTCCCTATCACACTGTGCTCTGTTTTTCATATACACACTCCAAGCCTCAGATAGACGCACAAGTAAGTAAATTAGAAAAATTATGAAAAGGTGCAGGGACATAAAAAAAAAGGACCTTATTTTGCACAAACCTTTTAATGGGCCCATTATAAATGACGGTAGCCACTTTGCCTATCAGCTGTTATTACCCTGCAAGTCTTATCATTTAAAATTAAATCTGGCAAACTGGCCAGACAAGAGAGATTGAGCTAATCTAAAAGCCCAGCAGTGAGAAATTGTTCAGGCCAGCAGCTGCATATTAATGCTGTTATTACTACAGCTTCTGTTGATGTCAATTTGCTCTTCATTTGGCTGCATTTAGTGAGACTGAACAGTGCTGCAGGGGTCTGCGTGACACGTGCCCTGAGAAAATGGCAGCAGACAAAGGGAGCTAATGTATATAAGCTTGCATAGATTGGCTCCCTGACCTTTTTCTGTCACGGTGAGTCTGCATAGATTTCTGTGTCTGGCTGTCACAGTGTTCCCACTTGTGCTTCACTGGAAGTCTACTAGTGTGCTACTGTTATGTATGCAGGTTTGACAGCGCAGGGGAAAGAACATATAGTGCAGCTGAAGAGGAAAATGGAATAAAGGAGCATAAAAGACTTGAGACCATACACTTGAAACATTAGGTACGTGCAACTCGTTTGAACAGGTAAGAATAGAAAATTTGGAATCCTGATAAAAGCCACATTTAACAGAAATTCAGTCTGAAGGTAAGTATAGAGAATCTCAAAACAAATGTAAATAAAAGCTAAAATGCAGTGATATTATATTTCCTTACCAGGTTAGCCAGGATGTAGTGATAGCTCTTAGCATTCTTGCCCTGTTCGACAATCTGGAAGACAAAGGTGGAGGAGAAATACAGAATAAGTGTAAGTAAGAGAGCCAGGGGAGGTGTTTGACAGCGTCTCAGCAGCGAGCCTGCTCCAGTGTACAGAATTTGACCTTGTGCAAAACAGACAGAAAGAAATCGGAGCAGAGAGAGTGAAAATGGAACAATCTACCGTATAAAAGGGCGAGGAACTTCACAAATGTCAGTGTTAATCTGTGCGGTGGCATATTAACAGATTACCAGCTCCGTACAGACAAAGTAGCTTAAAGAGAATGACAGGTCTGGAGTCAGTTAGAAACCTTTCCCATCCTCCGTCACCTCTGCTGTTTCCTCCCGTCTCTCTCGTTTTCTCTCCTCTGCCGTTCCTCCTCTCATCTCCTCTGCCGTTCCTCCTCTCTCCTCAGTGATGAAAGGTATTACTGTGAGGAGTCATTTCTTACAACTGTGTTGCCTTTGGCCAGACCACACATCACTTATTCATATATTAAAATAGCCACTAAATTAATTAAATCCCTTAAATATTTGAACTACAATGTATCAACATATAAAGTTTAGTCAGGCCCTTTAAAGACCCAGGCTTGAAAAGGAATGGAAATAGCAGTGGCATCAATTGACTTAAGAAAATTAATGAATAAATTAACATTTAATACAAGTAAACCTGTCAGAAAATGTGCAATTAGTGATCTTATTTGTAAACAGCAAACTGTACACACTGTATTTTCTTCCCTCCCCCTCCTACTCTGTTTTCACTGTGGTTCCCCTGAGAGCGCTGGTTTGATCTTTGATCTAATGTTTAAAAAAACACACAACACTCTACATCCCTGGAACTGCTCGTGGTCTAACAATATCATCGAGTAATTCAGTCTGTCAGGGCTGAACTGTACACAAGCCCCCCGCCTCCCACCTACTGTACACTCCATCGCTCTTCCGCCTGCAACTTCTGTCACTTTCCAACTGCGGGCGACGCAGGTCAGCTGACCACCTACAGGTCAGGGCAGTTAAAACAACACACTGAGGTGTGTGGTGCCAGGGCTGGTTTATTCACTCTGACTGACACTTACATGTAGATACAGAATAGGGGGGGAAAAGCTGGTGGCACTCTCGGCTGAGCCTGAGCCCGCTGCGCTGTAGTGTGTATATGTGTCATCACAGCATACTGGGCAGTCACATGAAATAAGGCCAAGTGGGCAGCACTGATGTAAAGCCATGCACCATCCAATTATCACGGAGGATAAAGAATCCCACCGTCTCCTCTCCTCTCCTCTCCGTTAGTGTTTCCCCCGGTGTATACTTTGTCGAGTGTACTCTTTTGTTTGTGTGTGTGTGTGTCAAATGATGCTGCAGGTCATGACAGAAGGTGGCATTTGTTATTAATGGTGACCCTAGCACAAGGCGGGCCTCGCGGCTGAGCCCCGGGCAAGGAACATTTCGAGGGAAAGAGGAGAGACACACACCCGACACCGTGGGGACGCGCACACATTACGGCCACAGTGGACTGTCGAATGGAAATGTTTTGGAAGCGAGTAGCATTTTAATTATTCATAAAGATTTGAAGAGTCATTCAGAGTTCAGCCCCCGAGAGAACGGCTCATTATCTTCTCTGACTCTCTGTAGAAAAACACACTCTGAGGTAGCTCTTCTGTCACAATCGATGTTCTCCGAGGAGACGACATCAACATTCAGGTTACATGAGAGGTCACCCTCAGGATACTGTCAGCGACTCTATCATGTGAGAATCTGTGTGCTCTATGAGATGAACACAGGAGTGAGTCTAAAGGGCAAAAGAGGCAGAAGCGAGAGTGACGCAGCTGTGGGTGATTGATGGCGGCCGTCTGCATGGAGAGCGTCTCAGGCTCCGCTCCTGTAAACTGGTGAGAACTCATGCAATAACCTTAACTGTAGACACTGGGCCATCAATAATGCTCACGGAGAGCAGACGTAGCCTACACATACAGATTGTATGTGTGTGTGTGTGTGTGTGTGTGTGTGTGTGTGTGTGTGTGTGTGTGGCCTAAATCGGTTTACACAATCACATTTTGGGGTCTTGTCTCTCTTACGGGGAAGAAGGTAAGGCTATGGTTTGGTGTAAGTCACTGTGTGTCGTGCACATCATTTATTTTGCCTTTCCCTGCAAAAAGAAAAGTGTCCGCTGACAGATGCGTTCTTTACATTGGCATGGTTGTTAAGCGATACATCCACTAGAGGGCAGCACAGAGGCGAGTGTTTCTGAAAGCTACAAACATGGCTGTTGGAGGCCGTGATAATGTACTAGATAGAGGAACAGGCGGCTGTTTGTCATTACCAAATTGCAAGTCTGTACAAATTGGCTTTTGATAAAATAAGATTAGCTTGTCCGTCTTGCCTGTACGCGTAAGCTTTCAGAAGTCGTGCACAAATACGAAATAAATAAAAAACGCAGAGTACATTAGACACATATCCTTGTTTAGCTTGTTTACATACAGAAGTGATGCTTCAAGTTACAAATAAAATCCACTGCTGAGTCTACCTATTACAGCCCCATGCACACCTCTTCCACATGCTGTGAAATCCAAAGCCAGACCTGCCATGCCTAGTTACGGTTGCTAAGCTATGATTGGATCTCTATTCATGGGAGGACACCAAGATCCTTTTTCCTTTCAATAGTACAGTGGTGAGTGAGTGATGATGCTATCAAAGAAGAACTGCCGACTCCAAATGCCAAAGCTGTGTTATTTATCGCTCCTGTCCTTAATTCTCCAGGAGACCAAACACAAGAGCAGACCGCCAACCAGCCCCCACTTCCCGTTTACACCCCGTCTTTCTTTCCCAACTGCATCTCTCCTTTGTCCATCAGATTCAAAGATGCGCAGCCTCGCTCTTAAGTGTGTGCTTTTTATTTGTCTTCAATATATTATTTCTGAGGAAGTCTTTTAATCTTAATGTGCAGGCTGAAAACGAATGAAATTTCATTATAGTGTAAATTCCGTCATGATTGCATTTTCCCGTATCATTGCAGAAACAGTGCAGAGAAATGCTCTTTACCTTCCTGAGGATGCCAGTGAGCCTCTCGGTCTCACAGTCGATGATAATCTGGCCCTCCTTCCTCTTGTCCAGATCCTGAAACACTTTCAAGAACGAGGCCTCCGTCATGGTCTCCACGTTCACCGAGGTCACCAGCCAGTTCCTCTCCGCTGCTGTGTCCAGAACCTTCTGCAGCACCGACAGGCCTGGTGAGAAGAATGAGAAGAGCTGAAACTCAGTGGCAAAAATGAAAAAGGATCTGAAATTGCACTGGAGAGGAACTTCAGGAGCTACATGTCTGGGTATTTACACCAAAAGTTCTGCAAAGATGAATGGAGTGATGAATGACAAATTGTAATTAACTCACTGAAAGCAATAAGGGTTGGGTTCCAACATGGGCCGAATCACAATGCAGATTCCGGTGCCTGCCCTCAGCACTGAAATAGTTGACCTGCTTATTGGCAACACACATCACCGCTCTGGCCTAATTACCATAACACTCAACTCTGGTGGCAACACAATCTCTTTATGGCTCTGGCAGCACACAGCGTTAGCCTACAGTTAGCTAGTAGCTAGCTCAAACTCAAGTCAACACGACAACAAAATGTCTAAAGCGAAACGGTCCAGATGTGGCTGTATTTCACTCGACAGGATTCCAACACCTGCAGCAGATGTTTGAAAACAAAGGGAGGAAGATGAAAAACTTGATGAAGCACCTGCAACACGCAGGATACATCTGAAAGCAGAGGAACACTCTGTGTTTGCATGCGTGGCCCCATGTCGAGCACATCAGATGGCAGTGTGAGCGCCCCCTGGCCCCGGCAGTGGGGAGACAATTGATGACGAGTTGGAGGTGGAGTATTTTACTGTATTAAGCACTAAAACTGTTATTTAGTGTTGAATTGCAGACGTTGGGTTCAGTGTTATTTATAAGACATTTTGCACTTTTTTATATCTGTATATTTAAGTTAAATATACTTTTAACTTTATGAGCTAATGAGTTAAATTTCATCTTCCAATTTGCCTTAGCAATTAAAAAAACTGCTCTTAAAGCAATAGTTCACCCAGAAATGAAAATTCACTTATTATCTACTCACCCCTATGCTGATGGGGGGGTGGGTGAAGAGAGAGTTTTTTTGTCAAGTATCGATTTAGCCTCAGTATCAGAAAAAAACAAATAACATCCAACCTTAAAAGTGAAACTGAGCATGACACAAATAGATGCAGGTTAATGTTATACTCTATGTAGTTATAATGTGAGCCAAAAGATAAATTAGAATAACTTGAGGATGAAACAGAAGCTGTGCAGAAAAGCAAAGAGCTTGTGGTTTGCTTATCCATCAGCATCTTCCCTGTAGCTTCAGTGATATAATCTAACATGTAGGACAGTCCATTAAACACACTGACATGTACAGGTGTGCTTTTCCAGCTCATACAGCGCCGGGCTAAATAATCACCACTTTCACACTAACAAATATTCAGCCAGCGCATCATCGCAGGCTACACACTCACAGCAAGCATTACGCCCTCCGAGCACCATTACAGGTGCCGCTACTCAATTACACTGTCACCGATACGCTAGTGAGACCGCCAAACATGGCGGAGAACGAGGCAGAGCAGCCAATGAGCTAGGGGCTCACGCTAAGTCAGGAAATAAAAGGCGATTAGAGAACACATTGATCTTGAGCTCTGATTTACAATCTGACTCACTGTTGTACTCCTTCGCTGTTGGCAGCAGACCAATCAGATTCTTCCCGAGTTGGCAGCCGCTGTTGTTCCACAGAGTAAATAAATAAATAAAAAATTTCACCCGCAGCAGACTGGCAGCCATTACCCAAATGAATTATAGCAATTACAAAATTTAGAAATGTAAACTAATACACGATGTAGCCACATTTGTTTTTTATTTCCACTAAGCTGGCAAACACTGTTAGAGCCACTGTGGGCCTATACGCGGTGTGTTTTGCATATCCTCCATGCTTGTTTGTTCACATTCATACAGGCTTTTTTATGCATATTGAGCAAATGTAAAAATGGCTCATCCACAACAACAAACACAACATAGAGGCTGTCAGAAGAAGAATGAGAGATGCAGTCACCACCTCTGAAAGATGATTGCCGGGCTTTATTAGAATGCACACCAGCTGCTCTCCAGGCAATTCACGCTGCCTGTTTGACACCAGGTCATTAAGACATAAAAAGATGGATGGTGTTTCACCTCCACATATGACCACAACACAGAATATGTAAATAAATTGGACAAACAAAAAAAAGATGCAGGGGTGTTGGATGTAAATGGTGCACAGGGCGTTGTGAAGCATAACTGGAAAGGTGCATCGCGACATATGGCACCTGTCAGAGTTTCTTTCCATTCACTGTTGCTCATGAGTAAATAGTTGTGACCCTTGGTGCTGACAGGTTTAATAGTAGCTGTGAAACCGATGATGGACGTGGGAACATAGGAGGCAGTTTATCATGGCCGTGAATAAGGTCAGTAGGCGCAGAGGAGAATGGGCAAATATCTTTGAATGGAGCCGAGTCCTGGTTTATGTCGGCTGCACACTGGAGGATCATCAGGCTGATTTGGGGTCCGATAGAGCCCTCCTGACGACCGTACGGGCGTCGCTGATAAAACGCAGATGTGAACAGATGATTTGGTCAAATGATCGCATATTGTGATGGGTTTACAGACATAATCTTAATGCCACCGACTGAATCTGAGCCTCCCTGATTTCGAATCGTAAATATCAAAGATGTTTAATATTTATCATCTGAAATCGTCGACTCATGTAGTATGAAAGGAACCGCGATTGGAATGTGGCAAAAAAATATGCTTGTTTTGTTATGTTTAACACTGAATTAGTTTTTTCAAACGACAGCCATACGGAGCAACTCTAGAAACACAGAGGATGTTTCGCAATACAATAAAGAAAAAGAAAGAAAACACCAAACTAAAATAAATCAGAACAAAAAGAATGAGAGATGGGTGCTTATTTAACGTGTCCTGCTGTCTGTGCAAAACATTACACAAACAAGCGCAACCTGCTGATGACGCCCGGCAGTCTGCCTCCATGTTTGTCTTTATTCTGAAGTCACGTGTGATCGCGCACGTTTCTGCCACTGCAAAATCGGTGGTTTGGACGCCAAGTGAGTTGTTCTGCATCTCGACTGAATCATCTTGTGGGTGCATTGTCAAAATCGAGATTAAATGTCAGTTGCATCTTTTATGTCTGTGTTTTCAAAATTTCAATAATCCTCTTGAGTGCTGCAGGCATTTAGCAGGAGGTTTCAGCACCATGGACAGCTCCCTTTCGAAAAGGAGGCCGTGTCTAAAGCGGTTCACTTCATTTTATTCTTTTATCCTTTTGTTGCTTCCATTTTAATCATCTTCCATCTCTCCTCTCATCTTTACACTTTCATTTGTTTGTGAGACTGGTTCTGCACTATGTAAATTATGTCCCAGCACCTGAGCATACAGCTGGGCAGCAGTCAAGATGAGCTAAAATTAGTGTTTGAATCTCATTAACGCTTTGTGTTGAACATGTTCTGTGCTGAAATGCATTACAGACGGAGCTGGAGCCCACTTTCCTTCAATGTTACCACTGTGGCTGAACTGCAACAATTCATTTCTCTCCATATCTTCCATCTGTTTATTTATTTATTTATTCCTCCTCTCCCTCCTTCCCCCTTTCCTGCTGGCTGTGTTTGCATTGAACCTACTCTCTTCTCTTTAAATGTAGCTATGTGCTGACGCTCCCCTATAAATCAGAGCCTGGCTGACAGAAAGGCTCGTAGGACAAGCCATGGAGAAAATGGTCCTCCAAAGGCATCCTGGAAGAGAATTATATCATAATAGAATCTGGCTGTCATAAGCACCCTTTTGGCCGGAGGCACTACACAGAGACCTGGGAACCGGGCAATCGAGGGAGGAGAAAATAACACTTTGGGAAACCATTACCTGAATATTGTTTACGATAGGTTTAATGGCCTATCAAATTTGCTTTCCTGTTGTTGGCTTTTGAAAATAAAAACAAGAGGCACTTTTATTAACAGATGCTGCGCGGTAAGACAGCAAGACAGATGTTAGAAGAAGAAAAGAAGTAAAGAGGAAGATGCTAAAGCTCTGGAGATGGCAGTAAAGTGGTAATGTCTGTGGTATATGTGCACGTCCTTATCCACTTCAGATAATTGACAAAATCACAGGGAACATTAAGAATATGAATATATATCTAATAGAAATATGTAAGAGCAGAAATCAAATAACTTTTTGGCCTCTTCATAGGAAATATTACGAGGTAGAACAGACACACACACACACACACACACACACACACACACACACACACACACACACACTCACGACAAATTCATCACAAGTCAATATGATTTTTCTTTAAAGGCTTAAAATAACCCTGTAGGAAAGGTGACTGCAGCGTAGTATCCAGGCAACAGAAGACTACTGATATGGATTTCACTGGCTCCATCCCACCACTCAATCACACAGGGGTGACCCTGCACACACACACACACTCACACACATATATACACATAAACACCCAAACAGTTTGTGAGTGGATAATGAAGGGATCACAGAAGATTAAAAATATCTGTGGGACGTGTGTGACGCCACAGCCGTCACACATCAATAGGGCTGGAGGCCACTGTGAAATCTCCCTCGTCAACACTGTGCGCTGTGAGGAGTGACATGATGGCATCTGTCTTTTAAAGCTGACTTAAGCTTGCTTATTTATCTCACTCAAGTCAAACACATCAGTGGATAAAAGTTTCACAAAGCCCTCGGGCTGTAGCATGCAAATATGCGTCCGCAAGAAGTACACACATATTGAGAGTGTGCATGCTTTTGGGTGCGCACACACACCCATCACGGTCAAGCTCCAAAACTCACAGCACCTGGTGCAGATGGCATGGCATTATGGGAAGGGTACAGCTGATTGGTTAGAGAGGAGCGAACGAGGAAGATGCCGGAGGCTGACAGGTGTGCTACTTTATTTCTGCCTTTCTCTGCAGAAGTGTTATTAACAGTCTGCAGCACTTTTTGTGTTTTTCTTTTTTCTGACATTACTGACTGCTGCGGCACTGGTCACTCCAGAGGGCTGCTCATCTTTTGTTCCATTGTGAGATTATCACTGCAGGTCAATACTTCTTTTATGTGTTTGTTATCTGTACAAGGCTGATGGTTGAAAAGAAATGTTCCGATGGCTGCACGTGTCTGCACAATGGTTACGATTGACCCCATTGCTGTCGCCATGGCAATCTGAAGACGACTAATGGGGGTTGGTTTACAGGCTGGTGCAGGCTCTGACTCTCTTTGTGTGCATGGAGTACAACTGCACATTTGACATTTAATAAATTCTAACACGTGCAATTTTGATTTTGAAAGACAAATAAGGATATGACATTTAATAAAATTATAAAAGTAAAAACGTCCACTTCAAAAAAAGATCATAGTGTGATTCATGAATTAGAAATAAATCCTAAATAAATATAATCTTACCTGAATCCGAGCTGTACATGTAGACAAACTTGGTCCAGCCGTAGTGGTCGATTACACCCACCAGAGCGTCCTGCAGCTCAGGCCTCAGCTGGATGACGAACTGGTTGGCTGTCTCGATGGGGAAGGACGGCGTGACGAAGCAGACGTGCAGCGCTCCGCAGAAGGACATGAGCATGTTGACCGTCTTCCTGTCATACAGGCCGATGATGGCATACACACCTTTGGAGAACTGCGAGCAAACTGTAGCGAGAGGAGAGAAAAAGAGGGGAGAGGAGACAAGAGGTTGGTTATTCTCAAGACGTTCCAGAGTGGAGGATTATGGAATACTTGCATTGAACTGAGAGAAACGCTGGTTGAACCGAAAGTAAAAGCCGAAGCAATTATAGTGAGACACAACAAAATGAAAAGAACCTCTTCCCTTCAAGTAGGCATTTGCAGCATTGCACACCCACAATGTTTCTGTTAGCAAGAAACCATAAAACACAACATTGTCTGGTACTGATAATGGTAATTTTAGTTGATTAAATCGAGACATTTCACAATGTGTCATACAGTTTTTATCTGATTGTCAATCGGTGTCAAATTAAAGCTGAAATGAGTCAGAGCAAAATCAGTTGGTTGATTAATTCCAGCCTCATCAATGTGTAAATTTGTTGCTGCCTCATATTTAATGTGTTTGGGGTTTTTAATATTGATTCAACAAAAAAATGTTTTTAAAAAGTATTAGGACAACAACTTTGGCTTTAAAAATTAGGATGATTGTTTTTACTATTTTTTAAAGTTCCATAGACAAAGCGATTAAAGGGGAAAATAAGTGACAAATGAATCGCTTAAGTGTAAGTCACACCTTATATTGAATTGAATGAACTGAGGCTACATCCACACCACTACCTTTTCATTTGAAGACGCTAAAACAGAGAAGATAGTAAACGCTGCTGGCCCCATTTTAGTTTGAAAACTCCAAAGCTGAAAACCACTGGCATTAGCCTCAGCTACCAGTGTACAACACAACATGGATCTATCACAAGCGTTGCTGAGCCTGTTGTCTTTACTAACAGCTGCAAATCTGCATTTCACATTGATACAACTGCTTACGTGTAGAGACAAACTGTTATTTGAGCAATCTGCAATACATGTACGTGAGCGTTTTCAGGTGTGTTTGTATGGACGGTGATTGAAAGTGATACAGAGCCCAAAATACTTGACAGAGATCAAACATGTACCTGTATCGATGAAGCCTAAATTCAACTAAAAGAAGGACAGACGTTTTCAACAATCTTCAGCTGAAATTAACTTTCCTTAGCTTTTGCCGCTCGGTGACATGTTTATGCAAAGCTGGCCCGTTGGTCCATCTGTGTACCACCAGTCTGTTTGCTTGCCTTCGCTGAGAGGTGGTGGAGGTGAAGGCAGATTAGGCGTAGAGAGGTTAATCAATGCATCCCCAGGGTTCCATTGACATTTTACTGGCAGCAGGAGGCGGCTCCCGTCTCTCATTTGCTTTTCTCCCTCGTTCTGTCCATTTCTCTTTCTCTCATTGTCTGCCTGTCACTGCTCACACTCACACTTCCCTCTCACCCTTTAATATCTCAAAATAGCTCATTTACGTAGACAGAGGCGTATCCTCTCCGTGGTTTCAGGGTAGCATCCTACCTATACACGCGCAGGTCTGACCTGGGCTAGTTCCTGTGCTGTGGTGATGGTTGGGCCTTACTCGACTCAGTATTTACCAAACAGATTGAAGTCTCTGCCTGTCTCTCGTGCGAGGGCCAGCTCGCTGCTAGGCGCCAAGGGAAAAACGGAGAGAAGATGGCCCGCACCCAAAACGCCTAACCTGTCACAGACCTGCACCGTCCATGCAGGCACGGGTGACGGAGGGAGAGCGGTATCACATAAAAATACATGTGCACACACACATATGCAGACACTAGCGCTCCAAAAGCCTGGTGACTCACCCTACTTAAAAAAAGGCCCTGAAATAGACATTTTGCGCCTCGCCACACTGACTCAGTAACAGACCTATCTCTCCTCCATGGTCTGCACACGCTCCTGCTGGTAAATGGACCCTCTCTCAGCTATTGCCTTCCACCAGCACACATTATATTTCCCCTCACCATTTTCTAGGACCAATTTCAGAGGTGATCCCATGTTCTGCTTGGATAAAAGGTAATGAGAGCTTGTTTGACTTTTTGTGCAGTGTCCCATTACTCTGCCCTGCAGCAGGTTACCACGTTTCACTGAATATGAGTCATTTCTCATACCTACAGTATGTCTGACGAAAAACTGAAAAAAAACCCAACATGCAGCCATGTGGCACGGACCTCCTGCTCCGAGTTGGCAAGAGAACCATGTGCTCGTCCGATTCGACACGACGAGACACAGAACATTAGTGTAACTCAGCGGTCTCAGTTCAGATAGCAGAATAACCGGAGCAGCGTGGCGGGCGTTGTGTTTGTGTTGTGCGCGGCTTGTTAGCGAAGCTCCACCTGAAGTAATGACATTTGAGGCAGGGCTGAGGCACCGAAGATGATCGTGAAGACCCCGACAACACCTGTCCACCCTGGCACTTCGTGTCTCCTCGTCCACAAGCCACAGCTGCCATGGCGGCAGGGCTGAGGTTGCCCGGGCAACAGCAAGGGATTACAGTAGCTCAGAGCTGCTAAAGGACTTTTGAAAGATGGAGTGGGAATTTTTTCTGAGTGTTTGGACATTTTGTCATAATTAGCCTTGCCCCTTGAGGAATTGCCAAATTTGCAAAACTCACTCTGCTTTGCAAAATCCTTAGATAATATCTGAAATAATGGGGAGATTTGCAGCTGGCATTCTTGTTTACACTCCCAACAAACCATACCAATTTCCAAGAGTCAACAAAAACCTTGAGCATATGCATACAGATGTGCGGGCGCTCCAGCGGTACGGTCCCCTGAGTCGAAGTATTCACTTGCTGTAAACTTTTCCTATGAATGAACAATGAGTCGATTTGCATTCGGTGTGGCTGAAGAGTTTTTGGTCAGCAGGAAAAGAGAGGAAGGAAACTCAAATCCTGAAGGGACAGATAGTAGCACAACAGGAGGAGCTGTCAGAAACAACTCACGCAGTTACTGTCTTCCCTGTGCTCTGTTTCCTGTGCCCTGCAGCTGTTCCTCTGCTTAGCATGAGCCAAATATCAAACGACAGACGTGTCTGTGCCGGCTGCAAAGAGGGCGTGTTTATGACAGTTGCTCCTGAATCTGAAGTTGAGGATGATGGGAGGGCGTTAGGCAACGCTGCATCCTTCACACAACATCACCGGTTCACTCCAAAAAGAAAGTCTGAGTGTGACCTGATCATATGCATTTACAATGAAGCTGTAAAATCTGATGCAAGAAGTCAAAGACATAGACTGATAGATTTTCTTTACTTGTGGACAGGGGGAGACATCCTGCTTTCAAAGTGAGACTATCTGACTGGTCATGATAAATGAAATGTCAATATTATCCAGATATATGGATGTGTAAGTCAGAGGCTTCAAGGTGCCCTTGAGCCTGGTGCCTCCCTGCTGCTCCACTGGAGCCGCTCACTAACCTGTGTGTAGTACTGAATATTGCAGAGCAGCTCCTTTATGTGAATGTGGGATTTTTTATTCAATAGCTCTTCGTTGCTTGATGTGTCAAAAAAATTAAATAAAAAGAAGAAATCAATTGAGCTGGCCTGTATTGTACCGAGAGCAAGCGCAGAACAATTTTTTTCAATGTACATTTGGGGGAACACACAACCAGTTTTGCAATAATCAATATGAGGAAGGTCTTCTGAGCATGTTGGCTCGGAAAGCATGAAAACCACAAATTCTGACAAGGACATTATACAGAAAATATAACCCCCACCTCCCACACACACACACACGGAACAGAGTTTTTCTACTATTCCTCTCCTCTGGGACTTGCATGCTATTATCCTGAGCAACATTAAGGTCAGCCGTACACAGGGAATTTCAGAGCAGCAGGAAGCTGGCTTCAGCTGGAGGGAGTGCACTGATTGGAGGGGTCTTGCTCAGCCATCCATAAAGGTCTTTTTTTAAATTGTGCCCCACTGCTGTGGACTGACATGTCCACTGACTCCACAAAATACAAAGTATTTTACCCACTGATATATTATATACAATCCTCTGTATTTTTTACCTTCAAACTCCAAATAGATCTGTTTTTGGTTTAGACATGGATGAACAAAGACTTAAAGGTAAAGTTCACCCAGAAATGTTAATTCACTCATTATATACTCACCACTATGCCGATGGAGGGGTGTTTACACCATGTTTTTAGCCTAAGGAGCCGTATGGAGGCATGTTGTGTTTTTTTCTGTTGTTTCTTTACGTTTAAAGAAGTTGTCCCCAGTTACTTCAATTGTATTGGATTTGGCTGCCACACTGTTTACCCCTGAAACTCCAAAAGTGTTTTGTGGACTCAAACACTTCACGAGAGAGTGGATAATGAGTGAATTGTTATTTTTAGGTGAACTATCCCTTTAAGAAAGGAGCGGTAAGATGTTAAATCCAGCCGAGCTGTTCTTCATGACACTGGCAAATAGGTTTCCAGAGTAGAACACCACTTTCATACACTGAGCCTCACGTCAATCCACTGTCCCCTTTACAACACAAGACCACAGCTTCCACACTGATGCCAGACAAATCTGTCAAATGTGTTTTCTCTCTCAGTCAAGTCGGACTGAAAAACATTTTATTTTAAAGTCAGAGTTTTTTGAAATACCAAAGCATCTTGATCGTCTCCTTGTGGCTCCTTGTGATTTAAGTCATAAATCCTGTCTTCTCTATATTAATGGATGGGACATGGACCAAACTAAAAAGCGATACAACACTTTAAATACCTTTGATCATTCTTATCTCACTGATGTATGTCCAAGTGTGCATTTTTATGGTAAGTTTGGTTTAAATTAGTTATTAGATGACATTAAAGAGTGATGAAACATCATGATTGACTCACAATCGGTCAAGCATGTTTATCAAAGTGGCACGGATCGCTACTGCGCAGATTCTGGTTCCAATTGCACAAGATGGCAGCATAGTGGGAGGTAGTGGAGACATATTGTCCTGTCTTACAGTCAATGCATCATGTCCCTGCTTGCTTTGGCTCAACTTTTGCTTTTCTTTCATTGTTAATCATTGATCAAACAGTCATAAATGCTGTGTTGTAGAAGTGAACACACTATTCTGTTCGGTCATTATATTCTATTTCAGTGCACTGCGTTGCTAAATGTTTGTGGGGGGCTCAGGAGGTACAGGTCCACTGACCAGAAGGTCGGTAGTTTGATTCCCAGCTCCTCCAGTCTGCATTCTGAAGTGTCATTGGGCAAGACACTGAACCCCAACTTTCCCCTGTTGACACTGTATGAATGGTAAGTGATAGAATATATAGAAGTGCCCTGTGTGTGGTGATCGCAACTTTAGTGCTTTGAGTGGTCCATACGACTAGAAAACCACTATATAAATAGAGTCCATTTACCATTTCATCATCTATTGTCAAAAATCTTACAGTATGAGAGGATTTCAACATAAAACCCATTTGTCGGTTTCCATACAAATCATTCAAATCCTTGTTACGTATCATACTCACAATGCCATGTATCTCTTGCATATTTAGTTTAAGGGATCCTTCTGAAAGACGAGAGGGATGACAGGAGCAGCGCCGCCGCTGTCACATCAGGCAGTAATATACAGCACCTCCGTAAGGGGGACGGGTCGCTCAATCAACCGCAGCGCACTTTGAGGGGAGAAATTCACATCTGACACCAGACACTGCAGACACACACAATCATCCTCCACTCAGCCACCCATGGCTAATAACTGTCAGATGATGTGTGTAATAAAAACAGAGAGCATGTTGTGGTCCCTCTGGTGCCATCCATCTTCCACAGGGCTAATCAGCTATGTTAATGAGAGGAACCAGAAAAAGAAGTTGATGCCTGACTCTCGCACACACACCCCCACAGTCAGGACCCGTTAAAGGGTGCACACGCTTGATACACTTATCAAACAGCACCCTCCCCCGACAACCCACCAAAAAAAAGTCTCACTGATTTTGACAAGAGCGAGTCTCACACACAGCTTGTGCTTGTGAAGATTCCCTCAGGTGACGGGTGGGGGAGGCCTTCGCTGTGAGCCCTCCAACACAGCATGACTCACACAGTGCAATCAATCTCCCGTGCCAAGGACAGGGGGGCCGGGGGCCCAGGGGACCGAAACGCAGCACCTACGTGGATCTGCATCAATGTCTCCACACATGACCGAGTAGGAGGACTCTTTATACCAGGAGAGCTTTTTTTTTTTACTGGGATCTTCCACAACTACTTGAAATTATTCAACCAACCGGCTCAGTGATAGCAGGTCAGCGTACAGTAAAGAGGTTATTTCAACCATATAGATTCTATAAGAAATACAAAACAGGCTTTTGGAAGTTAGTGGGCTTTGCCTCACTGGCTTCCCATCTCTCTGGAGGACCCATATGCCCCATGGAGTGCTGCGCTCCAGAGAGGTGCACTCGCTGTTCCCCAGCACAAACAGCTTTAGCTCCTCGAGCTCAAGGGAGATTTAGAGCCTGTGGAAGAGCAATAAAACTGTGTTTATGTCACCGCGGCTACCAGTGTGTGTGGCAAATAAAACAGAGGGACAATAATAGAGAAAGTGGAGGAAAAGACAGATAAAAAAGTAAGAGCTGAGGCAAAAGATGGAAAAGTGACAAAAAATGAAAAAACAGAGGAAGGAGGCCGACAGGGAAGACACTAAACTCTTAAGCTTTGCACCGCTGGGAACAGCAGAGATCGGAGCAGATGACCAGCCAAACAGTTCCTAGATTAATGTTGGAGAGCGGCGGATACTCATGAGAGATTACATTAGCTGAAACGGGGGTAATGGAAGGTTAATAGGGATGAGCCAAAAAAGCAAGCGTGTCTTGAAAATGTAGAAGAGGGCAGACAGAAGGCGAGGCTGGTTGCTGGAGAGGAGAAGAAACAGAGGCATTAGTGTCAGTGAGAGGAGATGATAGGGAGACTGCTGAGAACAAAGGGAACAGATGCCAGCCTAGCAGTGGGAAACAGGGCCACACGGTGAAATCTAGATTTCTCCTATTTCCTCTAAGTAATAAAACAATGGCACTGCATCGCCTCATTAAATGGGTAATCGAGGGTGTGAGAGTGCTCCCCTCGGCCCAGAACATCTCTCTTGCTCCCTCGTCCTGTGTCTCACTCTCTAACCCTCCCATGCCAGGCCATTGTCTCCCCCCCTTGCTGTTTTCTCGCCGCGCTTCCAATCTGGTTTGCCGCGGAGCGTGCTGAATAAACGGTTACCTGGGCAGAGGGTCAGAAACTTAGCCCAGACCAGCTCCTTTCAGGGGGGGCACGGAAACTTCAATTATCTCCTTAACAATCATCCCTTCCCAATTATCTCCCCATCTGCGTGTCAGCGTGGACAGGTGCAGAGGGACGGTTCCGCTCGCTCACTTTCATTTCTCTGACAGGGGAAGTGATGGAGGTTGATATGCGGAGCAAGAAGAGGCGGACGCACAGCCGGCATGCCAATTCATTAGGCCCCACTGTAGAAATTAACAACTGTCTTCAACAAATTCCAGCCAAGCCGTATGGGAAATAAAGAATTCTTAATGGACCGGAGGAGTAAATCCTAAAAGGCTATTAAAAGAAAGAAGAATATGACCAAAGAGCCCAATGATGTCCTTACATACAATGTTTTTTATAAAATAAAAGAGTCCAAAACTCAAAGATACTCAATTTAAAATGGTAAAGCAGAAAATCGTCTCATTTGAGGAGCAGGAACCTGCAAAGCTTCCATCTTCTTAAAAAAACACTACAAGTGAAATCTATTTGAAGCAGTACATTAATATGCTTCATGGATCATCCCTGAAAATAAAAATTATAAATTTACCATCAGCTCTAAATACCAACTTTTAATTTGAACTTGTCAAATGTGACATTTTGTCACTTGCAAACTATGTCCATCTCCCAAAAACACCTAACACTATATTTTCTAGTTAATACAGATGTTTGTGATTAATGTGCATTTGATTTAAATGGTTAATATGCTGATCCGGACCAATACTTTTTCTTTGGTCTTTCTATGCACATATTGGAAAAAGTTGGAGAGGTGTTGTTTAAACACATAAATACAACACATACAAAAGCAGCATCACTAGCAGTTACATCAAAATAAAATCCAATACTTGCACTAATACATAACTTCAGCTAATTTAGAGGAGCTATAGACAGAAACACACCAACTGTTGGATATATATAATACCAAAAGCGGTTTATTTGGTGTGACGACGAGGTTAGCACCTGAACTAACCACCTAAAGAATAACACGTGGACACGAATTTGCGTGTTTGTCTTTCGCCGTCTTTTTGTTTGCCTCGTCTTATTTGCGTCTCCGACTTTCAGTAACTGTTGCAGGCCTGTTGTCATGGCGAGGCTTTTAGCACTGCGAGCCTCTGAGCGTCTGTGCGGCTGCGTGGATGACAACAGCAGTCTTTGTTGTCACTGTAAAAGCAACTGCACCATGTCACATTATTTAATATGCTTGTAGGCTGTGTCCCTCATTAAAGTACACACAAGCTCCTGAGATGTACTGTATGACAAAAGAGGGACTCCGCTTCTGTCTTCGCCGCGAAAACATGACAGCTGCCATCATCCGGCGCTCGTGCCTCCCCCCCCCCCGCAGCACGAAGCCTGGTCCTCATCCCCAAACACATTGTTTTCTAATTGCCTGCCCCACACTTCTCAGCTCAGACCTCCAGAGATGACAGATTTGGTTTAAATACTTGTATGAATACAGAGATGGATTCAGAGCAGATTTGGAAAAACAAGGAGGAGAACAAATTGAAAACGGGGTGGACATTATTTGGAGAACTGCAGGTGCGTCTGTGGTAAAGGTTTTGTCTACACTACTGCGGATATCATTTTAAATGGATACTTGCACCTCTGTTTTAAAAAATATCTCCGTCCAGATGAGAACACATAAATGCGCAAACAAGAATGTCAGGCCAGTAGGTGGCGATAAGGTCTACATCAAATGGCAGAGAAGAAAAGTGTTAGCGTGCTCAGTGAGTTTAATCTCCTTTTGCGGTACGAACTTCAAAACAACAACAATAGAGCTTAAACAGTGATGCCAACTTTTAGAATGGCTTTGTCTCCAGACTTAAATTTATATTCCTTTTTCTCCATTCAGAAAATCCTTATCAGAAGAGTTTTAAGCCTGGAATGAAGGCAAGCCGCTAAGAGATGAATCGAGGCCATAAAACATTTGATTCAGAACACAAAAATATTGGAGATTGGAAAAGAAAGCAAAGTTACAAGACCGTGTACGTAATAAATATAAGAGTGAAGGACCTGCACATCCTATAAACTATTGCAAATGATCCCTTCCAGTGCACTTCTTCTTTAAGGATGAAGAAGATTAAACCTTTGCAGTGATTTTCACCACCTTGGACTTTCTTTTCCTCCTCTTTGAATAACTGCAGCATGTTAGAAATGGAAATCGTGGTTTTCCTATGCTAAATAATAGAAGTATTATGGCTGATTATCAAAATCTCTATTCAGAAAATAATGAGATTTTTTACTTCTGGAACCACGCTGTTAAGCTCTGTAGTTGCTCATTATTTTTTCCTTATAGATTTGCTTATAAATTGGGCAAGGCGTCACAGGCATCTGTGAAAGTCTGCAATGAGGTGTAGTAAAGCTAAATTTAGCTGTAACTAGACTGAGCAGTTCTAACCAAACGTAGAGAAACAGGTGAATAGCCGCCATTGTTTGTGCCGAATGCCCATTAGACAAAGCAACTGTGGGCATGTGCAAAGTAAACTGCCTTGTCACTGTTTCCCAAATGCTCTATTTTACTTGCTCATACAAATACACAGAAACTGAGTTTAAAAAAAAATCTTTGTAATAGTGACGGGAGGCCCAAACGTAGAGGAAAAACTTAGTTTCACAAAATATCCACATCAGTGTGAACAGGGGCTGATTTCTCATACGTCAGGTGCTGGATGGCTACGGGGTTACATTAAAGTGCCTCCTGGAGAAAAAGGGCCATCAGAGGGAGAGGAGATTAAATGACAGGTTGCCTATTTTCTCCTTCCATGTCTTTCTTTTGTCTCCTGTGTTGACCTCGCTCCGTGTGAATTTGTCACCTCTGCCTCTTCTTTTGCAACACACAGAGACAATCTCCACACTCCGTCACCCTGCTGCTGGGGGAGCGGCCTCGGCTGATCTGCATTGATTGCTATGGGCCATTCTCTGTCACTGGCACGGGAAAAAAAAAAAAAAAGAATTCAGAGCTCTCTCTCATTCATCAAACCAGCACCTGCCAGACAGTAGCCCAAGAGAACTGCCGCGAGTTTCTTCCCTTTCTTTTTTTCCTCTCTTACACCAGACTCTTTGTTTTCTCACTGACAAATAACTGTCATGTCCCAACCAGTCAGGAGGGAGTGGTGATCTGCTATCCGGCCGCCTTTTTCAATAACACGCTGAACACACAGTAATCCCTCTGAACACGCATTGTGGAAGTCAGTCACCGGGGTGCAGCCGGGGTGACACAGCGGCTACACAATAAAATACAACACCCCAGTGCATCACTGACACCAGCCACCGGGTCTTGATATTGGAGCTTAACCACCTCCGCCTCCCTCCCCCCCCCATCACCACCCCCTTCCTCTTCCTCTTAACACTTGAACCCCAGCAGAGACTTTGCTTTCCGGGGGGTTGTTGGCTTGAGAGTGGAGCAAAAGAGGTGTATAGAAAGAAAGAGATAAACAAACAGGCAGAGAGACTATTTTTTTTTTTGTTTCTCCAGGAAGGTCCTACAGTGAGCTGGAAACTTTCAAGCATTACTCAATCCTCCCTTTTCCCCCTGCCGGATTATTATTACATATTTATGCCTATAAGTGAATAGAGTGATCGCTTGGGATGCGGTGCATTGAATAATACATTAAATGCATCTGCTCAAGCTCTGTCTCATGTTAACTGCTGCGTGTGTGCGCAATGGTGTGACCACTGAATCTCATGAAGCCATCTTCTAAGCTTTCATACATTTAGTCGTGTGTAGCGACGTCATGATGCTGGGCTGATGAGGGATGGGGGCGTCCAGAGTACAGACGCAGAAAACAACAGATTTTTCATGCATGTTAAATGAACCGGGGCTTTTTGTTGGACATAAAAAGGTTTTTGATAACGTTGCACTCATTAAAGTAATTGCTGAGCTGTGGGAACATGAGAGCACAGGGTTGACATTGAGGTAGCGTCCGTACAAGACTGCAGCTTCTCCTGCAAATTTGAAAACAGTGGTTTCAAACCTGAGGGTAAGGACCAAAGAGGGGATAGGAAAATAGAATGATACACACTTATATACAGAACGTATTTCTTTATGTCAATACACTGATACTCAAAGCTTTTCATATGTGAATTACTGTTTTTTAAAATAAGGAAAAAATTGCCATGTTTGGTTATACAGAGGCAGTGATGATTCACATTAGAACACATTCATTGTTTTGTGAGGGATCATAAGCCAAAAAGTCTGGGAACCATCGGTCTAAACTAATTTATTTTGGTGCCAAACTGAAAGTGAAGACACCTGATTGATCCACCATGAAGTCGGACTGGGTTATAACTTTTCCATTTTTCTCCATTTTCTCTTTAAAATATAGCTTTGAATAACCTGGTGAAGAGAGTGTCAGAGTTCTCTTTAGGTGGAACACAGCAACCCCAAATCTCAATGTTATTACTGAATAAAACTACGATGCCACGAAGTCGAGCAGTTACATCTGCCAAAGGCTAAGCAATCTCACACGTCTCTCAGATCTGGATTATTATCTGAATCTGCACCAAAATGTACAAACTCACAGATCTCTACACCATAATTGTCAGAGTTTTCACCGAATCCGAACTAGGGGGCTTAGCCTATCCCCCGTCCCTGCACTGAATTTGGTGTTTATCGGTTCAGTACTTTTTTTGGGGTAATCCAGTTGACAAATAAACAAACAAACAAACACACAGAGGAAAACATAGACTCTTCGATAGAGGTAATAAGTTGTAACAACCAAAAGTAATATTTCTATGTTGAGTCATACCACTCTGTGAAACAATTCAGCTCTCTGCCTCTCAGTCACCATGGAAGCTGCTGTAAGTGAAGAATTCAATGATGTATAGGACTTGGTGCATGGTAAAGATGTTCTGTTAAAGATACGAGCATCGGAAATGCCAGGTCTGTCATCGGCGAGTACATGAATCTGTGCACCACCCAGATAAAACTGCAATTTTCTTTTCCCAGAGATCTTTCTTACTGCTCCAAAATAGCAGTTGTGTTATACTGCCACTGGCAAGAACTGTTTTTTGAGAAGTGAAGAAGCGATTTCCAGTTGTGTAGCGTTAGCCACACAACTAGCTAAAATGTCAGTAATTTGGCACTTTTTCACGCTGGAAAGTCCCACAAGTCATAAATACAGAGATGTGTATCATGCAAAACTTCAGTTTCGAACTACATTTAGGACGTAATTGTTTTGTTTTCCGCGATTAATTTATTTATGTTCTTTTTCAGTTAGGACTGTCAAACTAGATAAGTAGTTATGTAACATTCCTTTTCTATATGTCTTTGTTTTTCAAAGGGTTTAACCTGAGTCAGACCAAACAACAGTGATAGAAATCATCACTTACATACAGGGTTAGTAACATAAAGCGGTCACATTTTTTTTTTAAAGATACTGGTATCCGTTTGTACTCGGTATCGGTTGATACACAAAGTCCAAGCATCAAGAAAAATGTATGAGAGACGAGTCAAAGCATCCACACACCTTCCTCTACCACAACCAAACTTTCTGTTTACCCTCATTCTTTATGAGAGGCCAATAACTCGAGTGGCAACTGTCTCTGTACACAACAGTAAGTTATCAGAACATGTGTCTCTGTGCTCAATATTTTCTAATTATCCATCTGTTGTATCCATCAAATCCTGATGCAAAAGCGGATCAGTTTTGTGCTCTCAAGAAAATTCTGGTTGCATCAGTACACCTTTCAATTTTATCTGAAAATTAATAAATACATCCGATACCTAATAAATATATATATATATTGTTTTACATGTTATTGTTGGGGAATCCCATTGGCACCATCGATGTTACAACTTGTATCCAACAATGCAGGATTTGATTTACGATCAACATTGGACCACCCCTGGACTTGACCTCTACCTGTTCACTCCCTCTGTGACATAGACCTACATACGTCCCAACATCCGGCAATAATTCATATCTGTCCTCCAGGCCTGCACCGAGGGAAGCGTCCCCCCCCAACCCCCTGCCCTCCTCTCATCTGTGCCGTATTGATCGGGCTGGGCAGGCCTCCATGCGGTGCTCAGTTCATTGATCATGGCTGCCTCATAGATCCTCTTCCAGTCCTGTTTAACTGACCCTCAGAGACCCGAGGAAATACTGCAGCCTGCATCACACTGACAGCACAAATCGTCTTTTCCATGAACACTAATTAGTCTCAATGAAAGGTTTATTATCACAATGGCTGAACCGGACACAAAATCAAATAAGTGAGTTAGTGACTCGAAAAAAAGTTAAACTTCAATCCGACTTCAAATTCCCAAGTGAAAGTCAAATGTTAAATGATGTTGCTCGTTGTGTTTCCAGGTGCAATATCCTGCACAGAGAAGAGCCAAAGTTTAGACTAAATCTCATCACACATGTGTAGGATATCAAAGAGAGAAGAAGATATTGTAGGCGGGAGCCTGCAGGGGATTTGACACAACGCTAGCGATTCAGTGACGTCCTTATTATAAACCAAGTCAATAGCAGATTATGGTAATGTGATATCTAACTGAGGGGAACAGTGACTAATATCCTCCATGTACACACAGCATCCCTGACGGTTATTTTTAACCAGTGGAAACATAAAATGAGCCAGTCCACGAAAGTGCTTTCACTGAAAATGTGACAAAACAGGCACATATATATATATATAAAAAGGCATCATCCATTAAAAACATCACGTTATGACT
Source organism: Hippoglossus stenolepis (assembly GCF_022539355.2). Classification (NCBI taxonomy): domain Eukaryota; kingdom Metazoa; phylum Chordata; class Actinopteri; order Pleuronectiformes; family Pleuronectidae; genus Hippoglossus; species Hippoglossus stenolepis. The sequence goes on from NC_061489.1 coordinate 9,717,412, forward strand.
TGGTTTGTATATGTTGAGAGGAAGAAAGAAGACAGAAATGCAAATGATTTCCTCCACCCTGTCTCACAATATGCCGGCAGCGTTGCCATCGTCATTACAACCCCGTTGACTCCACATGCGGGAAATAAAAGGAATCGCTTCACCATTAACTATTTAGTGATTTTATTTTTTTATCTTTTCCTCTTTGTGTCTTCTTTCATCTTGCCCTACTCACCCTGACCTCCCCACCCTCAGCCCTTATACTCCTACTCCTTAGGCAGGTGCCAGTAAGTGTGTGAGCATGTATGTGTTACGTGTGTGTGTGTGTTTGTGTGTGTGTGTGTGTTGGAAGGGCTTGCTTCTGAGAGGAAGTGGCTAGTCATAAGAGCCAGCTGATGAGTATCACCCTCATCCGGAGCTCCATTCATCCCTGTGCACAAGGGGCCATTCACCCCCTGCTTTTTTCACACTCGTGTACCCCGAGGGCCACACTCACGCGCACTTACAGAGGTGAACTGTCACTCACCCAAGACATCCTACACAGATGCAACACACACACACACACACACACACACACACACACACACACACACACACACACACACACACACACACACACACACACACACACACACACACACACACACTCCTCCATATAGGCTTACTAAATAAAAAAAGCCAAGAAGGAGGAAGCCAAGGCAGCTTTTCTCATCTGACTCATTATAAACAAGCCCTGGAGCCTTCACAAATACGTCTCCATAGGCTTTACGACTAAATACTCTTTCAGAACAAGTGACACATGGCGGAATGAGGTGTCATTTTCTCCTACGCTGTGAATCCTTCTGACACACTCGTACCAGAGAGATGGCCGCGACTGGATCTAGCAAAACCTCAATACCGGCGGTTATACTTGGTCAAATCATCCGTTTTCAGGTAGCAACCCGAACTCTGTCCGTTTGGGATAATGGCTCTTTGTAGATATTTAGTGTATCCCATTTAAAAAACACCTGTTTTCACATTTTCACCGGATATTTTAACGGAGTTTTAAACTGATAACACCAATCAAATCAATCTTAAGAAAAAAGCAGAGAACAGAAGGTCAGCCATTTCGATCCATATTGTTCTTTAACAGCCCACTGTTCGTACTGCTGTCTCTCCACTGGTTGCACAGTGTGACTAAGACATTAATGCCCCCACCTCCCTGCAACCCCCCACTGTGGTCTCACATTTGGTCCACTGGCGACGTCCCTGGAAAACGCTCGACAGCAGCTGGACCCTCGCTTGTACGTCATATTCCCTTCTGAGCGGAGGACCATCTCATTAATGAGGGTATCTCGGGTGTGTTTACATTTCATTACACCGCTCCTGCCTGGCTCCTCGCCTAAATAGCTGAAGGGGGGGATGGGGTGGTGAGTGTAGATGTCCAGGTTTCTAAATAATTTACAAAGCTCTTATGTTCCTAAAGTCGTCTCTGCAGAATAATGCACACCACAAAGCCAAATCTGGACAGGATGGAGTTCATTAAGCCTGGTTTTATGAACAAGTATAGGAAGATGGTGGTACATAATAGAAAAGTGCAGTGAAATCAATGACAGATGAGAGTAAATTTCCTTCTAGTGATGGTGTTCAACATTCGGTGGCCACTACTGAGTACCACATTACATTAAACCTCTGAGGCAAAAATGTCATTACGCTTGTACGCTATGTCTCAATAAAACTGCGTCGTATTTTTCCCATTTCTTTGTTTAATCGGTGAGCTACGAATGAAATCTGTGAATGTATGGGAGCCGGTTTCTGAATTCCAGGCAGGTTGGAAAGTGGAAAGCACAACAATTTGTGGCTGAGGGATGTAACCAAATGCCCGTCACTGAGGCAATGTCACACATTATGGGAGACAGACAGACAGACAGACAGGAAGGCCACGCTGTCAGAGGGTAAATTTCCAGTGTGAGTGCAGCCACGGACATGCTCAGAGGATAGGAGGATGGAACGGGGCAGAAAACGTGCCTGGACGCCCTCGGGGGCATCAAAATATCGTCATGGATAAGTGCCGGGTAAGGTGGAGATAACAAGTTAGACTGTCATCTAAAGCTCAGAGTGATTGTGTGGCTGGCATAATGGCACACATTATCACCCACAGGAGAATGGCGTCGCCACAGCTCAGACCAGTGACTCAGAATAATGATTATCTTAAAACTTCTTCACTGACCACAAATCCTACATCCAAATATACTGGGAGATAACCCTGCGAGTCCTGAAAGTTGAAATATACAATGTGCGTGCGTGTGCGCGTGCCTCTGCAAAGATGTTCACTGTGGGAGGGTTTAATAGCGCGTGTTCTTGCAGAAAAAGATTAATCGGATTGCGATCCATGGCTAATTAGAAATGCATTTAGAGTCGTTTCCTCCTTCTTTGTTCGCGGTGCCTGGTGAGAGCGCCCTGTTCCTGTTCCTGCGCTCTGCCTCTTTTGTTTTCACACCCTCGGTTTAAAAGAAGCAAAGACGCACTGTGGATCAGTGGCAGCAGTTTTTTTTTCTTACAATTCTTACAGATGTAAAAAAAAAAAGATGTTACATGACTGTCTGACGATGCTGCTGAGGCTGGATCTCCATCCCTGTGGCCGGAGCGCAACAAAAAAAAAAAACGCAGCAATCACGCAGAGGAAGGCAGAGAAAAATAAGTCCCACGCAACAGTTATTAAACCAACACAATAAAACACGCACGTCTTTGCACTCGCAGGCCTATGATGTCTATGTGCGATTATACCTGCACAGGATTATACTCGTGGAGTTGCACGCGCTCCGGAACAAGTCGATCCACAAGACTGAGATCAGGGGGGGACAGGCTGAACAGACTGAACAAGACAGATGAAATCACGCGTCTCCAGTGAGATGACACTTACAGGCATATGTCATGGAGAAGCTATTCCCCATCCTGACCATGTCCACCTGCGGCACCAGTTTGGGGATGTCCTGGTGGTGCGAGAGGGCGAAGCGGAACACCTCATATTCGTGCGATTCGATGGGGAACAATCCTCCTGTTGAGCAGCAGAGGACAAGTCAGGAGAGATAAAAAAAGAAAAACAACAACACGCATATTGCAAACAAGACAAAGACGAGGTAGAGAAGAAGTAGAGGTTCTGGTGCGGAGACAAAGGGGGTGCGCTGCGTGTGCGTAATTCTCACCTATATTGATGTTACTTGGGAAACTTGAGCTTGAACCCAAGCACACCCCCAGTAAACTGGTGTAGAGGATGGTGAGGCTTCGCTGCATATTTCCTTTTGCATTGGCGAAGGGGAGAAGAGCCGAAATCCGAGCATAGGTTTGTCCGCGTATGTGTGTGAGAGTGTGAAGTTAAATCCTCCAGGCTGCCTCCGATCGCTGCGTTTACACCGACATCGATTCAACGCGCCGAGACAATTATGGCAATGGCGAGTGAGAGGAGGCACCTTCCCCTCTCTCTCTCTCTCGCTCGCTCTCTCGCTCTCTCTCTCTGATGCTCTCTTGTCCTTGGCTGCTGTTGTATGAGACGGAGACTTCAGCAGGAGCCGCGCTGCAAAAAATGCGCCCCTCTCCCTCTCGACAAGCTGTTGAGTCTCGGGGATCAGATCAGTCTCCCCGCACGATGCTGCGACATGGTTTCCACTTGCTTTGTTGCAACGAGGAGTCTTTATTAAAGGAATGCCTGTTGAAGCGAGTGTGCGCGCAACAGGGCTGCAATAAAGGAAATTGCGCGTTTGGATAAATGAGAATTATTACAGGATATAAAAGAAAGAAAAAACCTGCTTTGCATGAGGAATAAAAGGTGTTATCTCACCCAGCGGTCGATGGTTTCTTCTCATCTGAAAAATTAAGACATATGCACTCTGGATATTTGACTGAATGACTCGCGGGGCTGGATATTTTTTGCAGTGTGCACCCTCACGCGCACCCGCAGGTCCCTCACAAGTCGCACGGGATTTCACGGTTGCCCATTCATTTTTCCCAGCACTGCAGAGTATCCATGTTACTATATGTCCAACACAGATCTATAATGTCTACTGGGATTTTAAACATATTTTTGGAATCGTATGCATTCAACAATTGTAGATAAAGATTTCAGATTAAATGTTTAACAAAAACCTAGTCTGCAATATTTTAAATGTCTGGTGTACTTTGATTTAAACACAATCAAATACACAAATATTAGGTGACAATAATAAGGAAGATATAGACATGCAGTTTGTGGGTATATGCACATATACATAATCAGCAAATTTGAATCATGTTATTTCATATATGTACAATATATTCTATATATTTCTGTTTACAACAGTAAATTTTCCCTTAGTGGGACAAATAAAGAACAACCTTACCTTATACATTCCCTCATCTTATATATACCTAATGTATAAAATAAACTAACTATGCACAGAACTGATTTGAAGTTGGTGACATGTTGCGTTATTGCAAACCAGCTCAAAATGTCACATTTCATTTTTTGCCCTTAAAATACTTTTTCAATATTCCATGTTTCCATGGTCAAGAATTAACTTTGAATTTTCAATCTTCAAGCCTACATGTGTGAGATGTCCATAAAGTCCACAAAAAGGAACATTTGGGACCATATATGTCGGAAAGCTCCAGAACATTGGCTATAGATGTAGATGGGCCATCAACTGCTTCTTCCAAACAGAAGAGTAAACCTCATTAGAATGTACACGTTACTGTTGTGCTTCATTTTGTTAATAAGATCGATTTAATTTGTAACATCTAGCATAATGAAGACCTGCTCTTCATATTGTTTACATCAACATGGAACTTAGAGATGCGTTGTGTGCTTAGAAAGCATTGGGACAATACAGCTAATTACTACTTTAACATCACAGGAACCTATTAGTTTGAAACATTATTTCATTGAGTGAAGTTGTTGTACACTATTATTATGTTTAGTGTAGAAAGAAAAAAGACAGTGGCAGTGCAAAGACCGAATATAATCTTCCTGTCAGTTTTGCCTTTGCATGTAATACAGGATTATGAAATCAACACAATAATGCATGAGTGGCTGGATGGGAACATCTCCACCCGGTATTACCGTGCTTTGTTTGCCACCTGAGAAATCTGCTCTCATTATGGGAGCTGAAAGCACAAGGCAATTTGAATTATATGTAAAAAAAAAGCACAGTTTAAGAAGGTTGAAAAAGGAGAAAGCACAGTCTGGAAAATGGGCTTATTAATGCCAAGATTCATTTCTTAAACTGATTTAGTTTAATATGAAATATGAGAATTGTGAATGTGGAAGAAGACTTTAGTGTTTACATGCTCCCCACCCTCACACGAGGCAGGACTGGCGAGCAGCTGATAAGGCGGGTTATGATTTAAACCACGTATTTACTGACAGCTAAAGCCAATTATTTCCTGAAGAGAAAGGTACATGCCCCCCTGCTATTGTACACAGTGCAAAATTAACCCAAACTGGAGATATTCACAACAGATTGATAGCGAACCACAACACGGAGTGACGCCCCAGTGCTTGTTTAGAGAATGAAATGGTAAATCCTGCCTTTGACACAATTAGGATTAGGAATGAGCTCATTTATCAGACCAAGGCAGGGTACTTTCTTTCATTAAAATCACTTTTCCACACTCATTGTTTCCACAACACGAAGGCAGGCATTAACACATTTCTGCAAGAAAATGAAATTTAAAAGATTAGGAGCTTATTCTGAATTAGATTTCCAGTGTTTCCAATTGAGCAGAAACAAATTCTGATTAAAAAAAGCACTCCCCGGCTGCAGCGTTTCACACACTTGAGCAATAGAAATGCAGGAGGTATAAAGGTTATCTAATTTATGAATGATGGATACAAGCAGAATGGTCCATTTCCGACACCTTTGTTCAAAATGATGAGGGGCGAGCATAAATGGTCGGGCAGGCTTTCATTACAGTACTTCAGGTTTTTTTTTCTGTAACATCTTTTGGTATGTCATTCTCTGTGTGCAAGTACACACTTGACTTATGCATATTTCCAGCCTGTTTCATCGTGTTTATTTCAGGGTTTGGTTCAGGGTGCGCTTGCTGTTTGCCTGCAGTGCCCCGCGTGTAATGAGCACCATGCAATCTTTGCTAAAATCCTGATTAATGCAAATAGATCTTAGAATAGCATCGGTAACAATGTTGGTGCTAAGGAGAGGAATAACAACCACAGAGGCAATCGCTGTTGTTCTCGGTTAGAAATATCGTCACCATCCAGAAGGAAAGACTCTAAAGTACCTAAAGATGTCACCATCATAGATTATAATGCGAGTGTCTGTCAGGAGGTTTTTAATAGAAGTCTATGTGAAGAGTATAATGAGGCTAATCCATCAAAACCTGCTGGGAAAAAAAAAATATCTAGCTTGTCATTCCTATAATTCAGCCACCACACTTGTGCTGTCAAGTATACTTGTGTACGTCAAACTGCTGCAGGCAAAACTATAAAAAGTATGTTGGTACAAGGGTGACAAAGGAACAAAATATGTCAAACAGGAGGATTGTAATAATAACATAATGTCAACCTGCCACAGATGGTTCTCCAGGGACAACAGAACTACTGACAGCAAGAACAAAAACACAGGGAGAGATGGTCTCAGATTGTCAAAGGCCAAAAATATTACAACAATTTGGTTTTATAGTTTGTCTTTCCTATCACCCTGGATTCTTCAGTGTTATTGATCATAACAATCAACTCTATAAAAGCCTTTTAGCTTGTTGTTTTGGTTTATTGGTCTACGTTGTCTTTATGATCAATTCTTACTGCTTTCATCAACTCACATCTGTTTCCAAGGAACAAGCTCTGATAAACCAACTAGAGTCCTATGCTACGTGTGGCAGAGACAAGTTAGCCGCTAACACTCAAGCATTCAGCAGCTTAAAGCAGCTAAAGCTAGACGTTTTCTTCAGGAACTGGCGGAGACCAAAATAAAGTCAGTTACATTTGTCAGGTGACCACAAACAACTCCAAAGTGTAAAAGAAGGAAACAGTTTGCTAACCACTCGCCAAAACATCTTCAGAATCTAAAAGTTGCGTCTGTGCATCTGTCAGCTCGTTTTTGCGTTTTTATGCCAATACTGGTCAAACATTATTTGAAGCTGCTTCCATTGATTGTACAAGAAAATCACCTTTACTCATATCTTTAGCATTTAAATATGTTTTTTAAAAGTTTGTCATTTAAAAACACTCTTATGATTGAGATTATGTGATGGTGACTGAGAGCTTATTTCCACATCAATTCAAGTGGGGAAATTTGCTGACTTGAATGACATTTTCTTTACATTTTCTTGGCCTGGAAATTTGTCAAAAATAACATAAACTTAATATTGGTATTAGTTTTTTAAAAAACTCATCAGAAGCTAATGTAGCTACAGCCCCGATATTGAGTCACTAACATGTTGTGACTAATAATAGTTTTTAACAATAATGTAGGTTTCAATGGTGAATATGCAGAATGTCTTTTTCATCTTTGGTAACAGTGACACAAGGCTGAGTTTTAAACGGTGGAGGATCTCTAAGTAACACTATGTAGAAAACAAAGATAGGCCGAAAGCCTCCCACATTGTTTTTTTGAAAATTCACCGCTCCTGAGATTTGGCCTTCCATTTGTCTCGGTAAACACTATGTGGTATCAAAAAAAGCAGACTAGAACAATCAAGTTTCATCATTTCTTAGAACTCGGCAAAGAAAAAGAGGCACAGCAAAACACAATTCATTAAAGATGATGGTGTGAAAATTGCCCTTCCATCCCTCTCGATGTGATCCAGCAGCACAACTCTGATCAATCTTCATGTCACACACACACAAATCAGTAATGGATTCTGACAGTTTGGGCTTGTTACTCGCTTTATCGGCAGACTTGATTACAGCACTTGTTGGCTGCATGGAAGACACTGTGGAAGCTCACCAGCAGCCTTGCATAAATGCCCAGCATTAGCACTGAATCGATAAGAGGCAGACCGGCCTGGACTCCAGTGCAAGTCTGATTTCTGCTCTGTGCTTTAATTGGGATGAGTTATTGATATGTGGCTTGATTAGCTGCCACATAATTGATTTAGCAGGTCTGCACGGGGAGAAAGAGTTGCTTCTAGAAGATACATGCTGACTGAAAGTCTCAAAGTTGTTGAGAGAGAACACCTACCATGTGTTTTAGAAGAACAGGTATTCTTTGTGTATTTTAAACCAGCCTGCTTGTAGCTCTCACCCTCAAGTCCGTCATTTCCTGCAGGAGACAAACGTCTTTAAAAAAGGGTAAGAAATACGTTAACATTTTTAAAGGGCTATGAGTTACTAAAACACCGGGACACAGTAGATTTTTAGAAAAAGAGGACCAATAATGGTCCTCAGAGCATACCTCCTCCAAGCCCCAACGTTCCTCTTAAATTCAGTCAAGCTGGACCAAACTGCACAAACCCCCTAAATGTGCTTGATGTTTTCAGCTAGATTTGTGGGAAATCAGTGAAAATGTCGCAAAAGTCTCACAATGTTAAAGATAGTGATAAAAAATGTCCTGTATTCACCCTCTGATACGGATCTGCAACAACATTTCATGGTTTCTTCCCTGACCCATATTGCCTCCTTTCCTGGAAATCCGTCAGGTCGTTTTTGCATAATCTTGCTTACAAACAAACATTCAAACCAACAAGAGAAAAAGGGACGGGATGAAAACACAACCTCCTTGGCGAAGGTAATAAAAGATAAAAGATATTTTTCACTATGGATGAATAAGAAAACATCTTTTGCACTGTGTTAATTATCAGTGAGTATTTATTACAGCAGGAAGGCGTATGTGGGATTGACCAGCAGTGCCAATGAAGGAGCATGTTTTTCCGGCATTGACTATACAATACGTTTCAGTAATTGGACTAGTTTGATCATTAGGTTTAGTTGGGTTCTCGTCACAGTGCACAAATGTCTGCTTTCATTATTTCTAGCTACATTGTTGCAATTTACCAATTCGGTGCACATTTTTGAAGCAATATGCAATTATGCTCACTGTGATTCACTGCAACTTTCAAGTGTCTCTCTGTTGATATTTATACTCAAAAAAAAGGAAAAAATAGACGAGAGTGTCTTTGCCTTTTGTCTTTGTTTGATATTTATAGTGGTGAATTGAGTGGAAGTAGTACTTCAGCAGTATTGTGTATCATAGTCAATAAGCAACGGGGAAAAACATTGGGAAACTCCTTTAACCCCGACTCCATCTTAGGTTTTCAGTTTCCAAATTCAGAACAGGCATTGCAGATGCTTGCACTAAATATTTGTACCAGTCAGCCTCTTATACCCAGGGAGGCTGTTTATGTAGAGAGCAAAGTCAATCAGATAATGCCAGTTATCAAACAGGCGTACAGCACATAGAGAGAAGCATTAAGTGGCTTGGGGAATAAACACGCTCTCCTCCTGTCTAACCTTTTACTGCTAGTCAGGTGTTCTCTCTCTCGTTCTCTCTCTCTCTCTCTCTCTCTCTGGCTCTGTCTCTAGATCCCTCTCCCTCATATGCTACCTGAATAGCCTAATTGCCTTTCCCCTCCACTGGCCGCAGGAGAAGTTGAGCTCTCACAACGTTACTGTGGTAATTCTGATTGATGGAGTCGATACTCGTGCGGTTCCAGAACATCGAGCATCGCCGCGGACAAACATGACAAATTTCTGGTAACAAATTATAATGGCCTGCATCATGATTAATCCCCTCTGGGGAAATGGAAATATTGTGAATACCTATGAACCCATGGAGGACGTAGAGCTGTACAATGGGACCAGACTGAGGGGAGGGGGCTTTTGTATCCATTGTCTAGTTGTAGAGACACAAGTGAAGGTTGATGGAGAGGAATTTCACGGCTGCTGCGCCTTTACAAAGCATGAAAGACTAGTAAATGATAAATCATGCCGGATTTCAAAAGAATATTTTTTTTGCGACATGATTAGTTATTAATCAGACTCTCTCCAAATGCTTATAAATTACTGTCTCTGTTCTCCTCTTGATTAACAGGAAGTCACTGTGAGCTGTGATGAAGCGGTGGAGTCGTCACGTGGTCAACAGTCATGACAGTGATCCAGTCTGGAGACGGTGTGCGTCTGTTCAAACCCAAGTGTCTTTAATGGATTAGTTTACAGCCTGATAATCTACTGCTGTTATGGCTCACTCCGCTGTTTATAGCTTTGAAATTATAACACAGTACAAGTCAAACCCTATATAACAACAAAGGGAGTAACTTGTCCATTTACTAGTAGCATATCTGTTTACTAGTAAAGAAAATTGTATGAGAAATGTGTTAATTGGCGTTATATGCAATATCATATGCAATTCATGTTAACGGCCAAAAACCCTTGGGACTATGCACAATGCTTTGAAATCACACGGTTAGCAAACATAAAGAATCACATATTAACCTCCATAAATTATGTGCTATTGCAAATAAATTAACCTAAATTAAATTAACCTAATTACGTCAATGAGTTTAAATTATCAGAAAGACATAGATAGAGCAGTAGTTTGTAAAACACCTCTTGACACAGTGAAAGGTATCTTTATTTGTGGTTATATGCTCCATTAAGAGCTATGTTATTATAGTGGTGAAATCTAGTCCAATATTGCCATTGCTGGAAGAAAAATGCAAAAACAACAATACTCAATAGCAATAAAATGTGCTTCAGTATAAAATGTATCATGTACCCTTAATGGATACTGCCCCTCTCAAAGTGATAAATTATGAATTCATTAGTGGGTCTAAGCTGTAATTTAAAGCTCTATAGCTGCGAGCCATCCAAAAGTGCTGATGCCAGGCTTTTGATGAGGTCCTCCCAAACACTCTCATGTGACAATGATCTTGACTTCTCTTCAACAGCTCACCATCACATTCAAATTCCATTCAAGGTTCTTCACTGGGCCCGACACCTGCGTCGACATCAGAGATCTACACTTTGCCCCTACATCATCAGAAGGTCTCTGAGATCTTCGATCAGGGTTGGCTCGCTCCAGGGTTAAAACTACAGGAGACAGAGCTTTAGATTTGGCTAATGCTACTTTTGGAGGTCTCTTCCTGTGGACTGAAGATCTTCCGACACTGGATTGGACACCTTTATAAACCAGACAAAACTGTCCTTCTATAACTAATGGCCCCATTGTGTGGGGAGCTTATTACAACCCAAACATGCTTTACTGTTTGACATCCAGCAGTGATTTGACACAAAATTATTCTTTTGCGCAAATGCTTCAAAATGATGTTCATGTTCAAGTGACAAAGCCCCCTAGTGGCTGTGGTAATTATGACAGGAACAAAGGAAGACGTCAGGGGACTGTATAGAGCGACAAATCCGCCTGTGGGTAAGTTGTGGGAGGAACAATATGTGGACAAAACTCTGTAGGCCTGTTTCTATCCAACAGTCAACCCTGACTTACCCTTGACCACAGTCGTTACATAACCTTTAACCACAGGATTTAACATTGTAACCATCACAATGAACACCCATCTTAAGCAAAGTACTTATTCAAACCATGAAACTTCTCCGAACCTAACCAGGTATTTTTTGTGCTTATAGTTATAACCTTTGTCACAACATATAATGATTAGTTTTTTTTTTCTTCTACTTTCCTTTTGTATATTTCCACCCACTATAGGACGTTATTTCAAGGAATGCATTTTTGGAGTTTTTATTTAGATTTAACAAAAAATAAATTGCTTTGGAACTATTATGGCTAATATATGATATTGGGAATCGGTTTTAAATTGAATTTGATTTCTTGTGACCCCCCAGGGTCACAAGAAAATGTGAAAAAAACTGTCTCACAATGTTGAAAAAATACTTTTTTTTAAATTACTGGATCCCAGATTCAGATCCACACAATAATTGAATGGGTTCTTTCCTAAACAATACCACAATCTTCCACCATGGTTTTGCACAATCTTGCTTACACACAAACAAACAAAAAAAATACAACACACAAATGGACAGGTGAAAACATAACCTCCTTAGCAGTGGTAATGATTACATTACATTTCATTTAGCTGACGCTATTATCCAAAGCGGCTTACAATAATGGCATTCAGCCATGAGGGTACAGACCCAGAACAGCAAGAATCAAGTAAGTACAATTAACTTCAAAAGAGCCAAACCACAAGTGCTACATGTACTCTAAGTGCCATATAAGTACAACTAAACTTAATTATGAGTAACTAATGAGTTGCTAAACATTTACCGTAAATACCCCAAGTGGGGCTGATTTGGTGTCGACGGCCATATGGAATCTTCTCAGTGATGTTGCCATTTACTTACTTCAGTACTGTACATATCAGGATGAAATTAATGAGACCAATAAACACTACAGGGGAAGAATGGTCCTTTTGACTGATGACAGACCCTTTCTTTTCCTCACTCCAGTCGAGGGATTAAGGGCAGAGGATGTTGCAGCTTGTTATCTCGTTATGTTATGCTATGAATATGAGCTATACAAATAAACTCTGATTGATTGATGACTTATAGTGGTTAAAGCTCAGGTGTCACTACCAACTTAAACAATGGCTCTGCTCTATTCCAAATGTCCCAGTAAGTCATGACAGTGTCAGAACATGAATGATACCAGGACCCTGAGACTGAAGCAGCTAAATGGAATTCAGCCGTCATTCATTTTATTGTTTACTCCAGTGCTGCTCAGACTGTGACGTGTCAGAAAAGATTTATTCGTAAGCACAGATCTGTCGCAGGTTGAGAATCAGTGAGCTGTCACGTACAGTAAATCAAACTATATATCTACGACTACTGCTGCAAGTTTGGTGTGTCGCAGTTTAAAGCATTCACTGTATATAGTGTACGATGGTTACTTAATTATGAAACTTTGGTTTAATTACAGTTAAACAAGTGAGATTGCTTGTTTCTTCTTAATTGAGTTACTGAAGAGGATGAACATCTCTTGTTAGTTCCATAAAAGCCTTTAGTCCCTCCACCATCTGCCCCTGCAGAGACACGCAAAACAACCAATCGGGAGATATTTTCTTTTTTAATTCTGTTTATGCATCTTTTTTTTTTGTATGGTGGCGGGGAGACGTCTCATATAACAGTAAATTGGTCAGGTGTAAACCGATATATATATCCTTACTCTCTCACTATCTTTTGAATTTCAAGCCGCCGTCTCTCCTTATAAACGTCCCGCTTCGGCTAACAATCGTTTAGGATCAATCAAAACAAATTAACGTCCTGCGCGGCTAACAGAGTCAACTCAAATGAGATCAGACACGCTTACAGGGACAATCAAAGGAAAATTAATGATGAACGGGACCCAGAGCTGCCAATCTCACTGGCCAGTGTTTACTCATGAAGCACTTTCATGAGAACGATTTCAGAGTAAACGTGGAACTGGCCCCATATGATAATAGTAATCGTGGCCGTTTAGCCAGAGGAAGGCAGGAGGAGAATATAAATATACTCTTGAAACAGACAGTAGAGTATTGAGTCAGTAGAAAAGCCTCCACTCAGGAAAATCTTCACCAAAAGAAAAGAAAACTTTGGATGTAATGTAATTAATTTTCTAATCATGAAATCCCTCTGAAACCTTTTTGGCTGGTTTGAATGACCACCGTCTGCCTCTTTATTCTTCCCTCTCTCCCTCTTTTACTCACACACACTCACAGGGTTTAGTATCATGGCTCATGTGTTGCAGTATACATTGCGGGTGATGGAGCCGACAGCTCCTTCCCGTGAAAGCAACCACGCATCACATATTTGCCCAGGGAAATCAGTGCAGGTCCACGTGTGTGTGTGCGTGCGTGTGTTTACTTGAGCAGTGCAAACCTTTAGTGCCTCAGCTGAACGGGGGTCTGGGAGCTCGTTAAATCAGCGGTTTTAATGATCTCAATCGCCACCTGATTCAGTTGGTCTGACTTGATAGTTGAATAGAACGTCCTAGAAAGTGGGAGAGAAGCACAGGGGTGGAAGTGTCCGCTGGAAGGGAAGCGGGAGACAAAAGCAACATGAGTGAGCTCAGTCACTTAAACGGAAAATATGTCGTCATCTACCTTCTAGTTCCACAAACATCTGTCTATCCGTCTGTCTGTATGTAATTATATTGAGCTGAATTACAGACTTTTAATTTTTTTACGATAAATTTCCATTGCAGATAAACCAGGTAGGATGAACACAAAGTTTTCTAACTTCACTCGGCATCAAAGACTGTTTGTAAAAACCTCTGCACAAAACGTCCAGGACACAAACAATAAAAGCTGACAGTGTATTGTATTGTGTGAGGACTCACTAATGACATGAAGCTTTAACACAGACCCAGCAAGCAGCACGTTACAAACAGTCAGGTTTAGAATGTGCACTGCAGTAGTTTTATTATAATTTACCATAACTTTTTTAACATTGCATCGCTTACTATCTCTGGATTGTTTGTGTTTGCAATATGTCACAGTTCACATTAAAGTACATGGGTATATTAAAGTAAACACACATTAGTTTTAGTTACATTTTATTATGTTGCGTCTAGTTACCTGTTCCTCATGGTTCAGGCGGACGGTGGGAATTGAAGACACTGTAGATGCATCTGAACTGTGTCATTCCACAGGCAAGGGGAATGTGAAGCCACCAGCACATGCCCGTGGTTTAAGTTTTTATAGGATTTTATTTTAAATATGCATTTAAAAGTTACATGGGATTTGGTGAGAACTATGAATGAAATGATTCACCTCTGAACTAAAAATGAGTCTGCCTGCCTGCACCATCTTTCTTTTACCCTCATGCTTGTCTATCTTACAACATTGTGATTGAGAACCATGAAATTAAACGTTCAGGTAGATGTGACTTTAGAAGACACACGTGAGAAGATAAAACAGGAGAAAAAGAAGCTAAACCGCTGCTGGCTACAACTTTATAATTTTAGTTATAATCCTTAAGACCCATGGATGGTTATTAGGGTATAAGAGCAGGTATGGTTTAACACTCCTAGACTTAAAGCAGCTATTTTATTAGACATACTACCATGCTGTCAGCAATAACCTTGGTAAAATTAGCCTAATGTTTCCTGTGTTTGCTTTACAGTGCTTTACAAGCTACCTTTTTGTCCGTTGAGGAAATGTACTGTTTGAATGAGCAGCAGCTAAATACATAAACATACTTGACATAATACACAATGCTTCACCATTCCCTGGGACTCACTTGTGAGAGGAATGTTGAACTCTACCACTAAAAGAGAAAGTGTAGAGCGCAAGTTGAACCAGAATCTCTGGGTTCTGTTCCAAAAGTAAAAACAAAAAAAACCTCATTCAAAAGCCCACTGACGTTTGAAATCAAGATTCACTTTATTTTTCCTTCAGACAGTAAAATGAAATTACATTGCACAAATGCAATTTGGAATGCTATGGCTGTCCTACAATACACTAAAAATACAGCTTTAATACAGAGCCTTTCTCAACATCTGTCGCGTGACTCACATGTTCAGATAAGGCCAATCGAATATAATCGCTCTATTTATATCCGTGAGCAAATGATAAGGAACGACTCCTGTTGGGGATGTAGTCGAACGAGGTTGATTTTGAGAAGAAACATTAAGTTAGAGAAGCTGATGGCACAGAGGCTTGTGACGTAATTTCTTAAATACATTAAAAATATATAGAAAAAGACAGACCATATATACAGTAGTATCAAAACCAAGGTTTGATCCTATACACATTTAATTTTTTGTATTATAAATTTGACAGATATATGTGGCAGTGGTATTGATCTTATCTTTTTCCTTCAAAGTCATTTACATCAAAATTAATCTACTGACGAATCCATTAAAAATGTAGTAGTTCCTTTTGTGAAACGGTTTGAATAGTTTAATCCACGTCCCCAGGTCTACAGTGAAAGGCTGAGGGGCCACGGCTTCGACTGTTTGAAACAAACAAGCAAAAAAATGTAGCTCGATTCTCATAAAGTCACGGGAAAAGACCCCGCCAAGGTTTGTGAAGGTCACAGCGCACTCTGGATACTGAGAAATCAATTTCCCTTTGAGCTAAAATGTCCCTTGTGTTTTATTGACCCATATCTTTTAAGTCACCAACACCATTCTGCGCTCACCCCCAAGTGTCTTAGTGCCAAAAATGGAGCGAAACAATGGGCCATAGAGTCAAGCTGGAGCAGTGTGTCACCAATACAGTATATGCATACCTGTTCGTGTGTGATGGAAGTGGATGACCTGCTTTTGCTGTTCATGCCTGTGTTAATTTTGCATGTGCACATTCACAGACCATGCTAGAGTCTTCACTATTTTCTCTTTTGTGTGTGGATTCTCATGAGTGTAGCCTACGTACATGCGTGCATGTGCGTGTGTGCATGCATGTGCGTGTGTGTGCGCCCGTCAGAGTGCTGAATTCGTGCTTTGCTTTGAAGGACAGGGAGGCAGGGATGGGAAGTCAATCTGTTCCTCTGCAGATTAACTCTCTCATTCCAGACCCCTCGTTTCTGCAAAAGACCCACTATCTCCAGCGTCTGTCTTCCTTCCCCACCTATGCCGCCTCCTCCTCCTCCTCCTCCTCCTCCTCCTCTCCTCCTCCTCCTCACCATCCAGTTCCTCCCCCATTCCATCTGTATACTCTCGGTCTCTCTGTCCTGTCAATCAGGGTACCTGCATGGGCCCCTTGGCATTTGTGTGGGAGAGCGATGAATCTGCAGTCGCCGGGACGGTGTAGAGATCCAACCTTATTTTGAGTCCTTGAAAGACCGCATCTCTCCTCAGGAAGGAGCATTGTCAGAAAGACACTGAGGGGACAGACTAAGGCCACAAGCTGAGAGAAGATGGAAGACGTGCACTGCATCCGGCCCGGGGTCCCTGTGACAAAAGGCGCCAACATTTCACGGCATTCACTGAGTGGAAGTAAACAGGAGAGAGGAACATTGTTCCCTGTCCAATTAGCTGAGCATCCAGCCGCTCCCAGCCTATTCAGCATGTAAGGAGTGAGAAGCTAAGAGAGAGTGATTATAGAGCGGGGCACAGAGAGAGAATGAGGACATGTGAAGGAATAAACAACTCACCTTCAGGACCACTGGGAACTCATCCTCCCTCCTAGTCGGGCTGCAACAACGGGAGGGAGAAAGGAGAAAGAAAGAGACGGATGAAACATGAACAGAGCAACACTGGGTGCAGGTGATGGTGGCGGTGGCGGATGAGGAGAGAAAGAAAACCCTGCGGGGCTCAGCTACCTCTCCCACACATTTCTCTGTTTTAAGTTTGGAGTCCATCCCTCTGTAATTGGATGGTGTGCCGAATACACTAGAAGGTAAAGAGATAGGACGACAGAGGGGGCCTGGACAGGTTGGTGGGTGGGATGGGGGGAAAGAGGTGCTGTAGATAGTGTACTGTGCAGTGGTGGGTGGTGGCGAGTTTGGGTGAGAGGAGTCTAGTGTAGGGAAACAGCGAGGGTGCTAGCACTCTGCATGCTTTCATTAGCACTCTAAATGCTAATGAATAAGTTCATTGCTTTGAAGATGCAGCTATGTTAAATATGCATGGGTTAGAGAGGGGGAAAAGGGAGTGAAAGAGGAAGGGAGAGGAGAGATACAGTAGAGATGGAGGGAAGGGTGGGAAAGGAGGTGGAGAGAAAAGGGGAGAGGAAAAGAAGCTGGTGCACTCATGTCTCCACTTCTCTTCTCTCCCTTCATTTATTTACTTTGTTCCTTATTTGCCTCCTTTTCATGTACTTGCTATGCTTTTCTCTCCTCTCCTATCGAATTCTTGTCTTGTCTGTATTTTCCTTTCCCTTTCCCTCCTCTCTTTCCTCAACCGTCCTCTTCTGTCATCCTCTTTCCTCTCTTCTTAGATCTGATTCGTTCCTTTCCTTTCCCCCCTTCTTTCCTCCTCTTTCCCATCCTCATCAGATCAGATTCTTTCCTTGCCTTTCTCTCCACAACTGTCCTCTTCATTTCGCCTCTTTTCTTTCCTTTTTTCTTTGAAAGTCATTGTCATTTTTCCTCCCCTCTCTTCTAATGGGTCATCATTTCTTCGCTAATGTCCATATGAAAATCCAAAACATCCTTCAGGAGGTACTTTTAGGAAAACGGACGAAACTTGAATCGCTGGCTTAATTGTTGCAAATAAAAGTTAGCGTGACTCTTCATGGCGTTCCTGTCCGCTGTCTTCCCCACAGGGACAGATGCAGAGTCAGTCATTAGCGTTAAGTCAAAAGACATTAAGCCAAGCTGCTTGTGGTGCGGTAATGACCCGGCAGTTTGAAGCGATGACAACAGCAACTAGGGACAAATCTCGGCGGAGAACAAAATCATTTTCTTCCACCCCCGCAGGAAGGATGAGAGTAGTGTTTGGTTTAGGGAAGCCCCAGACAAAAACATCACATATATTTGTATACAAACACTAAAGAATATACACACGCTCCGTACCATTACCATCATCTGCATTTCTAACACGTTTGAGGCCTCTCATCTTATGCTTTGCCGCGATGTTTGAACTCTGCAGCACAAATTGAATAAATGCATGTATAATGTCAGTTAATTGATCATTACAGTATGCTGGTCGTTAACACGTTAATAGTTTTGCATTAATACCTCCGCAAGAGTGATGGGGGGGATGGAGGAGCTTCCTCAATTTGATTTCTAATTAATATGTATGAGTAGACCTGTGTGAGAGAGATGATGTGAAGACACATTATCGGAGCTGAGCGGAGATGAAAAAGCTATCAGATGACTTGGCCTGAACAGGAAGTGACCACACTGTTAATGGTCTCACCACTGATAGGAGAGCAGGTGTAACAGGTGTTCCTTGCTTCTTTTACTACATGTTAAAACATTTAGAGGGAGGCACCATGTTTGTCCTATTTCCATCTCTGCTCTGCCTTTACTGCCCATAAATCTTCATTCAGCCGTAGCAAAGAACATGGTTTTGCGGCTTTTTATATCCGACCGGAGTGAGAATCTAAAATATTCGCACAAGACTTATTGAATAGACTGACAAGCTCATATCATTAAAAGATGTATTACAGGTGGTAAAGGCCTGAAAGAAGCGAAGAAATATGGACGCCGCCATCCATAGAGTCTTCCCCCCCTCAATATCATTGCAAGCATAAAGAAATTATCATTTTAAATACATGTTATTATACAATATGCACTGAATGCACAGATTTGGTCCACTGCTCACTGCTCCCCCTCCTGTATCTCTCTCTCTCTCTCTCAGAGCGATGAAATCTCAGTGTTGACTGACCTCCTCTAAGTTCCTGTAACTAAAGTGTCAGACATCTTGCATTATTTCTACCACTCAATAGAATAAAACACGTTTAAATTTAACCACACTTCATATTGTTTGTTTTACCTCACAGTTGAATCTTGAATCTAAAGGTCAGAGTTTATATATGTCCCAGAATGTAGTAATTTGTAGATGATAATTATAATAATATTTCCATAATTAACTTTCCCTAAAAAATTAAGGTTCTAGGTGCATTATATTTTCCTACTGTATGTGGATTTTCTCTATAATGTTGGAAATAACAAAAGTCTTAATTCATTGAAAAAAGACAAAATTACAACAAACACTGTTATATATGTACAGTGTCTATAGGCTTCATAATGTTGTGGACTTTTACACATTGACAGCAAAATATTAGAGATCGGCTTCTTCAGGAAAACAATATATAATGTTATTTGCTTTAGCTCAGTTAATGTCTGTTGCTTCTCTACTGCGTCTCTGAATAACCTGTGAAGAAAATATATCACCATTCACTGCACCAAAACAACAAGTAAGGGCACTAGTGATATATGCAAGTTGATATAAAAAAGGAATGAAATGCTTCTGGAATTGTTTCACAAATGTGTCGTCAGACAAAGGCACCTCAGAGAGAGGAGCTGGGCACAGACAGGCAGGGACAGTCAGACACAGGCGTGGAGTCTCAGGTAAGTTTGTTTATTTTTGTCTCCAAGTTATGATGTAAAAGCCCTCTCGTATTTAGTCTTGTTGTTTCTGAGTATGGAAAACACCTTATTTCTATTGTAGGAGACAGACAGTTCAGGGTCATTGAGAGGGGGGGTAGTGTCAGATCCAGGGAGAGAGCAGGTGATGGGCACAGCACATCTGGGCCCTATTGCCAGCACCAGCACAGAGGATAGGGCCAGCGGCAGCAAAGATCATAAGGGCCTACAGTTTGTTCAGTGGTCCCCTTTGGTGTCCACTCCAGGAATGGCTGTTTAGAAATGTCTGTTTATCGTCCGCCCCCCCCCAACAGAAAGATGAAAGATCCATCCCTGGTAAGATTGGAACTTTATTATTTAAAATAAATCTCAAAGGAGGGGGAACAGTTGAATGTGACTGGGGAACAGCTAAAATCATTTTTTTAATCACTGTAAGGCAACCCTCCTCAGGCCTGTCATAGTAGACTGGTGGAAAAATAAATATTCTGAGGGAGGAGACTTGACGAGATGGGCACATTCATCAGGGTTTAATCTGTGACTGCGCTAATGAAATTTCTTTATATTATTTGTATTAAAATCCTGGTAGATAAAAGATGTGCTGGCAGGAGATGTAACAATGAGTGAGTAGAAGTTAGTTGACTTAATAGCATTCAAGAAGTGTTTTTTATTGTGATGAGGATTGTGAATGGTCTTGGTTATAGCTGAGCTGCAGGCTGCACAACTTTGACCATTGCCTTGGTGATCAACATCCAAATCAGCATTTGAATGCTTCATTTTGGTGACATTTTTGTCATGTAACAGATTTACAGTGTCTGGAATAAATCACACTTTAAAAAAAATGAACCACTAAAAGTTGGTTCGACCATCAGTAAAGTATCAACTGCTAAAATGCAAGTTTTCCCCCTCTATGAGTGATGTAAGTGTGAGGGTAACTCTCAGGTAAACTACAGAGACACCAAAATCGTATTTGGAGCAGCCCTAGTTTTGGAAACACACACTACTGTTCAGTGATCCTACAAGAATAAATAAATTAATAGTATAAACAGCGGGGGGAAGTAAAGCAGAACCAGCATCAATCCCAGCACCTGCAGGGCCTACACTATCTAAAACAAAGCTGTAAAGAACCAGAAAGCTTGCCAGGGTCTCACAGGAAAAAACACTAATTGACTATTAATTAATGCTGAAAGCGATAAGATGATTACAATTTCAAATACATTTTTTGTCTCATGTTAGGATGCCCATCATATTTGAACAGCTCCCACTTAGTCCATCAAGAGTCAAAATTATTAATAAAACAAATTCCAGTATTAGTATTAAAATTTTGCAACCACAGTTGCAGACAAAAACAGAGGCTAAAATGCTCCGAGCTGTGTCGTAGTGGGAGTTTGACCAGACAGGACACATTTCCTTCCCACGCTTTCATTTGTGGAGGCCAGAGACTTACATTCCTAGTGCAGCTGAGAAGATTGCCTAGACATGATGTCATTTGTGCCAGTGCAGTGTGCACTATCAGTGTGGACAGAGGGATGTATGTCAAGGAGAGCTGGAATTAGTTTAAAAAAAAAAAATCGGCTGTCTTGTCTCCTGAGAGACAGTGTGTGATTGCACCAGGGAGCAGGAGATGCAGCGGAAGGCAAGTCTGTGGACAAGGTGAAACTGGCGGGTGTGGGGTACTTTCCAAACGCAGACCAAACAAGCATGAGGTGGAGAAGAGAAGAAGACAGGCTCTGGAGGAAGCTCTGCCAACAACGCTATAACACTGTAAATCTGTGTCATCAGCAGAAGTTTTGTGATATATCATTTTTTGTTTTCTATAATCAGTGTTCATCGGAGCATGTAGAACAGAGTAGGACCAAAAATAGACCCTTGGGGTACTCCACTATGTTTTATATACTCCGATGTGTAATTACCAATTCACTTTGCTCCCAGTCCTTCAAATAGGATTTAAAACAGCTCAGCACTGTGCATGAAAGTCTTCCCAGGTTTTCCAGTCTGTCTAGTAGCATGTTGAAGCTGGAGGAGGGGGAAGAAAGGATGGAGCAGAAGGTAAGGTTTATTCTGAAACAGGCACGATTTCAGGACATATGGTAGCACAAAGCTGGTTAGGTGCTGAAATATGCTGATGGCAAGCATGAGTACCAGAGAATCCAGGGAAGTTGGATAAAAAGGTTTAAGAGTTGAGCAGAATTTGCATACGTAGGCAGTGGGTGGAAAATAAGACCCTACATTTCATCATAAATCCCATGGAATGTGTCTTTTTGCTGGGGGAATACTTTGATGTCAAAAAACGCAGTGCTTACTGTAACATATTCTATGTAAACGATAACAACGGCGGAGGATCTAATTCTTTCTCTCTCTCCCCCCATGCATTAATGACCAGCTATTTGTTTACTCACAGTTGACAGCATTAAAGCACATGACTCCTCCATCTGTACCACTGCACTCTCTGTTATGAATTATGCTGTTTAAATGGGTTCCCTCCTTTAGAAGAGCTCTGGGCAGGGTCTGTGGAGAGGCATCTAATGGCAGCTAAATGAATTCATGCCCAGATAAGGCGTAGGCTGCAAACACAGCAAAGCAACAACAGCTGTTAGAGATAGAGAGGGAGGTAGAAAGAGAGGGGCGACAGAGGGGAAGAGAGGATAGCGGAGAGGGACCGGGACTGGAGAGAAGTACAAAGATGTAAAAACAAATGGAGTGTGTGAGCGGAAAATGAGAAAAAAAATCTGGTGCTGTGCTATCTCTCAACAAGTGAGGAGGTGTGTGGGAGAGAGCAGAACAGAGTGTGACATTAGTTGTGAGGAAATCTATTGATTGCCACAGCAGGCATTATTCTCGATGTCAAGAGACTCCAGTGAATAAAAGAGGAGGGATGTGATTGATGGTATTTGATGTGATTTTCAATTTCTCATCCCCGGTGTCACTGATTTGTAATGGTTGGTGTTTGCAATTGATGGCTAATATTCTGTTTTGCTAGAAAAAAACCCTGCATTTTTTTCCCCCCAAATGTTCCATTTACCAGTGGCTTTAACACTTGCTCAGAGCTGTTGTCACTCTCTTTTAAGTCTCATAGGAACGCAGGGCCAAAAAAATTGAGATGAAATACATTCGTTTCTCGCTGGAAAGATGTGTATTTTGCTAAACTACTGTTGACGTGCAGATATAATCCAGTGGGGGGAGAGAAAGGGAGGCGGCACATGTACCAACAAATGAGTAGGGGGTGGCCGCTCAGCAATAGAGGGGAGGGAAGCATTTATGTATGATGGATGAGAGGTGGAGGGGGTTGCAGACTGTCAGATGTTCCCTTTATCTCTCTTATGCGTTTTTGATACGCAGTGTGAGGGTAGGTCAGACAGGAGGAGGGTGGAAAGGCTGAGGAGCGAAGACGGATTGGCGGTGATGATATACAAAAGGTGGTTTGGGGGAGTAGTGAGGAAAGGAGGAGGAGATGCTATCACATGTGTTACCTGGCAGGCTGTTTCTGGCATCTCTGCTCATCTTTAATGAGGCCAGTAGGAACATTATGCAGATGAGCCTTAATGGAGCGTGGACTATACAGCCCCCAATGCAGGGTCACCGGTCGCTACATCTCCCTCTTCCCTCTCGTTGTTGCCCCCGTCTTCTTTCTGTCCTCCTCCTTGTCCAATTTGTCAGTGTCCGTACCTTCCCCTGCTTCTTTTTAATTATCTCCTTGAGGCCTTAACTTGCAACCTCCCCCCTATGCACTCACCCTTGTGTTGGCTTCTCCAGCCCATCATCATCATCTCATTCTCCTTTTCACAAAGCAGCACTGTGCCATCAATCTCCACTTAAAGACATGCTGGCTGGTCAGAAGATGAAGAGGGCCCTTATGATGCAAACATGAGATTCATTGCACAAAGCGTGCTTTAAACTAGCATCTGGTGAAGAGGAGGAAGGAGAGGCGGAGGAAACACAAGCAGCGAGAGGAGGGAAATGAAAGATAGGGCATCGTCTGGTGGATTCTGAACGTCAAAGATGGAATTTCGAGGGCCATTCCTGAATGATGGCTCATCAAGCTTCATTCAGCGTCTCATATCTAATTGCACTCAGACCTGTTCCTATGGAAACTGCAGTTCTCTTTTAAGCTGCTGAGTGGGGATGTTTTATCACCTTTTCTCTTGGGGGTTAGCGCCACCACTGCATGTATGGTTTGGATGAACGCTAGAGATGGATAGGCTCACTGGGCCTCAGAGGACAAGCGTCACAATATGAAAGCAGAGAGGAGGATAAAGGCGCCGCATTTCATAACTGTGGAAATATTGAATGCATAGCTCGCTGTCACATGAGACAACAGAAAACCGAAATAACAATGAATATGCATTGGCGAGCATGTGCAAAAACTGCCTGTGCGTGTTGTATGATATGGACCCACACATGCACAACAGCACAATCGTGGGGGAGAAACTCCCCTTGGCAGAGGAAAAGACGTCTTCTTTATACAGCTGCTGGAGTACAGTGATACAGTGCGTAGCTGGGAATCTTTCCTTGGTCATATCTCGAAGCTGTAACAACACACAATAAAATGGCTTTTCCTCATTGTATGTTGCGTGACAATGCACAGGAGGTGTTATTATAGTGGGCTTTGTAAGAGCAGATGTAATAGATTCCGGTGCTATTGCCTCTGCAAACTTACTCTTTTATGCGTTTCTTCCATTCTTCCACTACAAGCGTTTCCTTATAATGCAACCACCCCCTAAAGTGATGGATGAATGTTTACTAGTAATTTGGGTATGACTGATAAAAAAAAAGCATGCTTCCTTTCAGGGGAGGAAAACAGAGAGACTCATTTATTCTCAGCTAGAATGCCTTGGAGTTTTTCTCACTCGCTTTTTGCTGCAAGGATGTCAAACATGTCCCATATTAGCCCAAGCGGTGTGCAGTGCACTCTTGTTCATCTTCAGAAGTGACACATTCATACTGAGTAATGCAGGTTTAATTACAATATTTCCCCCCACAGCCCTGAAGCAATTCTATTTTTTTAATTAGCATGCCTAGTGGGGTGTAAAACATCAGGGTTGGGGCAGTTGTGTACAGACTCATTACCAAATATATTCTTTATATTATATACAAGAGCATGACACTGGGGTAATGCTGATGTAATGGCAGTAGTTATTCTGTTTATCTCACTCAGTAATGTGTTTTCCTACAAGATCTTGCGGTCGAGCGGCTGGATATGGAGCAGCAAAGGTGAAGAGGATCCTCGGTGGACTTTGGGTAAACAGTGATTGTATCTGTTTCCTGTCTCTGCAGCTCCCCCACTGTATGAATTATGCATGGCTCTCTTAAAATAATTTGTTGGTTAACAGAAAGTAATGAGGAGGATACTTAGCAGGATTATGAATTTCTTAATGGGAACCATGTCAGCTACAGTTTGCTGCCTTGGTACTTCTACTTTAATTGTGTCAACCACCGTTGAGGGCCAGTCAAATGCAAGAATTTGTAGTGATCCATTCAGTTAAGCGTTCACTGCTTGTGCAGATAAGCAAAAAGATTCCAAACAGTGCATGTTGTGGACTCGCTCCCCTGCAGAGCTCAGTTGATGGCCTTTCGTCCGTACCCTCATGGGCAGCATTACAGAGGTAATCCCTCTTTCTCGCAGCCTTGCTCCACTTGGCCACCTCGGCTGCAGAGGGTCATTTGTCGCTGTACAGTGGCACTTCATTCAATTCAAGTCCCTCTTCTTCGTATCTAAGCCACTGGGACAGATGATGGAGGAGGAAAACGATTTTAGGGATTTCCAGCCTCAGCCCCACATGGACTGCTTGCCAGCCTTCAAAGTTTCCAGCGTTTGCCAAACTTTGCTTTCCGGAGTACGTTGTTTACTTTCATGAGGAAGGTGGTGCAGTTCTCATATCCAAGAAAACACATGGGTCCACACATGCATTTGACCCACAGAATGCCTTCCTTCGCACAAAGCCTATGCCTCTGACTCACTGGTTTACCAAGATACACTTGAACACAACTTTTATCACGTATCAGTGCTTCCCAGACACAGCAAGTTTCCTCGAATCCATTCACTGTTTGGCTACTGTCCAGTGACTTCCACTACAATTGTATGGACACAGTCTGCTCCAGTCACTGGTGCACCAGGCAAGCACTGACTGTTTGAGAATGAGTAAAGTTCTATAGATGTAGGACTGACACAGAAAGGATTTGGGTTATACAGACGGTACGTAGGTAATGTCCACAATTTGTACACATGGATACACAGTAACCAGAGTTTTAAAAAACATGGCATCTGTACAAAAGCTGTTGTAGTGACTTAAAACACAATTTGCAAGTGGATGAGAGGCACAAATGCAGAGGGAAAAGTTTGTTGTCCAAAATATCTGCATTAGTGTGGACGTACGTGCACACTTTTGAAACTATTGCACACACTACTTATTATCAGTGTCAAAATCGTTCCTTCTAGACTGACCAGTGTCAGCTGTGATTTGTCACTGAGAGTTCTTGAGAGTAGAAGAGGTGTATAATGTGCACATCGAAACGTCACACAATTTGCATGGCAATTCGTACCACATATCTGCATGTATGTAGCCTGTGAACATACCATTTGCCATTCAATCATACACGACTATTTGGATTGACTTGCTGGAAACAAGAATTTAAAGTTGAACTGAAATGGGGAGGGCTGGTGTAACCTTAACCAGGACCTCAGAAATTATGTTTGGCCTCATTAGGACCAGGCTTTGGTCCCCATGAGGTTACAGGTCCTAACAAGATCAGTGTTTATACTGGAAAAGGTCCTGAAGATGTAACAAAAATGAGAACAAACACACACACGCACGCACCTTTATCCTATTCGCTCTTCCTTGGTTATGGCTCTATTTCTTCGTCATTTTCAATCTCTTTTTTACCTCTAAATTGTTTGTCTTTCCCCCATCCTCGCTCCGCCTGCCTTCCACTGTTTAGATAAGATGATGTATAAATTCCTCCTCGCCCCTCATCGTGGCTGGTTGCCTTATCAAGGTCAAGAGAGTGCTTTGCAACATTTACAGCATTTTATCGGCATATTACCCAAGTGCAGGAGAAGACAAGGAAACAGGCCTGAGGGCTAGAATTCACTGGTGAATCTTATTAAGCACTGTAGTGTTTTTGATGACAGGCCGTGAGTACGTTTAATGTCGCCTGTGCTGAGGCTTTTGCTTTGGGAACTGAGGATCATTACAGTCTAATCTTCAGCGACCAACCCACCCACCCACCCACACCCCAAACCCTCGGCTCCCCAGCAAATCCTCAACCTTGACTTGGCTTCATCTGTTTTAACAAGAGCCTACCACAAGGCTTAACCTTCCCCTGGACTTAAAACATCAAAAGCAACCCTAACTGACTCCATGAAAGGAAAAGAAAAAAAAAAAATTATATCCAATGCACACAAACACACAATGTCTGGTGTTACAAAGGTATTACTCCTCACCCACTCCCCCGTGGTTGTTCTGAGCATGAAACGGTTAATGGCATTTGAAGCCATGGCTGTAATTGCTGGTTTTACAGAGCCAATCAACAGGATGGTGGTTGATGTAAATGGAAATTAAAAACAAAACTGTTTCTTTGATGTCCGTCCTCCGGGAACGAAGGTTAAAAAAAACTCCAGAGAGTAAAGTCTTTTAACAAGAGAGCTCTTTTAAGATCAAATGCAACACAACTCAGTGAAACATCACACCAAACTAGACTGAAGTGATAAACACCTCATTGCAATTTATAATGAAGAAATACAAGGTCCAGTTGGAGGTCAGAGTCTAAAACAAGGGGCGATTGATTTTCCCTGAATGCTTTTACTTCTTTCTCATGAGATAACCATCATTACTTTTACATATTTGGCATCTATGAAATCATCGTTATTTTTGCCGCCATCACATTAATACTTACATAGTTACATGCATAATTACTGTTAATTAGTCTATTGCATTTCCATATCTTGCTTTTCCCATTAGTAGCCCAAGGCTGTGTCATCTGCATCATCAGCAAACCCGAGTGCTGACGTGACCTACATGTGAGTCGTCAAAGGATCCGTGTTTGAAAAGTGCCAGTGTTGAGTCAATTCAAATTGCCTGCTATGGGTCACAGGATGTGGGAATTGGGAGCACGAATGACGGTTACATAACAGTACGACATCAATAAAAGAAAGGAGACATCGCAAGAACAACATATAGCTCATTTAACAGATCCAATTGAAGTAGAAGGCTGTGAGGCTGCAGAGGCTCGGTACACAGCAGAAAACAAAGAGTGGCCAAAGCAAACTTGGTGGTATAATCCTCTCTGGTATTTTTTTCAACATATTTCAGGATTTACAGTTTGGACTGGCAGCACAGTGGTGCCTCACAGCGAAAGGTTCCTGGTTTACATCCCAGTTCGGCCAGGGTGTGGAGTTTGCCTGTTGTTTGTGTGGGTTTTCTCCGGCTTGTTCCCACAGTCTAAAGACAAGCAGATTGGGGTTGGGTTAATGTGAACGTTAGTGTATGTATATATATATATATATATACTGTATATATATATATATACTGTATATATATATATATATATATGAGTTTGTCTCAAACAAAATCTTAATGACAAAATCCGGAAAATTTTGTCTGGACTATCTGCCTTACAGATGCATTCACAACAGCAACAAATTCTCTGCATAATTCAGGCAAAGGGTGGTGCAGCCAGGTGCAGGAGGCCGAGGCAGGAAGTGATGTATTAACGTTGCAGAGATCAAATTATGTTATTTGATAGCACATTGACACCGGTGTCAGCTTTTAGCACCACAAACTGACATCTTTGTCTGTGTCCTCTACATGTATGGCACTGCTTTTTCACATGGAGATATTTATTTTCTTTTTGTTGTTTTCATTTTTGTGTCGGCCGCGTGTTAGAAGATTCACCAACCCCCCCCTCGCTCACATTGACTTCAGTGGGGGATCCACTGCAGCATTTTCACATCGACTTCTGCAGACTTTCTCTGGCTGGCACCCTAATATAAAGTCCACAGAAAGTCCAGAGTCTCTTACTCGGATAAGTGCATTCACACATACGCATGTGGAGAATCTCCGGAGTTCATTGCATATCTGACAGCAGCTTATGTTGGGTTTGTGATATACTGGCGACCTGTTAAGGGTAAACCATGCCTATCACCCAATGTCAGCTGGGATTGGCTGCAGCTGCCCCCAGACCTCAAAAGGATAAGCGGTATAGATGATGGATTGATGGAGGAAACTTGTTTGACTCACCTCTATGCTGATATTAGAAGAGCTAAACATTCATCAGCCTAAGTCATTGATACTCAAGCTGGGGAGTGGGACCCCCTGCGGCAGCACAAAGCTATTAAAGGGGTTTTATCCTCAATTGTGAAGTAGCATTTTGTTTCAATGATCACTATAAATTAATCATTGATTATCCTCCAGGAGTTTAATGATGATGATTAAAGTATTGTGCGTGTGATAAATTAATGGAACGGCTGCTAAAGAGCCTTGGGTGTGTAACTGTTGTGCGTATAACAGCTGCTCTGGTGCGGTTGCAGAACTGAGACAATCGATAAAACTGTACTTCTTCTTTGCAGCTCTGCTCACTGACAAGTTTAATGAGTGGTGGAGCTGCCACTACTATTGATATGCAAACTGAGGTTTAAGGACAATTCTACATCCATTGCCACATGGCAAAAATATGGGGGTGATAATGAGGCCTGTGCATGTGACTAAGACAAATACAAGTGTGATTTAAAAAATGTTACAAATAGAATGAGATTGTGTATTTGTGTCTTTGTGTTTACACATTTTAAGAATCATTGGGTTTTCTATAGCATCAAATAACTGATTCAAAGAAAATTCAAAGAAAACATCAACACTTAGGGACTTAAGAATTAATGTTGTCCATCTTTATATACAGTCTATGATCATTTATAAGTTGAATAGATAATGCCATAATTATTTTACATTACACAAATTATGTTATTAAGAGTATGCTTTATCTGTTTGGTTTATTGACAATCATAATTTTGCATTCAATTCAATTGTGAATACAGTGATTTGCATCTTTTTTTTAGCAGGTCTATCATTTGTACAATATCCTCAACCTTTGTGACAGTTAAACCTGAGTAAATATACAGTGTATATACCTTATCTAACTCTTACAACAAAAGAGGTACATCAGCATTAGAGCACTTGATTGATTCAGTTTGACTTTAGATCAATCTCTAAATCCACTCAGCACAGCTCCAGTATTTTGGTTGCGTTAAGATGAGGCAACAGTGCTGAAGGTGCGTACGTCAATTATCGTGTCGCGGAAAGCTTCCAAGTGATGCAGGTAAGTTCACAGGTTCAGCCAAACAGCGCTTATCTCCAGCTGACAGCTGGACGTGGCAGAAATGACTCAATTTAATACCCATGGCTGTTGTGTGATAATGGCCACACTCCTGTGACGATGGGAGACTTCTCACCTCTTTAACCCCACAGCTTCACTTCTCGAGCTGCTGGTTTTTAGCTGAGAGAGGTGAATTCTTTATTGTGTGAGCCCTCACCTGTCCCTCATCCTGCCCCTCATCAATCATATTGAAAGTAACATTATCAATGCTCTCCTCTCTATTCTTCTCCTGGTTTTCCTTAAGACAATAGGGCTGAATTATTTCCACTTGAAGGCTAAGTTATAAGTCTTCCTCATTGGTGTGTCACACACCCATGACTCTGAAAGTAGACCACTGAAAAGTTTATATTAAGGCACCACAATACAAGAGTGGAAGACAGACAGCTTGGTGACTCATAGCCAATCTTTGTCTGTCATACACTACTTGGCCAGTCAAAAGAAATTCACTCCAGTCACTCGCAGACATGAGGGCTCACCCACACCACAGCAGATGACTGAGAGAAAATTACAATTGCCAAGTCTTTGTGGCCGAGCTTGTCAAAATATTTTTTTCCGTGGCAGGGCCGTGATCTGTCCTGCAATACAACACTTGGAAGAAAAGCAACACAAAAGAAAATGGCCAGACTGCATTGAAGTTTGGTATTTTTTAGTAATGGTTCCAAGAGGATCCTGAGGATTCTGGTGACCTGCAGAAATTGTCCATGTCATGGTCCTGGGCAAGCTTCCAGGTTTATTCGGCTTCTCTTGTGCCTCCTCTGTTGTCTCTTATTCTTTTCAACCCTTTCTGGGTTGTTATGATCCTCTCTGCACCTCACCTGCTTCATTCTATTCCTCCTCCTCAATGCATCAGCCAGCTCATTATCCTCTTATCAGGTCTGCAGTACTTACGCTGGACTAACGTATGTGTTGCCTTAATGCTTGATGGTGGTTGTGCCCGACGCTTGGTGCTGGTGGGACCATCATAACAACAGTTTCATCTTGGGACACACAACATAGCTGGCTTTTACACTAACAAGCCACGCTAGTTGTCAATGCAAGACAAACGAGAAGTACACAGGGAAATATAATCCACAACCAAAACAACACACACTAGGTGCTTGTGCCTCCTCTTTCACATTTTCACTAGCGCCTGTTCTTTAGGATTTGTTTAAACACGATTTGATAAAAAGTTGAGATCTCCTCAACTTCTGCCGTACACATTGTGAGCAAAGCAATGCATTGGAGCCAGAATTCAGTTCAGCAACGCATGTCGTCACGATTCAAAGTGCATGAGCAGTGTTTTGGTTAAAGCCTCCATTACGACATACGGGTGAGTCCTGCCTTAAACCCGGGTTCTCCAGTCACCACCAGATTGTTCAGTCTACCTGTGTGGTACAAACTCTTTGGCTTCCTCATGTTTTGCTCTACTTTGTACTCCCTGGTATCTTTTAAAGTATGTCTTCCTGTCTCTGCTCAGCATCTCCGACTCAGCTACTCCCTATTGTTCACCTTCACCACTCTGCTATTCAACGCCTGGCAGCCTCTCATGCATCCCCAGTCCTCGCTTTGCTTGCTCTGCTTAAGCTGGGTTCAGAATAAATCCTCAACCTGCTCACCAGTGTCTGTGTTCTGGTTCTGGATCTGAAAACCGTCTTTTGTTATAACACATCTCTTACACATGAATCCTATGATCTAAGGATATTACAATCCCAAAAACCTTGTTAGTCCTTTTGGAAATGTAATCAGGCCTTAATTTATAAAACAAGTGTCTCAGATCATTGTCTTTGTTTAAAAAGATTTTAGCAAGATTTCTGTGGTTAGTCTTCCCACTAACAAATGTTTCGTCATAGGAAACCCCTGCAGTGAAATGATCCTCTTCGCTCATTGATTAATGTTGTTCTAACTGCTTAAGGCCTTTTATTGCTGAGTACACAGGGCTGGTAACATGTCAGTGAGATAATGACTTGGAATCATTCCTCAAGCTGAGTGTGAATCAGTGCTCTAATGTACCCGTCAAAGTCACCAGTGATGCATCCTCTGCTTTTTATCTCGGGGGCAGCTCTGAACGTACAGTATGTTTTCATGCTCATTTGTCATGTATGGACCACATAGCAATCTCCCTCCTGTTTTCCATGATCAGCTATCATGGAATAAATCTGTTTATCACTGATGCTGATGTGAGAAATTTATATTGCGAATAGGAATTTTGTTGACTGCTTTTTATGCAACACAAAGAAATACAGTTTTCCTGCTTCTGCTGAAAGCGACCAAACAATGTGATATTAATGGGAAGCTCCATTTGGACATCTACCTCTGTTCTCCCTCCCTTCCTCTTCCCACACACACACACACACACACACACACACACACACACACACACACACACACACACACACACACACACACACACACACACACACACACACACACACACACACACACACACACACACCAGTAATGACTATGACTTGAGATCCAATTGAAAGACTATTAGGGGGCATAATGTGTTGCTGCTTTGTGCTGTTCCTGTGCTAACCATAAACAACTGGGCGCACTAATACCTAGCGGTCGGAGGACTGATTCCCTTAAGTAACTCAGTTTTGTCAAGCTGTCCCGGGGAAGCTGTTAACTTTATTCACTTGATGCCTCTGCCTGAGAGTCACATTCAATTAACTCGTCAAAGCTGCAAACGATTGCTCTGTAAATATTGTCTATCCATTGCCAAGGCCAAAACTGTGTGTTGATACTCAAATATTAGCCAATGAATAAACTTAATCACTGAATTTAATGGCTAATATTCTCAAGTAATGTTTTAATGCAGAAAATTGTTTTTTAAATTTAGATTGAGTAGACTGCCAAACTGATGTCCTGCACACAGACTGACTGTAAATGCCACGCAATGGTCGAATTGCACAGTGGCTATTGGGGAATGTCTATTTTCAGGTGGTGTCTCTAATCATGTCACACATGAAAGAGTGCTCTATTAAACAGTCAGTTGAGGGGGTGTTGCAAAAAACATTCTGTTTGGGTGTCTCTCACTCAATGGCTGTCCCATCACTTTCCTGCGCTTTCCGTTCTGTCCGACTACCACGAAAAAAAGCAAGCCAGCATCTGTCTGCCAACTCAGCGGTAAAAAGTTCAAAAGGCGACGTAGTGTGAGGAAGAATATGTGACTTGAGGTCAATGCCACCACACATGGATGGTCACAGCAGGAACAGACACAGTATTGAGTTAATTAGTGAAGACATAAGTTAGAAATTGGTATTTTAATGAGATAAACACATACTGACATATTTTAAAGCAGATCAAAGTCTGTAACCTACAATAAAAGTGGTAGATGTTTCTAAATATTTCAAAGTAGGCTTTCGGGGAGCCCATCTCCCCTTAGCTCCTCCGTAATTCGAACCATAATGCTACGGTGCATTAGATCACCAGATTACTGGACCCACTCTACCACATGAGCCATGAAGGAGGTTTGGAAGTTTCAAGGAAATCCATTCCAATACTTGTCATGACATTGAAATAAAAACAAAAATAGAGCAACCTGTCAAAAAAGGAAAAGTCAGGGCATCAACCATGTCTGTAGGATTATTCGTCAGGGGACAATGAAAATACTGGTACAAAATTCATGGAAAACCAAAGTAATCCATCCAATGACAAGGTGGACTTGCTGACTGAGAGACCAGCACAGCCATCCCTAGAGCTATGCCGCTGCATAACTGAACAAATCCAACATTTGTGCTTGTGCTGTGATGCAGGATGTTGTTTCTTGTAAAGACCATAATGAATGTGTAGAAGCAGGTTGGAGAATGTGGATGATTGCACTCATTTTGGAGTGTGGCCAGCAAACACTCTCTGTCAAGCCAAACAAGTTATCTTCATCCTTAATCCAAGCAATTACAAGCAAGTCATTTGCTGACAAGTAAATGTGTTCAGTGAGGAACATCAAACTGAAATACAATTATTTCTTTATCTCTACATTCTTCCACACAACCAGCACACTTGTGTTTTTTTTTAGCAGTTGTATGACCATCACACTGACCCTTGTCTTCCACCTGGTTGACTAATCTGCACACAGCCCAGCCTGAGTTAATGCTGATAGAAGCTGGATGAAATGGGCAGGTGCTGACTCTCCCCAGAGAGAGGGGCTTCAGCAGGCAGTCAATCCCACTGACCCTGTGACCTGAACCAGCCGTCTGAAAGTTACCCTGCCTAAAAGCCTCCATTAGACGTTTCTGAACCGCGGCTGCAGCCAGGAAGGCAAAGCTACGGCTAATGCAATTTCATGCATGACAGTGGTTTCTGCAGCAGAATTTATACTTTTATAAATTTGTACCCACATGTTGAAAAAAGGCAGGAAAAAAGAAAGAGAGCAGCAGCGACAGAGAGAGATAGGGAGACGGAAAGGGCTGAGCAGACAAAGATATTTTACCATGCCAGATCAAATTATTGAACTCCATTTGCAGTATTATCATTGTAGATTAACATTTTTATGAGTGTGTGAAATTACCCATGAACGCCTATTGCCATGCAGTACAATGAGGCACACAAAGAAGCGGCTTTTCAGCATATCCAGTTCTGAGGAGCGAGGTCTTGCAAGGCAGTCGAAGGTTTAGGCAGTAAAAGCTTTTGTAGCCCTTTAAATGACACTGGCCACAATATAGTGAAACATCACTCACTACCAAGGTCACCTCCGGAAATGTACAACAAGCTCCAAAAGATGATTGTACATTTTACATCTTTACCAATAAATCCTGAGCAATCCTGGGAGCTTCCACACCCACCTTGTTTGGTCCGGACCTTCGTAATTTTCAGTTTAGTCTGAACCAAAATAACAGGTGTGAATGGTGCCTAGGACCATGGTCCAGACCAACGAACAAAAGAGTCAGACCAAAAGAGGTGGTTTCGGTCCAGATGAAGCTGAACCATGGTTGTTTGTTTGCAATGTGACAGTTTTTGGGGGATAGTTGGGACTTTCCGACGAATTGCAGGAAGTTGAGACAGCATTAAACAATAGAAGAAGAAAGAGAAGTGGAAGAGGCTCACAGGATGGCTTGTAGTCTACACCTCTGACGGTGTAGTGTTTGAACAATGATGGTGTTCATTGTGATGGCAGTAATACCATAATGATAGTACAGGGGCAACGAAATCAACAAAAGTGAACCAGTTCATTCATTTTCTCTCTTCAATGGAAAAACTACTTTTTTCGATGCACTTTATTAAAAAAGATTAGCGAGTACAAGAGCTGAATTGACAACAGGTCGACATCAGACGTACACCCGTCTACAAACCAATCAATGTCAGGTTTAGGAAGAAACAGCCCATGTCCAAACTTTTGGGTTTAACAACGCTGTTAATACACCTTTATGCCTTTTGTTGGGTGTTAATGTACCAACCCGTTGCTGAGAGCAGCAGTCCTGCTAATGAATGACTTTCCTCTGTAGTGCTCGCTCATTGCAGAGCATCGGCTGGACAAGATGTAAAGAATTTATTTTCCCTGCAGCTTTACTGGAGTGTTGCTGTGTAAAATTGCCAGACTTATCTTGATCACTGTTCCAGAGCCCAGCTTTACAGGGGATGTGGGTATCAGGAGCCAGAATGTAGGTTACTCAGGGTTTTTATCTTGAAACGCATGTGAGGAGGGGGATATGCTGCTTCGGCAGGCTGAGCCGAAAGTATAGTGCTCCTTGATAATCGTGTTGCTACGTTAGGAACAAGGATGAAAGTGTACTTCTACCACACAAGAGGCCCTACACAAACTTACACACGCACGCACGAACGCACACGCGCACACGCACACACACACACACAGGGGAATGTAACTCCCAATCACCTGAAGCCCTTGAACATAAACAACAAGGACAAATATATGCTTGTACTCAAATTGCCAACCAAACCAGTGGAGCGTAGAGATACTGATATCACTGTGGTTCACGGAGCGGAGCTGACATATAGATGCATTTGTATCATGCAGAACCATGAGATTGAATCTGACATGCTGTTTCATCCAGTTTCACTATTTCTCTCAAATACGTTCAAGTTCACATTTTAACTTTCACATCAACATCCATGACTCTTTAAATCTGTCTGAAAGCAAGACTCACGTGACACAGTACAGTGTGTACGAAGGAGGACTTTTAGGACCCCAGAGAAACACCTCCTCTCCATACACACTGTAAAAGTATCAGACAAATTCAACACCTCTTTAAGCAAAAATGTACTTGAAAGTTCAAATGACGCTAATACAAGGCTTCAGCAGCCAAGTGGGTATTTTCTTTTTTGTAGTTCAGTCGTCAGTAGTAATATCATTATTATTATTTATTGCTATTTTTCAATGTGTTGCTATTATCCAGGTCTTATTCTTCAGACTCTCATTTTGCTCATTGTTTTTTATTTCCATTTTATTTTTTCCTTTATTGTCTTCAACTGTTTTATGCCCATTGTAGGTCTCCAGGTCTTTTATGTTAATTTATTGTTGTAAGGTACTTAACCTAATCCTAAATCCAATCTTAATATTTCCTCCAGCTAGTCTTGTCTGCAGTACTTAATGTCAGAGTAAAGGAAATTCAAAGGCTTAGTGTACTTTGTCACTTGTACGTGTTAGAAAATATTTACTGAAAATGTGCAAATCATAATCATAGCTTGATGAAGCACTGCAGTCAACATTAAAATAGTCCATATCCCTCCCTGACCTTCATCCTCACATGCTACTGACATCTTGTGCCGCCGTCATCACTACACGTCCATCAATGACTCGAAGAGTCTTTGTGTGCTCAGGATATTTCATTTGTGCATAATGCCAAACAACAGAACTGGCACTCTTTGAAAAGGATTAGACATGGTTTAAGTGCCCTTAGACACCCCCTACTGTACCTAAGTACCTAATTCCAACCATCTAGGGCAGTATTTGTAGTGTAGTCAGGCTTCAACACAAGAATGGTAACCAGGTCACATGCCATTATTAACACAATGAGGACAATTTGTAATTTGAAATCTGTTTAGTCTGTACCTTTTGAAGTTTACCACACAATTTGGCCCAATTGGACTGTTGATGTCATGAATTAGCTCGACAGGCTGAAGTCTCTCTGCAAC
The DNA here is from genome assembly GCF_022539355.2 of Hippoglossus stenolepis. Lineage (NCBI taxonomy): Eukaryota > Metazoa > Chordata > Actinopteri > Pleuronectiformes > Pleuronectidae > Hippoglossus > Hippoglossus stenolepis. The sequence goes on from NC_061489.1 coordinate 9,754,721, forward strand.
CCTTCAAGTGGTATAGATAATGCTGTAGATGCACACACACACACTCTTTAAACACAACAGGACATGCAGCTGTGTTGTGTAGCATAAAAAGATAAACTACGGACCGGTCAATTTAAAATGATCTGGTTCAGGAAGCAGAGTGGTATTCACCATGCTACCTGATGGAAAGAAGAACATCTCCAGCTGAATGGTGCCACAAAGCTTCAGTGGATCAATTTTGAATGAAAGAGCAAACAGAGCGTAAGCGGACGACAAAAGCTCAGGATGTAAGATGCCTTCATGTGTGCATGTTTGATAGCCATTTTCCATGACTGCTGTCACATGTGATTTATGATCCTTTTTGCTTCAACACATAACTATCAATCACTGTCAACAAAATTACTGGCCAGTGCTTTGTGTGACGTGCAGCTTTTCTCCCTTCAGATCAAATCTGTGTTCCTTTCAAATCTTTGCAAATTTTTTTAATTGTAGATCACGATGAACAATTGCAGCTTTGTGCTTCAAAATCAGTAGTTTCCGAAAGAGATACATTCAATTCGCCTTATGAGTCAGCAGCCGCGTGTTCAGAAAGACCAGATACTATCCTGTTGTTTCTGCCGCTGTCAGGAGGAGGCAAGGCTTCTTTGTTAAATGCCTTCGTGTTGACAAGTATTATGACCGTGAGTAGAATTGAAAAGCCAAGTAGAAAGATTTCACTGAGCACACAGTGATGACTCACAGCCTCAGAGAGAGAGATTCTGACGCCACATATACCCCCAAACAGTTCAAAGCTGCTGCAAATATAACCGCAACACTGCCTCCATCTAGTCAGTATCTTCAAGGGGCCGTGGCAGGGTACTAAACGACACCGCAAAGAAGTTAAGATACTGGTAAACAGTGAAATATAAAGATATGTGAATAACAAGACTGGGTCAAAACCTAGATTATGGCTGAACTGTGTCTGGTCAATGTTAAAAACTGAGGATGTATTTATAACTGGTATAAGCACCACAAATAGAAAGTAGCTAAAGCTTGTAATCTTGCTGAATGTCACTAGATCGCGTTATGCGCTGTTTAGCATATTCATGACGCCTCGTGTCAGCCAGTTTCAGCCCTTTAGCTGTCTGCTTCTCTCTTGCTCTCTGTGCTCACATATACAGTGTATTTTTACACAAGACATATTCCCAGTAAAGTTGCTCTCATTTACTTGTTTTGTGTTGTCAGACGGCGGAACATGTATGAAATATTGTCTGATACGCAGCCCATTAGGACTACATGTTAACCAGCAGACGCTTCTAAGCCATTTAAGCTGCTGCTCTGTAAGATTCATATGTTATATCCCCAGCGTTGTCTGATAACAACTGTGGCTGCATTTTTTGTACTACAATGGCACTCAGAGAAAGCTTATCTACGCCGAGGCCCAACAGTCCCCTTAAACTCTTTTTTTCAACAAGGTCTATATGTTATTTCTTTAGAAATTCTCAATACGGTAGAAAAACTTCCTATTTCGCAATGTTAAAGAAAGTGACAAAAAAACAACAACCCGGATTCACAAAAAGTAGCAACGGTTTTTACAAAGTGTCCCTCGGTCTGCAAAGTCAGTTAAATCACTACCTGTAAATACCTCTGATGATGCAATAAGAAATGTTCATTTAATTACCAATAGGGAAAGTCCGACAATCGGCTAGTGGACCAGTGGTGGGTCATTTATCTGCCCAATGGTGAAACATCATCAGTCAGTACGTGAGATTTGCTTTTATAAGTTTGACCCCACTGTTGCAAACCAGCAAAAAAAGACCCTGTGGTGAATCTAGACATTTGATTTTAGACCTGAAGACACTGCAGGATATTTATAGCCTTGCTAATGCATACATATTAAATTATATAATATATATTTTTTAAATATATTATTAAATTTAATAAAATGAACAAAAAAAAAATGAATTAAACAATAATTTCCCTGTGATGTTGACTTACAGAGAGGGAGCTTTAACTCTACTCCTGTCTTTGATTTTCGGATCAATATTTGATTAAAAGAAGCTTATCCAGATTGGTAGACTCACATGCGCATGCACAGTTTGTATATCTGTGTGGAACAAATAATGGAGGAGATGGATAAGCTGGTGGAGCAGTACTACTCTTAAGGTCACCACTGCAGAAAACTCCACATCTCTCATTATCCAGCCTTTTTCCCTCTGTGCTGTGATTATTTTCTGCAGGATCAAGCACCTCATGTACAAATTTAACATTTTGGGGGTAGAGAGGTAATTAATGAATGGGTATAATCAGTGTGATATATTACACCTAACCAACTATGCTAATAAGGTCATTCATAAAGCCATAAAATACATTAATTAACAAATACGGTATACTTTAATTACTTCATGCAACGTGTGGACTCAACCGTAAAGCACTTTCAAGAAAATTATTTTGTACTCATTAAGATGCATATTTATTCATTAAGGTGCTATAAAAATAGATCATGCAGTTGGCTGAGGGGGGTCTCTACTCTTTAGTGGAAAGTATGCTTGAATTACAACATTCATTACAAGCAGACAAACAGTCAGAAACACGTTTAACAACATGCCTAAAGCACATGTAACAGACACAATATGACAAGACTTCGAGCCTTTAATAAAATAATAAATAAAATATATATTTAGTTGTTGAAGCTGTGGAAGCGCTTCTCTCTCTATCCAGTCTGATATAAAGTTTGCTAGTTGATTTTTTTTTCATATGTTTGTCTTCAGACATTCCTCACAGTCATTTTTGTCTTTAAAAGGATATGATGTAGCCGAGTTGAAATTAGGATCAACCAACAGGGAACACAACTCCTGTCGAAGAAAATGAAAAAAAAACAAATGTGCACAGCTGGGACAGTTTACAAACAAACAGGACCTTCATCAAATTAAAATACTCATCTTGGTGCCAGCACTTGTTCAAGCTGTCTGACGGACGTCCTGAAATACATCCTGAAGCGGCTGTGGTAGAATTAAACTCATCAAGTTGTCCTCATTTGTCGCATCTCATCTTTTTTTCCCCTTTTCATTAAGGGAAGGAAACATTAACCCGCCATCGCTTGATGATGATTCCATGTCTTTTTCCCAAGGTGAGATATTTTTCAGTCCATATAATTTAATCTCTTAATCGCATCAGTGCAACGAAATTCGCCTCTGACTTATTTTTCTATTTCTTGCTGTTTATTTGCGTCACCGTTGATGCGCTAAGGCCTTAAGAGTTTAGTAAAGCACAGCAGCAGCAGACTGAGCTAAATGCTAACATCAGTATCCTAACAAACTTACATTGACAACTCTAACACACTGATAATGTGTTTTCTATTTGAATTAACATGTTAAATGCGGCTCCACAACAGTCACATAGCAGCCACACACACACACACACACACACACACACACTCACACAGACGCGCACAAACCATGACACCATGTCTAAGTGATTCTCCACAAGATGCCAGCCTGAGCCGAGTCCTCCTCGCTTAAGCATCACATGCTCTGGCCGACATCACTGATCACAGCTGACTGGCTGGGTTGGCTTACTGCTCAACCCGAAATCTCATGTTTCTCATCGAAACACGCTGGCTGATATCAAAGCCGGGGCAACCACGTGAAGACATGGCCCCACATCAATGAGACTTCCAAAGGCCGCACCACCATCCTCTCCTTTTTCTCCAAGAGGTCAGGGTTGAGAGAAACAGAGTGTGGGCTGACGTGGTGAAGATGAAGGAAGGATGGATAGATGCTGCTGCTAGGACCTGTCAGCGGTGACAAATGGATGTCGCAAAGATGAAGCAAGTAAGACATTAGAGAACAGTGATGTGGTGAATCACGGGTATGAGCGTGTGTGTGTGCGTGCGCGTGTGTGTTTTATGTACCTGTCTGTGTGCTTTACTGACTGTAGGGGTGAAAGCGGGAGAAAGTGTGTGCGTTTGCAGAAAGGTGTGTCTGGAGCTGCAAGGGGCCAGGCCTGACAGCGGCCCTCCGAGATGGGAGAGTGCTGGGAAATTGATTTAGGTGCTGTCTGAGGGCGACAGAGATGAATCTGTGTGTCTGATTACAGGAGAGAAATAGCAAACACCATGAGATAGGAATGGCAGGTCAAATAATACCGGGAGGGAAGGGTGGTGAAAGGCAAAGACAGGGAGGGAGAGAAGAAGGCACAATTCTCCACGTGTGCAAATAGACAAATGGATGAGGAAAACGTTAAAAAACAATCTTTGTTGGTCAGGAACATATTACTTATCTGCAAAGTAATCAGATTACTTGTTCCAATAACTTACTTAACTTCCAATCATTATTGTTGATACAAGAATACTATCTTGTGGATTTTTATTCATATTTCAGCTTAAGACTTGACTCACCCATTGCAACACTTTAGATAAATGCTTTATACATGATTATTAATGTCATTTTATTTATATCCTCCACAGCATCTGTTTTACTTCACTCTGTCATATATAGTGATGGTGGTGGGCTATGCATGTACATAAAAAACTGAAATTGCATCCAGGTAATATACATCAATATATATATAATATGATCAATAAATATATACAAAAATGTAGAAACAAATAAATACATATATTGTGCCTTTGTTTGTATACAGAATACAACACTACTGCTGTGCAATTTGCTGTGTTTTGTCATTCACAGTGATAGACAGTGGATAGTATACATGAGAGGGTTTCTTGATGCGTATCAGTGAAAAGAGAAAAGAGAGAGAAGACTACAACTTCCCTCGTGATCACTATCAGTAATCTCTGCTCTTATCGGAGTCTTGTAGGAAAAGTAAACGATCACATATCAGTCACTTTGTGGTATCTCCATGACGCAACTTGGAAAACAAGGCTCTTACTGAAACACTATCTTTCTAGTCCTGCAATACGTTAAGTGTTGTTATCTCATGCAACAGTAGTGAGGTGATTTCGATATAACCTGTTCTGGTCAGTGATTTTAATCCAGTCCAGAGAGTGGATGTGGGATTTTTTTTTACAAACTCCCAAGTATCTATTTACATACAGAAGTTTTCAGGCATCTTCCTGTAATCTACATCCCGTCTAGAGCAATAGGATATAATTCTCATATTTATGTTATAGTAACTGTAATGCCCCTAAAATGAAAACCAGTGTTTTTGTTACATAGAATGAGCCTGTTTACATGTACCGCTGGTCTCGTTCCCATGGACATTGCCATGTTGCTACAGCAGCCCAGATCGGACAAACCAGTTAGAGATGGCGTTTCGTGTTTGTATATGGTTGCAGTAGCATGAATTCGCCAGAAGAAGAAGAACGTCGTCCCTAAAAAACCACAGAAGAAGAAGTCAGACCTGTAGGTTGGTATTAAAAGCAGAACAGAAATTACGCTAAATGGAGGATCATACATGTTCTTGTTGAGTTGTGAGTAATCAAAAGTGATGTAACGTAAAGAGTACTGTGAAATGAAAAGGTTTTTCATAGATTATAAAAAATTTAAAAAATGATTTCCGTCCGGCATCTTGTCAGTGCATGCTTCCCCCCCCCCACACACACATACAGTATAAGCAATGTCTCTCCAGAGAAGTGCACGTCTATGAATATTAATACAATTCCACTGCGGGATAAGCCTCCTCCTCTGCTTGTGTGGACACATATGACAAGCATTAAAATGATTTATCCAATAATTAAGGGTGCTAAGAGAGTGAAATGAAAGATGTCCGCTCCCTAATGTTATCACACTGTTGACTCTGACAGGCAATTTTGACCATCTGAGTTTGGCTTTGTTGTGAGCACCCGCTCGTTGGTCAATATTCGCTCTTCCTCTTTTATCCCGTTCCCTCATCATCACTTACTGTCGCTCTCGTTCAATCACTCTCTCTCTCTCTGTAGTCTCATGCATTTTTAAGTGGATCTGACTAATCATCTCTTATTAAGTCCATCACTTACAGTAAACCATATTTAAATCAGGATTGACTTCTGGCTTGGTATTTGTAACCATTTCCTATTAAGCACTAACATTTTCCTCTGCATGAACACACCACTGGAAATCCTGGGGGGGCAGTGTGGCCTATAGTTTCAGCGTGAGGACCATATGACACGAGGAAGAAATTCCAACAATGGTGGAACTTTGGTATGAAAGAGTGGAAGAGTTGGTATGAAACTACAGGCTACTACACAGCAACAGAACTATATGATGTTTCTTCACCCAAACACAGGGACAAGGACTTAAGAGGCACATTAACATATCCCTCTCCGACATCGCCATATTTGTTATTGTCAGAAACTCCCAACTCTGCGCCCCCCTCTAGTGGATGAATTGGAGTCTGTGGGGAGTAACCGTTACATGGATTGAAATGGACATCTCCCATCGTTCGGGGAGCAAAAATAAACTTGAATCAGTGCAAAACAAATGTCATTATAGATTTGTTGTGAAATAGATTTGAGTAGATAAGAGTTTTACTTAGGTCGTATTAAAGTTCAATAAAACTTCCAATCCCCGGTGCGTTGCCAAAATAAAGTTCTCAGATACTTTATTCATTATTCATCAAGGTTAGATTTACTTCCACACCAGCCACCATCACCTAATAATATAGGACCCTATTTGTTTATTCAAGAAAGGCACAAAGTTCTTTTTCCTTGTTTTCTTAAATGGGGGGGTGTCACTTTGCCACATTTATCATGTTGATTACACACGCATGATGAATCTCTTGCTCGGTTTTGCAGTCTGCCCAGCCAAGACTGCATCTCTTTCCTTCCCCAGCCTCAGGCAACCCATCTGGGGAGCGCTGCTGTCAGCTGTGGGGTCTGTTCGGATCAGCCAGGCTCCTCCAGATACAAACACAGAGTGTGTGTCCTCAAACTGTCTGCACCACATGTTCCTTACATGTGTGTGTGCACCAGTTTGAAAATATCAGCCCACATTTGAAAACCCTTTGCTTAAGATTTATTTAAAGCTATGGTACATTTATATATTTTTTTATAAATATACATTTCTACACATCGTCTTGCCTGATACACAGCAATGGAAGTTTAAGCTTGTACCTGTGCTGATCAAACACCTTTAATTTGATCCACTGAATGTAGCAACATAAAAACAGAAACAGGGAAAGGGCTCGAGATTGAGACATAATTTGTTTTCAGTACAGAAAGGCTCCTCCTGGCCATGACATTTATCGACCTTTAAATGTATTTGCACTCCGGGATCAAAGCTGTAGGCTGATCTGAGCAAAGCCAGCTGTTTAATGCCACTAGCACATCCGCAGTTTGACAAAGTCACACTCAACCCCCGAGACGAGCCAAGAAAGTGGACAACACAAGTTAACACATGTAAAACCGAGCTCCAGCAACCATTTATAATTATATGTAAAGCTCGTCATATCACTAATAATGCAGATTTGACAGCTGTGAAAATTATATTACAAACCACATTCACCAGGAAATATGACATGTAAGAATGTGGCCCACAGGCATTAGTTCATATCAAGAATTCGAAGTGCCAGCAACTTGTGAAAAGGCCTACACATCGCAGCAAAGGTCACGGCTTCCCTGAATACACATATAATACCATGACCCAAAAAATTAACCAAGAAATTGTTTGTCCAAGCTGAAGAGGGGAGAGATGATATAAGGCAGCTCAAGGCCTACATTCTTTTTATTAACATGAAAATGAAGACCAAGCCTTGCATTTGTGCTTGTGCCACTCAACACATTAGAAAAGAGGGCACATCAGATTATTTCTAAGAGCCCAAAGCTGGAAAATAAAAAGCCACTTAATTTGGAAAGAGAGGAAGAAAGGAAATAGACAGAAAGTCACAGGTCTTTGACACGAGCATCAGCATTAAGACCCACCCAGTCTGTCAAACCAGTCACCATTATGAAACTGCTACAGACGAACTGTATGGATACGTGTGACTTTGTTCCCGTCATTGATACAGATACACAAATTAAGTGCAGAGAAAAGTCAAGGAAAAAGACAGTTAAAGATAGAACATGGCCGATAGGATTTTGGGATCCGATGCAGATAGCTAATCTAGGGAGACAAACATTTACAATATCGATAAGAACTGTCACTTTTTTTTTCAAAACATTCATTCAGACGGGTGGGGGGGGCGAGGTTCATCATCAAAGTGTAGTGATCGCTTCGAATTCAAAATATAAAGTCTGGATGACAATCAGACCTTCTCGCGATCCGGGGGTTGCATCAGAAAATGGAGGATACCAGCAAGCAAAGCCTGGTAAGAGGAGTGTGGAAATATTTTAGTTTCAGCACTGAAGAAGGTAACGAACATGGTTAGACTTTGTCGTCTTTGTGAGAAGCAGCTGTCCTACTCTTTACAACAACAAATCTACAGGCTCACCTGTCAGCTTTCCTTCCAACTGAGGCAGCGGGGGAGGTGCCACAGACGAGCAAAGCAACGTCAAGTGTTCCACCTCATCTGACTGACTGGCATGTGGGGGTGGAGGGTGGTGGTATTCCCAAGTCAAATTCATTTGGACTTGATTTGCCCTAATACTAAAACTTTTAAAAGAAAAATTGTCACTTATTCCTGAGATGTCGTTATCGAAGACCTTGTAACAAAGAAATGTACTGAGTGATATTTCATGGTTTAACCTTTATTACAACTTTATGTAAATGCATATATTAATATGATATTATACAAATATGAAGAAAATATGTATATATTTTTTTTTTTACTTAAAATCAATCTGCTTATTTGTTCTATAAAATATATGTCTTCATATTGTCTGATATCAGCAAACATAAACGCAGATACTGATATATCTCTGAAAGGCTCATATCAGCTGATTCTTTTCAGCCAACCGTAAATTGGTCGGGTAGTCACAGAATGAGTGTGTTGACATTGCTGAGCATTAAGTTTGTGTATTAATATAAGGGTTTCAAAGGCCAAACTAACATTTAGATGCTGATTTATCTGGGAGTTTTGATTCTGGGGTTTGTCTTGATTTTAATTTGATTATTCACTCTTCCTTCTGTGGGTCTAAATGAACATACACTCCCCCTCGCTGCTCCTCTTTGACCTGAACTTAACCTTAATACACTATTGTCTCTTATTTCTCACACAAACAGCTTCTCTTTAATAATCAGCGGTGTAAACACTCATAGCTGATACCAGTGCAGTTTCAGGCTACATACATTTTTGTCTAGACTCATATGAGGTCACTGCGAACTTTGACCACTGAGATCTTATCAATTTATCTTTGAGTGTGAGGGATGAGTTCAAAATTTGAAGAAATTCCCTCAAAGCAGACTTGATGTATCAAAAACATGTTTTATGAGGCATCTGTGACCTTTACCTACCAAATATAATCCGTTAATCCTTGAGACTAAATTTATATTGAAAGGATTCTCTCCAGACATAAGATGACATATTCACAATGCAAAAAGAGGCTTTCTGAGGTCAGAGTGGCCGTGACCTTCAAGTAAAAAATGTATTTTCCGCGTGTAATGAAAGTCTCTAGGGGTGTCACCGATATATCACATTCAGAGAACATAAGGTAACAGTGACATTGAACTTTGAGCACCAAAATCGTATAAGTTCCTCCATGCATCCAAGTTAAACTTTGAATCAAGTTCGAAGAAATTCTCTGGAGGTATTCTTGAGATACTGTGTTCACAAGAATGGGACGGACGGACAGATCTGTGTACCGATGTACCCAAAATGTACCTTATTACCTTCAGCTACTGGCTACCCCTGGCACTGGGGCATAAAATATATAAAGCCAGCAGCTGCGTTCACTATTATATTCTGAATTTTTTACTAGTGTGCAGTCAAATTTATTACTGCACATCATAATTTGTATATAAGTGAGGCTCATTTATATTATTTCATTCATATTTAAATCAGAAAAGATGAGTAAGTATATTTCCCACAAGTTCTGTGATGACTGTTTGCATTGTGACTTTGACATCTTGACTTCATTGTTCACAAACTGCTGCGGCCCTTTGTGTTTATAGTGTCCTGCCTCTCTCTTTCTCTTTCTCTTTATCTCCCTCTCTCTCTCTGGAGTGTCTTCATTATGCTGCCAAGAAGCATATGGCTATATGCTGACATAGTAATTATGCATGTTTCCAACCCCATCTTTTATTTTCACTCCCTGCTTCTTTTTATCCATTGATTTGAATGTAATGCACCATGAAGAGTATTCATGTTGCAACAGGGAAGCGTCAAAAACATTAACGCAATCTGCAAATTCTTCAGACACATGGCTTCAGGGAGTGTTGCAGCCAATCAAGACGGATATACACTGATCTGTTTTCTATGAGCCTAATACTCGTATAGCAAATTAAAAGAAAGCAGGAGAAAGCGGATCATTTTGAATTGTCAATATAGAGTTTTGTTGTTTTTGTGTATCCAGTATCCTTGGAGGAAAAGGTAATACATTCCAATTGTCAAGGTTAAAAGTGATAGCATATGCAAGTAGAAATTGGGATGACATTTTTGTGATTAAAACTTCACATGGGAAATCTTCAAAACAACCACTTTGTTTTTGCTCATTTGTTTTTTAAATGTAATCCGCTCTCGACATCCGTTCGTAGTCTTTTCAGAGGAAACTTCTCCTTTTTGAGAAGGAATAAGTATCCGGACGCGTCGTTCTATATGTCGACAGGAATGCTTGAATAAGTAGAGACTTTGTTACATCTGATCCATCCAGAAGGTGGTGAATTATTCACCGTTCTGTTGGCAGGAGGCCTGGGCAGGGATGAAAGGCCTGGCTTCCGCCCCAGGAAGGCTGAGGGGTGGGAGGGAAAACAGCTCGAGGTGCCTGCCCTCCACCACTTCCAAGCTCTGAGCTAGCTTAGCATAGTTGGAGGCCTAACAGCAGTTTGTTCATTAATGCTCCCTCGCCGGTTGACAACATCCAGTCAGTGTCAATTAGACGGTAGTGGCTGAACAGGTGGGACTGGGACTGCTGGGAGGAGAAGAATCATTTGGGTTGATTTTAATTATTTCAGCTCTGTTTGTGTGAAATTATATGCGGTTATTTGTTGTTGTTGTTTGTTTGTTTGTTTGTTTGTTTGTTTGTTTCACCACCCCGGTATGGAGCGGGGCTGTAAATCATATCTTAAGTGAATGAACTGGTTCACATTGTTAAATTCCTCCCCAGTGTAATATCATTATAGCATTACTACCAGCAGCATCAACATCCTCATTATTAAACATGATATTGGTGGAGGCAAAGACTACAAGCAACCCTGTGAGCCGCTTCCTGGATTATACATAAAAGTCTGAAAGTCCAGACCAAACAAGGTAGTTGTGAAAGCTCCATAAAAATCATTGGGCTAAGGTTAGGATCAAATGCACCTTTGGAGTTGTAGTTAAATTATCCTGGTTTGTTTTTTTGTACTCAAGGTTTCTAGTTTCCTTTTTTTTTTACCCATTGCCTAATATTTTGAGCTGACTGTCCAACTAGTAGCATTTCATGCCCATTTAAACCATGCAAGTACTCCAACTGCAGGAGGAGAGAGATAACGAACGTTTCCTTTCCTTTTCCAGCCACAAACAACTACCACAGTGATGAGCCATTGGATATGTACTGTATGGAAATTGGCTTTTGAAGAAGCTATTTTCAAACCAACAGTTACATTTCCTTATATTCCGATGAGTGTCAAATATTTGTAATTCCCCTAAAACAATATTGTATAGCTCTAAAATGTTTGAGAAGGAGCGCTTCCTGGACTCTAAGTGAGTTAGTTTGATACATGTGGATACAAAATTACAAAAAAACTCCAAGCACTCTCTTTGTAGATATTAAAATACTGTTATTGTCATTGCATGGGCATGTAACAAAGCTTCAACACGTTTCGGCATGTAATTTCGGCACCAATTCCTTACATCATCTTTTCATGGTGGTTCCAGAGAAGTAAGAAACTGTAAATGGTGCCGTGCACATAGTATTGTTCCTCTATATTGTTTTAACCAGCTCACGTTTGCTTGTAATGTATGTGCATGCATCAAAAGATAGCTCAGTGGAATATACTTAATGATCTGAGGATGTGCACTTGCAGGGAAACAGCAACAGCTGGATGAACACGGTGTCTGTCAGCGCTGACAGCTGTTCTCTTGCTAATGGCAGAAAGTGGTGCATCCAACAGTTTACCAGTTTAATTATACCGTGTATAAAGTCCCCTCCACATCGCTCTCTCTATGTGTATGTGTATGTGTGTATGTGTATGTGTGTGTGTGTGTGACGTGCATGTAGGTAAATGGGAAAGCTCGCTGAAGAAAAGTGGATTATGCTGTACTGTGCTCTATGCTTTTCAATGGATGGTGGATCCAGGAAATTTTTTACTTTCTTTAACATTGCGTAATAGTTTTTTTCTTTACATTATCAACAATTTACCAGGGAATAGTTTCCGTGTCTAGACTGATATCAATGAATGTGTACAATTGAATGCAACCTTTGGGCCTTGGTGGAGGCATGTGCTGTTGAGTGCTTTCCTGGTTTTATATTTTCCTCACAGAATGTATCTATTTAGCCCAATTTCAATTCATGCAACTCTTTTTAAAATGTGGTGACTGTGGTATTTTTCAGTAAAAACTCTGTAGCGAATAAAAAATGGGAGTCTTGACTGTGGGTCACAGTTTAACCTTCAGCGCAGTCTTTAAACAAACAGCTGAAGACAAACATGTGTATCTTACAACACCCAGGTCAAACGCTCATGCACTCTAGCTTGTACATTTAAACTAAACACACTCAAAGCCTTAACCCCCACAGAGAATCTAATCATTATCAGTCGAAACATGTAGTTCACCTCCTTTGGGTAAGAGACAACCTCCCCAAGTAAGAATGCCTCCATAATGAGATTTTTTTTTTGATGGGTCTTCCACGTTGAGACTGACCTTGTTCAGCACCTTACCCTCATTTAAACCACAAAATTCATCTGCGCGATCAAAACGGAAGATTTTTAATTAAAAGTGTGATAGCAAAATTGGAATACTTATCTCAGTATATATTTTTTTCATTTTCCCCTTTGAGCTCAAATTCCATTATCTCTGTCTCGAGAACTGACAACGCATCAAGATTTCACCTCATGCGACAGCACTTTAATGCTCTCTTTAGAGAGGCTGACTGCTGCTAAGTTGAGGAAATGAAATGCTCCGAACATCACGCTGTGATCCCAAAAGTGTATCGAGAGAGACAGAGTCAAATAAACTGCTCCTCTCTGCACTCGCAGGGGCACTGTTTTTTATGAACCAGAAAGAAAGCACGAGTATGACATTTTCTACATAGTTAACAAGCTTGGCTACATGTCATCGCCTTTGGTGGGAAATGTCCTTTATGTCGACAGAAGGCAGTCCAAGGCCTATGTACTGTACATCCGCTCCTAATATAACCATTAATTCAGAGCTAGAGGGGGATAATGTTACTGATGTTTGCATGATGACCAACATTTCCGTTACATAAAGGAGGACCTTTTTATTTCTTAAAATATTTTACGTAGAAATAATGTTTGAATTAGGCACTTATGTAAATATGCTCAATTTAACCCTTGCCTTTTCCCCACTTTACTTATGATTTTGCTTGTTGCACCAGTCCATGCAACAGAGGGAATATGTAATTGTATATATGTATATATTTATAAATTATCTAATGATGATGAACGCCAGTGAGTCTCCACATTCTCCCATCCTCACCACTCCTCCTGTAGCCCGCTGTCCTTCAGAGCATGTAAATCTCACCAGTAAATATTTCATCAGGGTTGTTCAGAGGTTCCCCCCCTTCTCCGTGCTAAGGTTAATAGAATTCGGAGCATGTCTTAACCATCAGGATCGGTCTAATTAAATCTGGGGGTAGGGTGGCGGTGGGGAAGGGGTGCCTGCGGTGAGCACTTGCTTACCTGCTGCCATACTTTCCAAAGATACTGGAGGAGAAGACAAAGAGGGGCTGCCGTGATAACTGATGGGACAGGGTATCTGGGTAGATTTAAGGCTGTTTTGCCCCTGAGAACATTATTAATTGAGCGAATCTCAAACAATGGCTGAAAGTAGTCGTTTCGACGAGATGTCTACCTGGGTTTTTCTCCAGGTACTCCGGCTTTCTCCTACAAGACATGCAGCTAAGGTTAAATGGAAACTCCAAATTGCCCCAATTGAAGTGTAAATGGTTGTTTGTCTATTTGCCAGCCGCGCAATACACTGGTGTTCCATCCAGGATGTCCCCCACTTCTCGCCCAATGTCAGATGGGATTGGTTCCAGTTCTCTAAGACCCTCTAAGGACAAGCGGTATAGATAATGGATGAATGGAGGATATTGGAGGGTAATATGACTTGTTTTGGGAGAGTATTTGGCGGATTTTCTCTTCAAATCATATTCCAATTCAGTCTTCACTTATTAGATTTATTTTACAAAGAATTACCAGAATATGACTGTTTAGAATTCAAAACATTACTGTTACTGTCTTTACCACTGTAATGTTCTGCCGTTAAGTTTTCACACCATGGGAGAGCTTTGTCCATTCAGCCATCGTCGAAGTGGAACTCCGACTACAAGCAGCTCAAGGCTACATTAGCTGCTACTAGCATATCACACATATACAGTCTATGATCACACCAGAATCTCTTGCTGGCAGTTGAGTTGAATTTTGGGTAAATTAGGCACCAAGTTTCAACAGGGAAGATGGAGCTGGTTCTGTCTTAGTACAAATTTAAATGAAGATCTTTCTTGATCTAGGTCATTTTTATCGCATTATTTCTGGCACAAATCTCTCACTATATTAAAATATTTTTTTACATAAGGTACAAACAAGTAAACACAAATTATTTTGCAGCAACTCCTGGGCTAGTTGAGTATGTATCGTGCAGTGATGTCACATGACATTACATACAATGATTAAAAGAACCTGCAGGGATTTAAACAGAGCTCATCATCCACCTCTGTCAGTATTCCATTGCTTACGGAGTTTTACAAATTCAGTTGTGTTATTTTAAAATAATGGTGCTAGAGTTTTATAGTTTCCCTGTCCCCTCAAACCTATCAATGGTTTGGTCATCCGTTATCAAGGCTACTAAAGGTTAGGGAAATGAGCGGAGTGAAGGAGGAAATACTTCAGGGAATAATCAAACTGCTTTATTTTAGTAGGAATAATCCAAGCGAGACGGTTTTAATTTCCAAATTCCCCACAGCGGTGACCCAAAATTAATTGTTCCTTTTGCTACAGAGGGAGACCCCTTGAGACAGACAGAGGAACATAGAAAAAGAAAATCCTAGGTAATTACACAAGTGTAGAGCACTTTTCTATAGAGTGGGAACCTCAGTGGCCGTAGATTATGTGAGTTTAATGGAAGCGGGAGTCAACCTGAGGCTGAGCAGGAGAGAATTAGTGAGCTGACATGAAAGAGTGCTGAGGCTGAGGGGGCTGTCACAAATCAGGGGTGGCAGCGGCCCAGAAAAACTCTGCCTGTTTGTCACAATGAAACATGGCTCATGGGTGGAGGATACGTGTTGTGAAGGTGTTGAAACTGTTGAACTTTATTTTGTTTTAAACAGAATAAAGGTGCCAGGGACCCTCGGAACCCATTATACCCCTGAAGTTGGTTGAAGCACGCAATTTATTATATTTATTTGAACTAGTTTGCAAAAAATGACCTATGTGGACGTTTGTCAGTGTTTACTGTGGTGCTGTAAATTGACCTGCTGCAACTGAATCTGTGCTAATCTGTGCTAATCACTTTAAAGGGAAATCTGGCTGAGGTATTATGAAGGAAAACCACACTGCTAGCTATTTGTATTGGTCAGTCGTAATGGATGATGATTATTCATTGTCGTTTACAACAGTAAAGCGCAAACGCACCGGGCAACCGAGTGACCAAAGACAATTGTGGGACAAGAACTGGTGGTGAAGGCAACAAGTCCCATGATGCCATGCTGCTTCACGACATCATCAGACTCTGCCTTTGTTATTGTTTTGATTATGAGATCCCTAGCGGCAGAAGTTACATATTTGACGTTTAACTGTTAAATTATTTTGTTACACCTATGGCTAAAATATGCTATTTTCAAATGCTTTGAAATGTTATATAATTTCTGGAAGTCATCTTGCAACCCCCCTCTTACCACGACCCCCTGTTTTGGGAACCACTGAGCTAGAGTGGTCCAATGCACAACACCAGTGTTAAGTTCAATCACAAGGCTCAGGTGGAGCACTCTCGAGCTCAACCACAGTGATTTTTTTATGCAGGTGCCTGGCAGAGGTATCTCTCAAAACAAGACTATTAACTGCAGGAACTTTTCCAGGAGCTCAGCAACCAGTTTAGGATCTCAGGAGCCTTACTCAACTTTAAAGCGGAGGAAGCGAGGTCTAAATTTAGAGCGTCAGCCTCGGTTCCTGGTGCCAGCATAGAGCTGACATACTGTAAACAGAAGTAGAAACAACCGCAGAACACTAAGGGGGATCATAAGCATCACATGCTCGGGAGTTATCAGTCTCCCTCCACTTCTGCATTTCTCCCTTTGCTTCCATTCATTACATCTATTCAAACATTATATTACAGTAAACAGTAAACAACAAAGGACAACTCATCGCTATGTTGTTGTTTCACTGTTTGTGAAACTGCATCTCAAACAGTCCTGTTGTTTTTAGGCTCCGTGTGCCTGTAATCCTCTCAGTGGCTCAGATGTGCTGGAAATAAAAACTAGAATGTGAAAAAGGGATTTTGAGTCATGAGTTCAGTCCCTTAGAAACTGAAACTATTCGGTCAAAAAGAGGCAAATGGTTCATTTTAAGGACACACACATTTCTAACATCCATAGAATTCTTGTTTCTATGAAGGGACCTCTGATTGAATCACATTTTTTCAGTCACGTTTCAGTCCCAGGTATTTAAAAGGTGTGTTACTAAGACTGAATAAGCTTCTAAACACTGTTAGCAGTGGTGAAAGCTATTTATTCCCCTGTATTGTGCCATAATTGTTAAATAGGAATATTTCACAGTATTATTTCAGCCAACGTGCAACAAGAGGTAAAGAATATTATCTGCATTAGAGCTCATCATATGGATTTTGGGGGGCTGATGCCGATAGTGATTTACTGAAATTTCAATACTGATAGTATAACTAAGGCTTGATAATTTACAGTTCACCCATAAACCACTGAACTCACCAATCCAGAAGTCCTAAATGCAAATGTTCATCTGTCAATGCAGGAAGCAGCGACAGCATCCTCTAGGTATCAAGGGGAAAAGGATCCTGTCACACACCTGCAAATAACATTCACCTTAAACACTCACAATTATCTTCCCCTTACCTCCACCAACAGATTCTACATGTGATGCAGAATCTGTAGGCAGGAGACAAGCGTTATGAGCTGGGAGTCTCCTGGCTTCTGTTTCTAGTTTGACCAATCACGTTAGAGCAGCCTTTGGTTGCCTGCAGGTAAACAGTCCATGTGGAGAACAAAGGAGGAACACATTGACTGATATGCATCGGCTCTCGGCTTTTTGATTTAACTGCATTCATATGCAGATAGACGTTACTAGAGATTAGCCAACGCCTACAAAAGGTATGTGTTTCTTTTCGTGTGGAGAAAAATTCAACCAGAATGATAAAAGAGTGTAAACTGTGTACGGTAAACGGAGGACTGAGTCTTGGACCAGATATCCACTGTCTGCACCGGAAGGTATGAAATGATTGGCTGTTGTAAAATGGTCTCCGAGATTCATCTTCCCCTCACTTCATCCAAGTGCTTTATCTTCCTAGACTGGACCATCTGGCTCATTAGTCACAACTGCAAACTTTCCCTAACCACACTTTATCACTGTTGCCATGTGTAGATGGCAAGAATAAAAAAAAAACATTGACATGGGACATAAAAAGTAAAATGTAATCTCAGATTTTGCAGATTCTCTAATCATCAATTCTATTGTGTAGTCTGGGTTGTAACGAATCACACAAACAGTTCATTAGTCCAGTCCATTAGTAAGACTAATGGACTGCATGGGGACCACCGACATTTTATCTTGTGGGAATGTTGTATTGCTTCTGTTGATTGTCTGGTAGCCGAGCTTAAACTTCAGCTGTTAGAGTGCATCGCAATATATCAACAGCATATACATGGGGTCTGATTATATAGCGAACCTGCGACTAACAATGAAAGAGCATTAAATCTAACTTTATGCACAATTGTGAGACGTGAAAGGGGGAAATCATGGTGAGATTTAAAAATTTTACATGGTACCACTTATCTGATTACAGGTTGATTTTTGTTATCATTTCATAGAAAATAATTATTGAATTGATAATAAATCCATGCAGCATTCAAAAGAAGATGATAACACCCACAGCAGCTCTCTACACTGAGACATCATAGCTCTGACAAATGACAGTAATTCCTGATCATCCGTCATATCTGATTAGCAATCAGGGAGGCTTCAGCTGTATTTAATTCACACACTGCTCTTTCTTCTCGCTGCGGTGCAGGGAACCTGAGTGGAAACTGAACGGGAACATAGTAGTCATCCTCTCTTCCTCTTATTGCTCCGGTGATGAAATTTCCTATCACTGGAAAAACGGATGGCCCCCCATTTCACATACGCACACACACCCTGCTTCATTCGATTTACTGTGCCATTAGCTTCCACAGGCAGCTACTGTGGGGCCATTGAGGAGTGATTTTCTATGTGTGTGTGAGCATGCATGTGTGTGCGTGAAAGATTTAGAGTTGGCTGGGGACCCTATGCTTACTGCTTCTGAGTATTACTCTTTTTAAGGAGGCCTCCTGGAGACTGGAATGTGCTATTGATTTGTTTAGTTAATATTATTCCTCTTCCTTCTCATCTTTCTTATTTCAAGATGTTGCCGTAGTCTCCAGCTGGGAGCAACAAAAAACACTTTGACAAAGACGTGAAAAATTGTTGAAATCTTTTTTTTTTTTTTTTAAATCAGGGTGCAATCTGGTGAGCAGTCTCACTCTTCATGCATTTCAGCAGGAAAAAAATCGTCATCCTCTGGTGCTGTATAATCAAGTCACATTCCCTTAGTCTCCAGTGAGTGACAATCTATGTTGAAGATGGTTGTACTAGCTCACCTATCATGTCTTAGCTTCAGGGCTTTGGAGACAATCTGTTGTCATTTAGAAATTTCTAAAAGACGGCTCAATCACACACACCCCAGTCAATCCCGTCTCCCCTGTGGTGACGTGATGTAAGAAAAAGGTTGCGCCTGTGTTAATAGCTCACGAATCTCTGTCTCCAAACATTAAAATGAAATAACGTCGATTAGTAGACGTCACTGGAATGTGCGGATTTCCTCAGGATTTCCTCTATGAGCTATTTTTAATCTATCAGGTCAGAGTGTGACAGACTTGGAGCGAGAACAGTGGACTGTAACAATAATCCTTAGATAACAAGTTAGTAGCAGTGACACACCATTAATCCAATGAGAACTCATTACCACACATATCTCCATGTGCATCTGCATTATACTGCACCAATTAGGGGAACAAAGAGATTCTGCCACATCCAAACCACGACAAAAGAATTAAGATCATCTGATTACACTGAAGCGTGTATAAACGTATACTGTCAGGCTTCCAATGAAATGAATACCCAGCGTTAGTGCAGCCGTATGAGCTGTGGCTCTGTAATTCTAGAGTCACTAATAGAGAAATGAAGCTCCGCCACTGCACAATATGACAAAGATAAATTGCATAATAAAAGACTGTGTAGGCAACTACCATCCACACATTAGTTTTATTGATAATCAAATCTATGTGTTTAGTCTGCAAAACATACGATCTTGTCACTTGCCAAGATGTATTTTACTTGTAATTAAATGAGCTAAAATCAAAGCTGAGATTTTGGCATTTCCTTGTATTATGTATGTATTAAACTATACATACAACTATACGACTTGTTCGTCGCCTTCACACCACGTGATCAAGCTCCATTGGATTGTAATCTGATCACCGAAAACACATTTTAATACCAGGTGTAAATGAGGTAAATACAGTATGTTAGGAAACCTTTAGTTGAATCCAGGCAGTCAGTGGCTGAAGAAGTATATCGAAGACAAAAAAATATTATGATAAATGCTGAAAAAATGTTATTGTACTGTACATACCTGAACCTGCGGCAGATTTAGATCTTCAAGAAACAACTCTCATGTTTTGTTGTCACATTTGTAGCCTCACTCCAGATCCCCTCTACTCCCAACAGCTCCACCCAGATAAATGCAAAGTGAAAGCTAAAGTAAAAACTTCTCATTCATTTCATAGTGTCTCGACTCATCAGGATCAAGTTTAGGACTTCCCCCGGTGGCTGCGGCTCAAATGAAACTGATAGGCTAATGTGAGGTGGGGGGGGTCATCGCAGAGCCTTCAAGGAGGCCTGTCTGAGGGGTTGAGGAGGAGTGAAGAGGGTATCGGGGCAGGTGAGAGCCCAGTGGAAGTAGCCACGAGTGTGGAGTGGCCCACTGACCTTCATTAACGTGTCTCAGCGAGCTATGCCTATAGCAGCTGAGCACTGTGGGATTGGAGGAGGTGGGGGTGTCGGGGGGTTAGACGGTGACAGATTACACGGAGAAACAGAGATAAGACTGTTATTAAAGCTGTTAGAATCAAAAGTGGGAAAAATAGACAAACGAGAGAAGAAGATAATTGTCTCGGAAAACATGGAGAAACTGACAGTGATGCATCTACCATCTGCCTCATTAAGAGGTGATGTGAAGGGTTAGTGTAACATTAAGACTTCCATTGTTAAATTGTCAAACTACAAAACATTTACATGAGAAAACTAATTCCATTTAATGTTAAGGTACATTTGTGTGTGTGTGTGTGTGTGTGTGTATGCATGTACTCATTTTTGGTACCTCATTGGGACCTTTTCCAGTATAAACACTGACTTGTCAGGACCAGTAGACCCCATTGTGGGACAAAACATGTGACAAAACGTCATTTCTAAGGTTACGGTTAGGTATGAATTGGTCAGGGTTAAGGTTAAGCTGTCCACATTGAATGGAAGTCAATGCAAAGAACAAGGATAGCTGTCCATGCAGACTTGCTTCTGTGTGTGTGTGTGTGTGTGTGTGTGTGTGTGTGTGTGTGTGTGTGTGTGTGTGTGTGTGTGTGTGTGTGTGTGTGTGTGTGGACTCTGGAGACTCCATTGGAGCAATGAGGTGTGGGTAGGAATCCAACTTCATTAGGTCCACAGGCAGTGAGCCTTGTGGCAGCCAAACAGGCGACACAGTAAAATGGAATCGAAATAATCCACAGAAAACTTGATTCTCTCCCAAAATCATTCACTGTGACCCCAACCTTGTGAAACTTTATCTCGGTGATAACTGCAGCATTTGCAATTTTGATTAGGAACGCATTCTCGCAATTTGTCAACTGTCACTATCATTTCTTTCACTGAGTGAATTGTGCTTCATGTGCTTCAGACTCTATTTATATTTTGTCAATTATTGTCTCATATTACATAGTACAAGCATGAGCTACATAGAAGGAGACAGCAGTGCATCAGTGGACTGTTAAAATAGCAGCATCTTCTGTGATGTCTCCTGTATGTTGCTGGTATTGCTTGAGTGCATTAGATTGTTTTTAACACTTGCTGCCATCCTCACAGTTACTGGAGCCATGAGGTCCATGAGGTCTAATTATAGTCAAATATGGGGCTACCTGGTCACTATCCTGTCTATCATGATAACTGTGTAGAGCTGCATGACTTCAAAACAGAGTGCGTATACATAGGGATGCTGCCGGCTGACGTTATGAGAGATTTCTTCTCTATGAAGGAAAACATCAACAACTGTCAACTCAAAGTAAAGATGACTACCTGGAGAATCAATTCAGGAGAAACATCATTGGTATGGATGGTATTCCCAAAACAGTCAATAAGCAACTGGCTGAAGCATAAGAAACATTCAGGAAAATCATCGGAGACAAAATGACTAAAGATAAGCAACAGAGCTAGAACCATCACATAGAAAAGGGTAACAAGGTTGAAAAAGCCCAATTTACGGCAAAAGGGGAAGCAACCAGGAAAAGGCAAAGTCCCTGGAGGGGACCAACGGCTTCATAAATGAGGACTACTCTGAGACTGGGAAAGGAATAAAGACCTTAAACCAGAGATGGGAGCTGCACGAAGGGGGAAGTATTGCCTGTCTGCGAATTGACAGGCTTATAGTGCATGATCCTACAACTCGCAAGACACCAATAAACAGAGACAGCCTCGGTTGTCTATTGCTATTGGCTTTCTGTAATTCACATTTCTTCCAATACTGCTGTTCATCCACAGTGCATGGAACCAGTTCACCTTTCAGCATTACAATGACCCAAAGCACAACACAGAGGAAAAAGCTGGAGCAGTTTCAGGAGAAGAGTCTGACTGATCTCGAGTGGTCCAGCCAAAGCCCTCAGTTAAACATGCCAGTGGAGAGACCTGAAGATGGCAGTTCACCAACACTTCCCATCCAATCTGAGCTGGGAAGGATCAGCCAGGAAGAACAAGATAAACTGCCCGAATCCAGGTGTGCAGAGCTTGTAGAGACTTGTGCCCTGTCCACATTAATGCAGATATTTTGAAAATTTATCTTTTTTCTCCACGTTTGGGCCTCGTGTTTTCAGTCTCTAATACTGAGATTTTTACATATGCATTCCAAAAGTGCAGTTTTTCAAAAACTCTATTTTCTGTGTATCTGTACTTGTAAAAGGAATCATTTGGGTAATGATGACATCACCATTTACTTAACAACAACAATGGTGGCTATATACCGGTTTCTCTAAGTTTGGTTAGCACTGCTACGTTACCTGCATTTACAGCTGTCTACCTCAACTACTATAACCCGGACTGCATCATTCTTTGTTTTTTGCCTGATAGTTACACACTTTATTGCCACCTACCGGCCCGGGGTGTTTTTTTTAAGGAGGGGAAAATATCTGTTCAAAAGTATTGGTCGTCAAAAAGACTTGAAGCTGCAATTGTTGCCAGGGACTTAAGGATCTGAATATTATTGTAAATGAGGGATTTCAGTTTCAAAATTTAACTCATTTCCACATGATTCTAAAAAAATACATTTTCCAATTGTCATCATGGACTATTGTTATGTTCATCGATTTATGATTAAATCTACATCACATTAAAGGATGCGAGAAGTGATAGGCTCTGAATATTTTCTGAAGCTGCTACATATTCATGCATGAGAGCTGCAGAAAACCTCTCCTGTCGATGAGAGGCAAAGAGACATGTGCTGAGACTGAGCCAGTACCCAACACAAGCTTTCTGATGGAGTCTTGCCCACAGCCTTGGTTTGCCCTCAGCCTTTCTGACAGACGCCAGAACTCTGATCAGAGGCTTTGAGCAGAGAAAGAAAGAGATGTCTTCAACCAATTATGGGTGTGTAGTTTTTCTTTTCATGTCAAATTCTCATCGGACTGAGTTGCATTCCTTTGGGTATTAACTCCGACAAGGCAATCTCTTTTTATTAGTCGCAGGATGCTTACTCTCTCGACTCTGAACAACAATTTGAAGCTTTAACTTTTTAATACATAGCATGCAAGTGCTGTGGCAGTCTGACTGCCAACAGACCCATTTGGAAAAAAATGCACATCCAGAGCAATACACGTAATTCCACCTCCTCACTACCATTGATCTGTCAACGGAGTCAGCATATCATGTTAAGTATCTCTCCCCATTAAGAAATCATGAACCATCTGCCTGCTCAGCTGACACTGAACATGATGTGAGGGATGCCTATCATGTTATGCTTAATTAATGAGGCATTGTATGCTTGCCAAGGAATCACACCGCAACAAAGAAATAATATTATGCAAATGTTCCCTGTATCTGTGAAACGGGAACTTCGCAGCAGGTTTGCACGGACTGGCTCAAGACTCGAGCAGAAATGTTGAAAGGGCAGAGCTGAAATGGTGTCCAAAAAGCAGAGAAGGTGTTATGTGGCGATATTCCATAGAAATATCAGTTTGACTGATGATACAGCTAAAGGATGCAGCACTCAAACCTGCAAGGGTCTGTGGTTTCCAAGAAACCAGAGAAACTGGCCAGGAAAAACACGGGTGTACACAAAATCAACAAATCAATCAAAAGTAGCACATTCAATGAAGTGTAATGACTTATTACTAAAGAGAAAGTATCAAAGGAGGAAATTTGGCTTTTAATTTTGTAGCTGAAACAATTGGTAATACTGGTTTATATGAACCAAGGTAACTGCTAAGAGTATGACTTGCTTACCACTCGTGCTTATTCCCACATTGGACCTATTTTTGCTGGCCAGGTTCCAGAAGGGTCAATACATAAAAATGGGGGGGAAGTGGTGATGCAGTCAGATAGGTTGTAAACAAGCTGAGAGTTTACTTCAGATTAGCTGCAATATCTATTTTTTGAGCATAAACCGATAGCACTGAATGCTACAGAAATAGAACCCCAGGTATCTCCTTTGTAAAGAGGTAAAAGCAAAAAGTGAGAACACCCAGAGTATTGCATAAAACCTCAGACTGCACAGGAGAACTAAGATCAATCGGTCAAAGTTAACCCAGGAGGATAAAAGATAGCTGGGTTGTACTTTTACTCTTCGCCTTTATTGTCCTCTGTAAAAGAAATCTGAAAAATAATGGGTGTGTTTGAACATCTGACTATAACTGTCTAAGTATCACTATTATTATTTTCATCATAACAACCAGTCTGACAGAGCTTAAATATGACGGTTACACAAATGTTCCATGGTCTGTCTTCTGTCCCCCTGAAAAAGTAGCCAAGTTTGCCTTTAATCTTCTCAAACATTCTACAGTAAAAATCTTCTGAAAACTTGACATTCAGAAAGTGGGGGTCACCATGAACAAGAGTGAGGTGAAATATCTGTGTCACCTCTCAAGGATTCTTTAACAAAATATTTAATATGAGCAAGTTATGAGTGCCGTAATGAAAAAGCAGACCACTTTGCTTTTAATTTTCTGAAAAAAGCTACGATAAAATGTTATGAATGTTGAAATACAGACAGTGGGAGTCACCATGAACAAGAGTGAGGTGAAAAAGCCAGGCTTTCCATGTCTCTCTGGCTGAGCACTGTGTGCGTGCGCAGTGAGAACACGGGTGTGAACATGCAGGCAGGTTAATGACAGACTGCGAGGCCAACTAATAATTTAATTTGGACCAAATAAAATGACATTTTCTTTTTTCATACAACTTCATTTAATTCAATTGATGGCTAGTGGCACATGAAGAGGATTTCAATAAAGAAGATTGTTTCAGAATCAAATTATTAACCCTACCTTTAAAAAGGAGTTGTTTTTTCTCCCTCCACTGCCGCCAAGTGCTTCTACTCTTCGGGAACTGTTGGGTTTCTCTGTAATATTTTCTCGACCACGATGTAAAGTGCCTTGAGATAATGTATTTGGGGATTTGGCCCCATACAAATAAAATTGAATTGAACATTTTAATTGAACATAAGATAAGAGCAATGTCGCAAAGAACATAGACTGCCTGACCCTTTTGAAACTTCAAAAGGATGACAGTGGAACAAATACACCGAAGAATTATAGGCTGTTAATGTTCTCACTCCGAGTAGACCTATGATTAAACAAGACAAGTGTATAGCTCCAGGCTATAGCAGCTCACTGATGCTGGAATGGCTCAAATTCAAATATTAAGACAATCCACAGTGCCTGCTTTGCATGAGTTGAAACCATGGTGTCAAGATGAAAAACCCAAAAATCACACATGCCCACTACCATAATCCACAGAGCAAGAGGCAGAAACGGGTAGGTTATAATATATAGATGATATAAAGCAAACAGGCAACAACATTTTACTTCTTTTTCAAGAGAAAGCCAAATAACAAAGTTTTCAGGGCAACTGTAATAGACAAGTTCAAGGAAATAACTTCTTCTCCCACATGTGCTCAGTAAATAGAGAATTCAGTGACAGACAATCAGATTCCCTCCCGCCCCCGCACACACACGTGCTCACACACATCAAGTTAATGCAGACTGCGATGAGCCTCTCAGGAAGGAAATAGTCAGCTTGGTGAGAAGCGATTAAAGCTCCCTTTGGTCGCCATGGTGTTACCGATGATTGATGTGATTAATAAAGCTGTTGTCATGGCGCCCTCTATGCTTCTGAATGTAGGCCAAAAGACATGGAGAGCCAGAGCGAAAGAGAAATAGGTAGAGATAGAGACTCCAAAGGCACTCATGTTTCTAACAACTGTGATTTATCTTTTCACAGCTCTGGGACAAACTGCTCTCATCAGATTATTATTTTACTCAGCACATCACCCACTCTTAACAGGGCTTAGCTACAGCTGTCTTCACAGTGCGGTCACAAGTCTTTCACCGATGACTCTGGGAAATCAAGTCAAGCAATTTGGTTCATCAATTAATTCATTGGATATTTACTTGTGTCAGTGAAGCCGTTTTCCGACATGACCTGCGGGTAAAATCCGGAGTATTGGACACAGAGTTTACCCAGAGTTTTCCTTTCACAGACGCACAACGCAGCGGGAGGTTTTCTGCACAGACGTTTTCACAACGGCATCGAATCCTCCACATTATTCGGGCGAGAGGTGGAGCAGCCGGGTGCAGCAGGCAGAGGCAGGACGTGACGTACTGCGCTGCGGAGATCACATGATCACACACAGACGGTGTCAGCTCTAATCACCACAAACTCTCTTGACATCTTCTGTCTTCTGCGCACATGACACCACTTTTTCACCGGGAGATATTTGTTTTGTTTTTTGTATTTTTCATCTTTGCATCTGTTGCACGTTTGAAGTGTCATCGACCCGCCCACTCGCTCGCGGTGAATCCAGCGGGGGGATCCCCTGCTGTGTTCACACATCGACTTCTCCTGGATTTCTACAGACTAAACTTATGCTAGGAGGCCAGGTGGAGAAAGTTCGCAGAGACTGTGGAGGATCTCACTTGGACATTTGCGAGTTTGGCAGAGACAGCTTTACTTCACTTTTACTCTTTACATTATCCAACAGGCAGTACAGAATAACCACACCTCAACATAGAGTAATGCCTCACTTTGGTTTCCACTAATACATGTCTGAGTGCAAGAAATAGGCTAATGGGCTTGGTCAGGATTCCTGTCTAGGCATGTATAATTTTCACTGCGTAGCTCTCTTGCACAGTGCTGCAGTCCACCATTTATTTATAAATTTTTTATTTATAAACACTTAGGTTAGAGTACCTCAAAAGTGCCATAGTAAAAAACGAAAGTCAACTCTGACCCAGGTGCTTTTATATGAAAGCACCTCACTATATACAAGAGTGGATTTTCTAAAGACATGAAAATACGATAAAAAATAAGCAGCTACTAAAGCACTACTAGATGTTTACCTATTTTTTTTTACATATATTAGGCTACTTGAAAACTCTTAACACATCTATAAACCCAATATGAACATACTACCTCTTTATGGAGGTGTAATACACACTATTTGTTAGCTCAGCTTTGGTCTCCACCATATCTGGCTTTGGTGCTCACCAGCTAGTCAGTAACTGTGTCTTTGTGCTGGGATGGTAGCGTACAGAGGGTTAAGATTCTGAGCTTTTTCACTCAAAACATCTGCCGGCTGCATTTGGCAACAATAGTGATGGCAGCAGTGACAGTGAATCAGAGGAGAGAAGTTGCAGTGAGACAATGAGACTAACGAAAGAGTGAAAATAGAAATCCCTCGAGGTGACCGAAGCAGAAAGGAACATTTCACATGGTCATCTTCAGCTGCATCAAACGATAATACGTTTGTTACCAAAAGAAATGACACCTTCCATAATAATGAATGAAGTTATAGCTCAACTAGACTGGAGATGCTCTGCCAGCGTCGAGGAGATTCAGTGGAAAAGTACTGAATGCTTTATTTCACAAAAGCAGGAGTTACAGATGAAGAATGTGCATTTATGCTCGCTTTGTTCTATTTACAGTCTCTATAGCCACGACCTTCTGCTATTGATCTTCTCATAGCTTTTAGCAAGAGAAGGAAATATGTGTATTTCCCTGTTAAACAATTCTCTCTCAACGCATAATGGCCTGGGGCCTCTAGGAAATGCGGTTCTCTGAAACGCGTGATTGTTTACATTACCATCTTTGTCTAGATGCACAGAATAAAGCACAATAAACAACATGCTGTTGTGTGCGGTTGCTTCATTAAAAGGTCAATGTGGTTTTAAATGAATTTTTCTTACACCTGGAATTTTAACCTGGAAGTATTGGTCTTAATTCAACTCTTTATAGAAAGCCCAACCATCGGTGAGATTGTTCCTCATACCTCTGCACTAGTTTACATGATATATTGATTGCGATGCCGCTCCTAACGCCTCTGAGGGGCTTTTGTTGCAGGTACTGTTTTAATGGAAAAAAAGATACAAACCTTCAATAAAGAAAAAAAGAGTAAATAGAAAGTCTTACTTGACTGAGCAGGATGAATTGGAAAGGGTTTTTAATTTGGTTCGTATGTTCTTTGACATTTCAAAAAAACTGGATACCTTTTTTTTTTCCTCAGGTGCATTTCAAACGTCTGAGGAGACCTTTTCCTGTTCCCTTTTTTTTTTTCAAGCATCTCTCCGCTGAATTTTACAACACAACGTTTTGATTGATGCGAGTTTGCCTCTGTGTATCAACAGCACAGAGGCGAGGGAGATAACGTCATTACGCTTCATAAATGGTGGCACGCGGTGTAATTAGGGGGGATATTACCCAGAGGTCAGCTCACACCTGGCGGAGCTGAATGGCTGAGATAACGGTGGGCTTGTTTTAGCTTTAATCTCTGCTGCCTGTTCGACACTATCCCCCACCCCCCTCTGTGCGATTTTGGGTTAAACTGAGAGGAAACAACGACATCTCGCTCCCGTTTTGAGCCTGAGAGTCGGCTTTTTGGATTCACCGAGCCAAGATAATTTCCCTGTAGTTTATCTGTGACGTGAGTTTTTCCTCAAGGTTCATGAAGGATCGCTCAATAGACAAAGAGTTTATTTTACTCACAGCTGAAAGGTTTCCATTATACCTCTTCTATTGAACGTCCTCCCTCCAATTCATTAGGGTTTCTTTTTTTTTAAGGTTTTTTGAAGCATAGAAATCGAGAAAAGCTTGGACGCATTCATTTGAAACCACACTGGAGATGACTGTGTGACAAGCTGGGAAATGAACAAACAAAAGACACAGTGTGGGTGGATATGACGCGTCTTTCTCTCACCAAATCGAAAGACAAATATCCTCTACAATGTACGACAACCTGGAAAGACTCAACAAGATGTGAAAATCTTCTCTGTTCCCCCCCCAAAAAAAACTGAATCCATTTAAGCTCAAATTACACTGACGGTGAGAAGAGATGTTTTCGTGGTATTACCATGGCAATGATATCTCACCGCGGGGAATCGAGGCGGACAGAAATATTGTAGCTGGTCCGGTTGTGACACAAAACCAATGAGGCATAGCCCTGGAGGGGGTGAGGTTGTCAAGCCCGAGGTCCACCTGGCTGTGAATGTGGGCCACTGGGTGAGAAGGAGGGAAATTCTCTGAGTGCTCCTCCTCCTCCTCCTCCTCCTCCTCCTCCCGTGCTCGGAAGTCGAGCTAACCATCAGTGATTATTGTAGGCAGCGTGGTGGGCTCTGCTCCTCCGCTCCGACATGTTAATATTACATGAAACTGTTAAGGATGACAATGTGCCTGGGGCGAGAGGGAGACGTTGAGATTTTTCTTTTCCCTCTGAAAGATTTGCCTGTTTCTTTTTACCCCACCATCCATCCCAGTGATTTTAAATAACCAATGACCTCATTATCCAACACAGAGGGGGGAGTATAATTCATTAGATTTGTTTGTATTTATTTAATATCCTGTTTTGTTTTTTGCTATATACACTGATAGTTTCCATTGCACTTTCGAACAGTGTCCCTGAAGTGTTTCTAAGAAATGTGCAGTGTTTACTGGCAAAAGCACTTGAGCCAGATGCCAACTTTGCACATTCAGCATCTCCATTTTTACAAACGGCAGAAAAGGCAGATGAATGACATAATCTGTCTGCTTTTTGTTCCAAAGGAGGAAATGAGAGATCATTTGTCACAAAAAGAGACAGTTTTATTGTGGGTCTAAACAACTAAACTGCGAGGTGTTGTGAAGGAGGGGACGTGGAGGTACAGACCTGAGGCAAGAGGGACAGGTGTATAGTGGTGTTCAAAATTAAATCAACACGGCAGCGGGTGAGAACTAAAGTATGTGTTTTTGGGGGGGAGAAAAGAGAAATAAGACAATTGTGCAGTATTTGCTAACACCTAAATAAGCTTTTAAGAAAGGATTTGTTTTATTGTGAAAGCCATATGACACCACCATTGACTTGGAGCGCATAATGAGTCAGGTCCGATGCACTTTGGTGCAGTTGCAGGTTTGCAATAGAGGACGCGTGACTCTCTATTGGAGGAAGAGGAAACGTCCATAGATCCAAACAGAAATCAAGGAAACACCGGAGTTTGCCTGTGAATGTATTTTTCATGCAGAATCAATGTGTTCTAGAGATAGATGTTTTTGCATCCATTAATTATGTAATTATAAACTGCCAACAGCTAATTCAGCTTATTTTCCTCTGGTGCCAGATTGTGATGTCACCGTGATTTTGTGCGAGTGCAGGTCCACAGTGTCAGACTTTGAAAAAACCTCGGGTAAACACCTCAGAGAATCCGATCAATTCAAAACCACTTCTAATGAATTGATGTTTGCTCAGTATCCCTTAGAATCTACGAACTGTTGCATAAACAAGTGGCTTCCTTTGTTTCTATCCAACAATTCTCACTTTAAACCACCTCTCAGCTGTGTATCTCCGGCATGATATCCACCAACTCCTCCACCTTCCCCCCCTCACTTTTTTCTCTCTGTTCATTTCTCCAAGGACACATGCACCGGGTCATTATCTTCGTCCCGGCTTCCAAACACACACACTGAAAATGCTTACTTGGCCGAGGGCATGCATTTGATGAAGTCAAGCAGGGCCAAATTGATGGTCTTTTTTTCTCTCTCCGAGCCCGCGCGGCTGTTTCACAAAATTGCGAGTGCGTACAAACATGTCATTTTCGCCATGCCGTCCACCTGAGATTTCCCCGCATCTCCGAGGCAGCGCCACAAAAGCCCGCTCACAGTTGAAGAGGGGCGAGCAGAAGGCATCGAGGAGGTGGCTTATGACAACGAAACAAAAGCAGCAGTGTTTAGTGAAGGAGGTTGTATCCTACATTAGGTTGCTGCATCGGCCTGCCACTGAGCTGAGGTAACCATGGCAACAGGCTGCTGGGAGACAGAGGAGCGAGAGTCAGCAGGCTGGAGTCAGTGGGCCTTCAGCTTTTGAACACCAATAGAGATTAGCTCAGAGCAAAACCCTAAACCTCACGCTACATGCAGCTCTGTGACGGGCATTGATGTTGGAGGAAGAGGAAAGTACACAAAGTTTTTTTTCTGGCAAGGATCCAAACAAATAGTTTACATCAAAGCCCTTTTGCAAGTGCATCCTCTTGAACCCAGAACTCATGTCAGCATGAAATGTAGAAATTATGCAGAGAGCTGCGAGCAGCTGAGAGCATAGATAGTGAAGCAATGAAGATAAAATATCCGATGAAGTGTCTGCAATCAGTACATATTGCATGATTTGTGAGCAGCGGATCAATCCAGGAGATTGACTGTACTGTTAGGGGTTTCTAAAACCTGTCGCCGTGATGTCAGCAGCAGATCGCCATGGCAATAGAAAACAATGAGCGCGAGGCAGATGAAAAGGAGGCGAGCTGCGCTTATGTAACGAACCAAGGGCAAGACATGAGAAGGCTGGACGAGCTGCAGAGAGAGAGAGAGAGAGAGAGAGAGAGAGAGAGAGAGAAGAGTGAGAGGGCTGGAGGAACAAGGAGAAATAAATCGATAGGAAGAAATCTAGACGGGAGGTAGAGAAGAGACAGGAGATGAAGACAGATATGGGAAATGTACAGAAGTAAAAACAAGCCATAGACCGACTGATATCTAATCTTCAGAGAGCTTTTAGCCCAGCCCGAGAGGTCAGGGATAAAATATGATGAGATCTGTAGAACAGGAGCACGAGGCAGACCGGGCAGGATGTTGTGCTGGTAAACGCTGGAGCAGAGACTATTTACTGAAGAATTGTGCCATGAAATAAATATGAGGAATCATCAGAGGGGCTCGCTTCACACTCCTTCTTAATCCACCTACTCAAGTAGGACAAGACACCCCCCCTTTTCGTTTGTGTATTCTTCTGGGAATAAACTGAGACTCTGTCCACACTAATGAAGAAAAAACTAAAAACACTGTTTACATGTGCAAAGTTTTCAGGCCACAATTAGTGCGAAAAGAAGTCTTCCACTCCAAAACAGAAGAGAAATATAGTTAAATATCATCCTTACATCGAGTTGCTGTTGGCAAATAAAATGCTGCCTCATGTCCCCATCTGTCACCTGATTCCTGTGACCTCACCTCTTCTTTGAAAGGATTTGCATCGCAGTGTGTCATGTTATTCCTCAAGTGCTTTTCCAAGACTAACACTCTCACCATATTGAAGTTCACTTGATCTCTCACAGGTGCTGAGAATACACAGAGACATGTGTACGGTGGCCCAGAGAAATAAACACACTGCGACTTAATACAAGCCAATAGATTAAAAACACATTTACTGTATACATACAATAAACATTATAAAATGTAGAAACATGAATGGGAACACAACCAAATAGACTAAGACAACAAACAACACAAACAAATGCAAAAATGCAGAGTCACCAAGTTTGCTTTTCAAATTTCTAGAACGTAGAGCAGGAGATTTTGTGGATGAGACACTCTGTTCTCTGTTTTTTTTTTCATTTTGCATCCGTCACATGTTTGGAACATCATCAACTCGCCCGCTCACGTGCTGTTAATTCTTCGGACATTTTCCTGGTGTATTCTTACATGCTCTCACTTTGACAGTTTCCTGACATTGTACCAGGGGGCTGGCAGGAAGAGGTCCACAAAACGTCTCGGGGGCAACTGACTCAGACATTTGCGTTTTCACATACAGTCCCTCCAGGAAATTTCAGGAAAATGTCCAGAGTTCAATGCGTGTCTGAAAACAGCTTTAGCGACACAGACAATAATAGAACCATTGACTGGGGACATAGTAAAACGATGAACCTGGCTGGGTTGCTGACATTTGAACAAATTTTTCAACACACCTTTAGTCATAAACTGAACAACAGCCGTGTCTCAATTTAAGGGCAGCATCCTTCGGAGGACCCGGTCTACGCAACAGATATCGGCCACGTCGGCTAAATCAGTAGATTGTCCCGCCTTAACAGCCGTCACCTAGTAACAGAGCTGCGCCGGAAAAAGGTCTTTGGTTGATTAAAAAACGTTGAAAAGACGTTTTTGTCTACCGTGAGCTGTTCGGTTGAGTACTAACATTTTAAAATGAATTCCTCGAACGTTTTCACCTCGTTTGCTGCCGCCGTTTGTCACAGAAGTGGAATGAATCATGGGATGTGTTGGGCCGGGAAGGATCGACCTGGTGGAGCCTCCGTTGCTGGGGTGGAAGGACGCATTTGTTGGCCGCATTTGAAGGAGCCTTCTAATTGGGGTAGTCTAGTCGGGGAGCTGTGACGCAATCGGTCTTCAAATGCAGCCACTGAAGGATGCGGCCCCAGAGTTGAGACACAGCTAACAAGCGTGTCCCAGCCGGCTCATCACTTCCCTGTTTCCCCTGGAGACACTTCTGTCGTCTTGTTTTATTTGGTGGCGTTGTAAGTATTTGCAGTGCATGTGTTCTTGTCAACTAATTAGGATGTTTTCTTAATGTGTTGGCTTCAGCGGGGCCTCTGTTTGTATTGTGGATTGTCTTCTGATGTGATACAGTCGGAATAAAATTGTAGGTCTGTTCGGCCGGTCCTCTTTGGTCCACAATGAAATATCAACTGGATGGATTGACTTTAGATTCTGTTCAGACAATTGTGTCGATTAATTGTAATGAAGCTATAAGTTAAAGTTTAGTCAGTAAGACAGTCTTCTCGTGAATGCCTCCCAAGTCACATGCACCTTTTCCTTCACCTCTCATCTCTCCAGCTCCACCAGCTCAGTCTCTCTTTTCTCCCACTCCCAACCTGACTCGCTCGCCTTTAGCCAGTCGCCCATAAGCTGACAGAGTAGAAAATGTTCTCTCTCGCTCATCCAGCTGTCAGATCAGTACAGTGATTACTGAGTAAACCACCTTTAACCTGCACCACCTCAACTCTGGATACCTGGACGTCTCCCTTCAAACCATCCCACCAGAAACCTCCATTCCTCAGCACCACCACCAGTGTCTAGGTCTCCTTCATAATGGTGGCCCATCACGATGTTCTACTTCATGATGGGTCTGGAGCTAAAGTGTATTTTGTTCATTGTAAATTTTTTCCATTTTCATTCTAATTTATTCATTCTCATTTGTGTCTCTAAAAGTCTTTGCAGATTGAAATGACTTTGGTGACCTGATTCTTTTTATCTGTCATCACTTCCAACTTTGAACTTGTAAAGAGTGAAGAGGTATTGTGTGAACACTCTCATGTGTTATTGTATTAACTTTAACTTTTTAAGTGATTAAGATTAATACAATGCAATTATATATGAACAAACTTAAAATTTGTATTAATATTTTACCATTCCACGAATATCACCAAGCAATATTTATGTCCTGCAACCTTTTTCAACTTCTTTGTTGTTTGCAGTTGAGACGGGCAGAACAGTGGGACAACATTGTAGTTAAAAATACATGCGCTCTGATTTATCTTCGTCGGTGGTATATAAATTACTTGTGCGCCAACAACTAATCTGCTGAGATTGTTTGTGATAGATGACGGCGATGAGGCATTTTATTAAAAAAAATAAAGAACAAATGGCTGCAGGTAGCTGTGCAGTGTGCATACAGCCAAAGAATGAGGAATCGCTTTGATTATAGTAAACATGTGGCTGCACGCACACACACACACGTACACACATTATCAGTACCTTTGAGGTTCACTCTAGTGGGGGTGCCAGAGGCTTTACCTACCTGCAGGCATCAGAATTAGAGGAAGGTAGAGTCTATGGCCTGGAGCTGTTTTCATGATGCTACCTGCTCCTCCCAAACTCATGTAGAGAGGGAATATCATATTTACCATCTTTCCAAAATAATTTAAACTACAAACACCATCAGAGTACATTTCCTCAGAATTAAATGTGAGGTTTCAAGAATAAATAAGAAAGTACGTAAACAAAAAGCCAGAGCCACACATGCATCTTTCCACAAGGTAATTACTTTTGCAGATTTCTTAATTGCTGTCCAACGTATTGATTACTGAATTCATAATTGGCTTTGCTAATGGCCCTTCATTTCCCCACTCTTTCTCTGCCCAAATCTAGCCGAGACATTTTTTAATTGCAAGGTTTTTTGTAGTTTTTTTTTTGCAAACTCTAGTCGAGCCCAGCCCCAAAGGAGCTGTGCTTTCCTTTCCCCAAATATCAATCACTTCAATGAGATTGTCCCATTAAAAGAGCTTTAATGGGCCTAATCACTGAGGCGGGAGCTGAATGGTGAATCACTTAAAGAGATTTGTGAGAGAGGAGTGACAGTGTGACTTCAGGTTTCATACATGGACTCTCTTAAAGATGATTGGCAGGCCTTTGTTTACCGGTGAGAGGTTTTGGGATGTGTCTGCTCGACGGCTAATAACCCTATGGGCACAGATTACGCAACAATGTTGTGAGTAGTAATTTGGTTAAAAGCAGTGTGAGAGGATACAAGTGCATTAAACAGCCAGGTAGAGTCATTATAGCCGAGTGTCTGCGTGTGTTAACAGAAGTTCAGAACGATTTCTCGCTCCCTTTCTCATAGTTTGCAATTTAAATCTCTTCGCTGACCCCTGACTTGCTGCAATTAACCCGCCTCACTCATTACACCGAGCTGCCTCCCGTCTCTATGGTAATACAAACTGGTCAAGTCACACTTAATTGTAGGCTACAGATAATAGGGAGGGAGGACACTTCTCAGGTGGTTGCCTCCTTTTATAAGCTGCACCTTCTTATACAGTGAACCAATGTCACTGGCCTTCCCAAAAACCCGCTGTCTTCTATTATCAGTGAAAATAATGATACTGTTTTGATTTTTCAAGCTTGGTGGCTACAGTAGAACAGTAAAAGTACAACTAATTGTCAGAGTGGAACAAGGAAAGTGGACAATTACATTTCAGTCCTGCGTAGGAACTCTGAAGAAATTGGGTCAGAACTGTAACAATTTGAACTTTTTCAAATCCATGTTGGATTAAATGTTCAGCATCAATCTGTCCCTTGAACAGTAGCTTGACAAAAACAATCACTGCTCAACGTCAGCTTACTTTCTTTTTCTGAAGGTTTTAACAATTTCCATCGAAATGTATTTCTCACTGTATTGTTATTCCGTCGCTACATTCATAAATAAGTTCTTAAAAATTGTAGGTGAGGTAAGAGATCCGTGGCACTTAAAGAATGCACGGCTGTCTGTGTAGTTTTCTGCTTGACCACAGGTGAAAAGGGGGAGGACAGAGAAACAGGGGGAGTGGAGACAGCTGATGCATATTTCATCAAGGTGCTGTGGACACTGCAAGAAGCCTGCTGAGAGAGGGGGGGTGGGGAAGACACGGACAATGTGAGGGCTCTCCATATTAGTGCTTTTCTTATTCATCACTAACCTCAGTGGAATTCCATAAGTGGATTTGCTTTCTCTAATTCCAGCCCACATTACTAACCAAAACAGACCTTAGTTTCACAGATTCACGCAAACAACAGCTCATATCAAACACACCAGCAAAAAAAACCTGTTCTGTGTGTCGGCAGGGAGACGGGCTGCAAATGTCAGAACCACACACGACATTATGAATTATACAGCAGTGATCTCGTCACCAGGTGAGGGAAGTGGAATGTGTGTTTGAGTAAGACGACCCAATATGGCTCCATACATCATCAGATACTATGATAAAGGTTGAGTAAACTAGAAACAATGTGATTAACAATGCTTTTTGAATTTCTAACCAGAGACAGATACACTACTTCTCTACTGGTAGAAGCTATTGACAACTCAATCAATCAATCAATCAATCAATCAATCAACCAACCAAAGAAATCATATCATTGATATAGCACTTTTCATACAAACAAAATGTAACAATGTTTTCAACCATGGTGTCCTTGTACATAGCCGATCATGGAATTGAATGAGGTTCTCACAAAATGTTCATTGCTGTGGACTAATGAGATGAACCTCAGAGGCCCCCTCTCAGCTTGCTTTGCGCATCCTGCAATGGAAGCAATTGCATGATAAATGAGGAATAAATTACAGAACAATGTCGGAACAGTATGGGGTTGCAAACACTGTCCGACCAACACAGACTTAGTTTCAGGCCCACTAAGGTCTTTGGTCACATTTAGTCATGTTGCGGTTTTCTCATCTGACCATAGCATGACCTCTGTGGCCTCAGATACCGATAGTGACGTTGCCAAGTGGTAAACAAACATCCAACCTTCGAATCTCCCTCAGGAAACCTCCATGGTGGCCTTGAGATACCACACACAGGGGTTTTTTTTCGGTTTGTGCTCACAGTCTAATTTTATTTACCGCTTAAGTGGCCTTTGTATTTGCCGGGCAGAGCACTCTTCCGCAAGTGGACCTTTGGCATTTCTCAGCGCTGTACAAGGCGCCACTGAGCAGCAGAAAGCCTCTGTTCCGGTTCACATCCTCCGTCCCCTGCTCCTCGGGGGGATTATGATCGCTCTGCGAGATGTCAACAGGAGTTAATGAATATCCCCTTTCACAAAGCCTGGGTAATCCTGCCAACAAAATGCCCCCCCTCATTGATAAGATCTGCCATAATACCAGGAGGGAGACCACTGGCATCCAGCTCTCAACCACAGAGGGATTTTTCACGCTTTGATGCCTAAGCTGCACTCCTTTATTTCTTTATTTCGCAACACTCTGATGAAATTGGGTGCAGTTATTATTTGGGGATTTGTTGCTGGTGGTGGCAATGAAACAGTCTACCTCCTGCTTAATCTACCCTCAGTCTATCAGCACTGTTTCTGTCTCATTTGTCAGCTCTCTCTCTCTCTCTCTCTCTCTCTCTCTCTCTCTCTCTCTCTCTCTCTCTCTCTCTCTCTCTCTCTCATCTCCTCTGAGGTGTGAACAAGTAATTGTCAAATCTCCGTCATACAATCCCTTTGTGGTGGGAAAATGCATTCTTTTCAACATTTCATAATAAAAACCCGACATTTGCATATTAAAACACGGTCTTCATTTCCCCAAGACGTCGAGAGAACAGGATCATTCACTCGACAGTGGATCTTCAGATTAATTGACCTCTGCCCCCTCAGGTCCGTGCATGATTTATCCCAAAGTGTTCAAATCAACCACATCTCAATCGGTCAGGCTACTGGAATCACTCTGTGTCCACCTGTTTGTTAGAGACAGGCATTCAAACAAAAATCCACATTCACAAACTCATTCACAAACCAGTTTTTTACATGACACTTAATGAGAGCATGTCATGGAGCATTTACTTTGAAAACAGCTTATCAGCTACAGTTTACAGCTGCAGGCAAATTCAAGCACACTGTAAAACACAGAGACTTCTTACTACTAATGAATAAGGACCAGAATTAGTATTCATTAAAGTGACACTCAATTGAGCCAGTGGGCCAACGTCACATCACTGGTGAAGTTTCTGCCTAAATGTTAAACTAATTTAACCCAGTTTTGAAAATTAATGTAAAACTTGGAAAAGAAAATGTATGAATAAATTTGCTACTGCTATGTGAAAATTGGCAGTTTGCTTTCATTGATTCATTGACACTTTTTGCATATTTTCAAATGCACAAATTGAAAATGCACACAATACCAGGTGGGTGAAATCTGCTTGCTTTCTTGTGATCTTAAAGCAGCTTTTGTTTCAAATGACAATACCAAATAGGAGTGCACCTCATGATTATTGCTATTATTGATCAATCTGGTCAATTGAGCAATAGTTCAAGTCACAGATGTTCAATTTACAATGATACAGCCTGAGGGAAATGGCCACTTCTCACATTTGAGAGGCAAAAACAGTAAATGTTTGACATATACTGTCATAAATGATGAATAACATCTTTGACGATGATTTTCTTGTCACTGCACTAACAGACTGATTGACTGTCACAAATGCCAATATTCAAAGCGTTTATGACAGTGCCATGTGATTTATAAGTTGATTTTGCTGCAGATAAAGTTTGGGACTCTTTATTTTAACGTAAATATTGTCTGTCACTGTTCAAACAGCCACATTCTCCTTCCTTTTGAAAAAAAAGCTGCTGTTGTGAAACATATCACTTCCTGTGTGCCACATGCTCCTCCCACAGATATGTGGATTTTATCCAATATTGTCCAAATGGAAAATCTTTGTTGAACTCACGTCGACTATTAACACCACTCGTTTAAAGACCATCCTGTCCAGCTCGGTGTGCCTTCTCGTGTGTCATTAAGCAAAAGGCTTGACCCTCCTTCAGTTCACTTCATCATGTGGATGGGAATCTGGTTAACGTGAGCAGCAGTGACTCTCCAGCTCTGCCATATTGATCCCAGCTCTAATTTTGTCATTTAAGTGTCCCTTCGTCAATTAAATCACTGTTGGAGCAGACACTAATGTCCATGATACTGGATCAATTCTAGTCATTGACATTTTGTATTGGTTCTCTGCAAGTCGTAAAATAAATTAATGCAGCTTTTAGACTCTAGATAGGAAGTGTAGTTCCTCTGAGACACTGGGTGAAAGGGTAATTAGTCCACTTTCTTTAGGACACGTTATCGCAGGTTCAGACTTGCTACGGTGCTTTTGTCTCCCTCTTCTGGCAGTGAGAGTATTACACAAACACAGTCTGATACACTGACATTTCTAGTTCCAAGATAGGAATTCATTATTTAGGTAGAGTAAATGCAATAGCTAAATAGCCAACTCCAAATATTTTAACGTGTCGAAGAGCAGTAAGGGGTCATCAGTCCCTCCTCTTCTGTCAGGGAATCTGTGTTGGTCCTAGCCGTTGTTCACTTCCAGTAATTCTTACTCTGAACGCAGTTTGTTTTCTGGTTTATTACAAACATTTTATTGTATGCTTGGTTTCTGTGAGGCATCCCTGTCAGCTCACTCCCATTGGTTATTGTGGGTTTCTGCTAGCTGACCCAATTCTTCATATAGAC
This sequence comes from Hippoglossus stenolepis, assembly GCF_022539355.2. Taxonomy (NCBI): domain Eukaryota; kingdom Metazoa; phylum Chordata; class Actinopteri; order Pleuronectiformes; family Pleuronectidae; genus Hippoglossus; species Hippoglossus stenolepis. Next base: position 9,794,888 of record NC_061489.1, read on the forward strand.
AAATCTCCCCGATGTGACATTCGTTAACATGTAAAAGTCCTGCAACCCAGCTTCAATCAGGTGAAATGATGTTGTCGTTTACATGTGGCATGCAAACAGTCAACCACGTGTTGTTAAATTACATGCAGCGAGAGCAACAGAGAGGTGTTTTGTTTTTCAGATAAGTGACATCTCCTCTAAATTAACAGTCTGTCTCATTTGATGAAGTCTCCAGATTGTAGGTTGCGTTTCATTGAACATAATTTCGGCTCCATTGTTTTGTTTTGAGAGATGCCTGGCCATTTACTGTTTTTAGCACCGAATCAGTAATGTGTAATTAGTGTAATCAATATTAGTGAAATGAATCCTCCCCATGTGGGGCCTCTGGGCTCCCTGCACAAAGGGTAGAAAAACAACATAATGCTTTACCAGTCCCACACTGACGTACATAGAAAATAACATTCTCAGTTTTAGTGAAGTTTAAAAGACTCCAGTTATTAATCCTCTTTAGTTTTTCCATCAAATCAGCTCTGACTCTTAACTATTTTTGCACAATGTACACTCCGCTACCCTGTGAGCTTTCCTCCTTATCCTAAATGGGACAAAAGCTTGTTATATTTAAAAGGCGCTTGTCATTGCTCTGTGCTTCCTGCCACCGCTGATGCCAGAGTGGGAGTGATCTGAGTTTGAGCATTGTCTGATCTGGCGTAGGCTGGTTTCCATCTATCAGTAATAGCGCATGATCAGAGAGAAATTTCAAGTCTCTCCCTCACCCTTGACATTGAGTGCTAATTCATTGGCAATTTGCTTCTAAACATCTCGGAACAAATTGTTTGCTTGCTTGTAGTTTTAGCCCTCTGCGTTCTTGCTTTCAAAATGTCGAAGAAATTTGCTCGGCATTAGACGAGAAGACATTTCCTCTCTGCATGTTTTCTTAACCTTGTTTGCTTCTGTTGCTGCAGTTCAAGGATACTTAGAAGAGAATGGAGTGAGTGAAGCGCTGGGGCGATATAAAAACACCCCCTGTGGGCTAAGACCTGTGGTAAATAGATTTGACTGTGTTTTATTAAATTTTTTTGGGGGGGCGGGGGGGGGACATTTAGTAACCGCCGGTAATCCAAAGAGAAAAGGAAATCAAACGGAAAGCTAAAGAAGACAGAATGGTGTTAAATGTAAGGCAAATGAAAGTTTTTAGATTAGAATTTTAGATATGTATATTCTATTTTAAATCTTAAATTTTGATTGAGCATTGTTATAAGAGAGCCTGTGACCCAAGCATTTCATTGCAAGCGACTGCTTAATGTTATCGTTGTGCATATGACAATAAACTCTTGAATCTTGAATCTTGTTGGACAGATACCATATCTCAGTGGGTTTTACCAAGGTGTGGAATGTGCTTAGCAAATGCCTACCTCCACATCTCCCCTCGAATCGGTCACACCCTGACTGACAACTGCAGACATCTCCTGCTCCTGTTCCTCATGTACCAGTAAGAGTTGCCCGCCCTGCTGCTCTGGCAGCGAAGAGCCGCTGAGGCAATCTGAGCAAAGGCATGTTATACTCTTATCTGTCAGCACGGGCCAGAGACAGGCGACACTTTCCTAACACGGAACCAACTGATTGCAACAACTCTTTATCTCCTGCAGCCCCACAGCCACAGAGATCCAGACAGCAGAACCAGAGCCCCTGCCCTCCCTCATCCCCCCCAGGCAGAAACCAAAACCCCATAGTTGGATTTTGATAGATCTGGTCCTCGGCCTTGGGCGAAAGCAGCGATGATTCCTCCAAGTGTTCATGTCAGATATATATGGGAGTTTGGGCTCTTAGTCACAAGAGTAAAGTGAGTACAGTGGATACAAATGTGCACACAGACACATGCACGCTCCTGTATAGATGTATAGATCTACAAACACCAATACAGTGGAAGGTTTTCTCCCCGTTTTTCAATAAAAAGCACCACTGGATATAAACTGTGGAATCTGGACCAGCCAGACTAACTGGCTCGTTTCATATCAAATAAAGATGGGGATCTAGCATTAGCACCTCTCTTCCATAGGTCCAGTGAGGATGTTTGTTACAGCCACTTCATTACATGTCCTTGTTTGGTAAAGTGTGTTATTATGACGTGCTTTGTATAGGCAAATATTCAGTCAATGTATGTTTGAATGGTGGACTATGCTAAATTATGTTTCTATCATTGTTTTAATGTGTTAGAATACATTGAAATTGTTGCAGCTTATAACAGGTGATGTGCTGTAATTGGGTTTGGTGCACATGGGTTAAAGGTTTTGTGATTGAGAGGTCAGCGAAGGATACGATCGATACAGATTTTTGATGATGTGATATTTAAAAGGATATAGCGCCAAGTAATAGAACATTAAATCAAACCCTTGTTCAAGTGTTTCTGCCTTAAACTAGAGTACACTGGGTTTTCACAAGAAAGTTGACTTTAATTTACTGGAACAACAACAAGACACGAAGTGGACCAATAGGAGCTGGGATCATAATAAACAGCCAACACCACTTATCCTTTGAGGGTCCCATGGGACTAAGGCCAATCCCAGCTGACAAGAGGCGGGGTTCACCAGTATATCACAGGGCCAACATACGTAGACAAATAACCATCTATGCTCACATTCACACCTCCGGGAGGAAGCCGGAGTACCTGGAGGACACCAACACAGACACCAGGTGATCATCAAAGTAATAAGCCAGTGTCTGCCAGACGTACAGATCATAGACGAGACTGAAATGCTGTTTCTCCCAGACGGCGGCGTAAACATACGAATATACAAGCAACACAACGGATAAGAGCTAAAGCGAAGCACACAAAAGAAATACACAAGCAAAAAAAAAACTGTAGGCACAGGTGAGATGCTGATAGCAGCTGCAGTGAATAATTACAATGCAAATGGGATAAATTGTGCAAATACAGCTTAATGCATGGATTTGCAAGTTATGTATATCCACAGGATGAATAATTAGCAGGAGATGTATTGAGTCTTGAAAGTGACAACTCCACACATGCACAACCACCTTGCGCGTTATAGATTGTAACTATTACTCTGAATCACAGAGCAGCACAGCCTCAAATGACAATGGCATGGCTAACAACATCTGTCCCCCAGCTGTTACCTGTCTGCGTGAACAATTTGAGGCAATTTGAACTGACACCGTCATTTATTATCAAAGAGAGATATTAAGCTGAGCCTTTAATAAACTGCAGGTTTACTTCATAAAAAAAATCATTAAAGGTTAAAATGAGTGCAGGTCTCATTCACACAACAGCTTAAACAACCAAAGCATTTTTCAGCGAGATTGTATTTCTTCCCACCCACATTTGTTTCTGATGAGGGAATTTTAAGGAAAACTCAAATCGATTCATTCCCACACATGGAGCTCCTCGTGCATCAGTTCATAATTTACAACCTGCCTCTAAAAGAGAGTATTATTGTACAGAGAGAAGGAAACAGTCCCGATCTTTCTGTCACCGCGTGTTTGTCTCTAAACGCACATGTAGTAAAATAATACAAATATGACTGAGTGTGTTTTGACAGAGCTATAACTGGACTGGAGATATTAAACCTGTGTGTATTCTCCTCAGGTGGATGTGGTGACACGCCGTGTTTTCTTTCTTGAAAGCTGGAAGCATGCAGAGGCGTCTGGACCAGCGGTGTGACATCTATCACCATATTTCATTAGCTGCTGGCTGTGTTTGTATAACCCCACAGCTAAATGCAAGCAGAGGAGTCGGCGGTGAAAACAAACCTTGCACAGATGGCCGACAGGGAAGGGAAGGAAAAATAGCTTTCAGGATGTTGCTGACAAAGCAGACATAATTCATTAATACGTATAGTGTACTCTTTCCTCTCAGTTTCTTTCTCCTGACACACACATGGCGGTAGTGGAGGGGACACAAACATTTGTCTTTGAACCCAGTGATCAATTAATTTAGACAATACAGCTTTCATTAAAAAAAAAAAAGGAGGCCAGACTACTTTATTTTATTTTTTCTGTCTGTATAATAGCTAAAGTGCTCTTTGGCTTGTTTGTCGGTTTGTGGAAGAATGAAAAAAATAATAAACATAATAATAATGTTCTAAGAGCTCTTTGTTTAATTTGGTTTGAGGATGAAGGTGACTGCAGGGCTACAACTCATGATAGTCACTTTTAATATGCTATTTGGAAACAGACAAGCAATTAAGAGTTTAATTGTTTTTACCTGATGAGAGCAAAAGACAAATGATACGGTCCAACAGTGAATACATGGTACGTGATTTATTTTTTGTCTTATGAGGCAGTGATAAGCACAGGCAGATAAGTACTTTGACCGGTACCAGGGAGTACATGGGAAATATTTGAATGGTGCAATTAATTTGACAAAAAAAAGAAAACGATTTAATTGAAAAATATGTTAGCTGTAATACCTGAACTCTGTGCCAGGGTTGCGGCCCGTCCTTATTTGAAAGGTTGGTGGTTCGTGACTGATAGACAAAGCCCTGGATTTTGTTTTTCTGTTTGTTTAGTTGTGAGTTATCAGGATTACGCAAAACCTATAGGGCAGATTACCACAGAACTTGGTGGAAGGATGTGGTATAGATCAGAGAAGACCCCAATAAACTTTGGTGCCGACCTGGATCCTGGATCAGGAGGCAGATCCAGGAATTTTCTTTTACTGTCTTCAACTTAGGGGATTTTTCAATATTTGCGTTGATTTCTCAAAGAATAAATAATGGATCTTGATGAAAATCAGGCATGTCTATGGGACTGAGATTTTGTGCAGATCCAAAAATCACATCCATGGATATGTGGACACCTGTGTATTTTTTGCATGACACTTTTTTTTTAATGTTTTGTGTTTCTGTGCAAAGGACCATCTTGAAAATTAGATTCACCTCAAGGTGTTTATCTTACTAGTAAATAGAAATTGAACACATTACTTTTAGAGAACTATGACTGACATGATGCAAACAGAGAAGAGCTGCACACATTAACAACAAACCAAAATGGTGTGTTTACACGTTTTGTTTGATTGATCTGTTTCCAGCACCTCAGTGTCAAGGCTGGAGCACTTTCAGTTTCTTATCTCTCTGGTTTACATCGTCACTCCACCTCGCACCTCCTTTTATTTCCCATCCGGTGATTTCGGAGTCACTAAACTCTTGGGTTTTTATTAGCCGCAGAAGCTTTTTCTACGATCTCATTCCATTTGCTCCATCACCACTATCTTCGTCTGTTCCACCTCTGCTCTATAGCTCTCCCCCCCGCTTCTCCATCACTCCCCTGCCTCCCCCTCCCTCTATCTGTATGAAGCTGTTCCAGTATGTGATCAAAGCACAGTGTGCTAGAGTTCTTTCCTCCTTCTGTCAGAAGCAAAGAGACATGGGAAACAAAGGATCCACAGTAGTCTGCCACAAATAACCTCTTCCCAGCACAACACTCACTCACTCACACACACACACACACACACACACACACACAGACACACACACGCAAAAACGTACATACCACTCAGCCAAAGTGGCAGCGGCAAAAAAAGTGAGTAAGGCAGATCAGTTTGAAAGCAGCAAGTGCACGCTGCCACTTGTTGGGTCTCTATAGTGATCCCCGGCATAAAAGGATGCAGCTTCTAATTATCTCCTATTCACACCAAACTGACACGACACACAAAGAATGACTCGCCTGGTAGGGGAATCGCCCGCTGCTTTGTGCTGCAGAACGGGAGTTTAAAATCTGTCGCAGCCTAAATAAGAACATGAGGAAATTAGAATACAAGAATATGCGGTTGTGTTCAGACTACTCTGTTATCATTGTCCACGGGTTGGGTTTTTTCCACGAGGTCTGCTGTCATTTGACCATCTATTTTCTGAGAGCCAATCAGGAGAACTCTGAATGATGTTCCAATTTCCCCTTGAGCCAGGTCCCATCGAGCCTGTGGGTAAGATCTTTAAAGCAGCTACACTGCAAAACCACAATGTTTGCATCCCTTTTCTGCCTTCCTCCCTCTGCACTCACATCCAGCAGCACTCCACTTGCCCTCCATGAAACTCTCCAAGCTCCCCCTTCACACTTACATACCACGTTATGCAATGTTTTTTGCATTAATCAGAAGCCAAGTTAAGTCTTTCAGATCAGATGCCTCGTTTTTAAATGAGACCTGCAGGTCCAACAAACCCTGTGACTGATGTTAGATCTGAACAGAGCATCGGAGAGGAGGCAGCGGGACACTTTGATATTACTTGTTCCAATTTAGCCTCCAGCGACAGCAGAGTTTAATGAGAAATGTCTGTTGTCCTGTGTGGATGCTCGTAGATCCGGTGGCCAACAATGAGGGTTACTGCAGCAATCTCTGGGAGAGCAATGCAGGGACTAGACTGTGTAACTATGGTGAACAAAAAAAGTTGTGTTATGATAAAGAGGTCTAAGTGAGACGCTCATAACCAGAGTCATCATATAAAAGCACTTTATAGGGATGAAAAACAACTCACATCATCCACATTCTCCTTTTCACATCTTTCTTTTCTGTTTCTTTTTTTTCTTCTGTATCGACAGAATGTCAGGGATTGCGGCACCGGGACTCTCCAGTTACCAAGTCCCTGCTCCATGTCTGCTAGGCAGCGGGGGAAACTGTGTGGCTCATTATCCTCCATTAGGGTTTTTGGCTCAATCAGCGTGGAGGCAGCTCTGGGACGGATAATGAGAGTGGCTGAAATCACAGAGGAAAGGCTGCAGCTAACAGCCTCACAGAGCAGGTGCCGCTCGAACACAAACCACACTGTGCCCAGTGCATCTCCGCCAGGACTGCAGCGTACAGTGACACAGACATGCACATATACAGTATGCGTGCTATATGCCCACTCATGCACATCTCTGCACACACAAACAAAAGCAACGCGCCTACACACAAATCGATGTCGTCGTTCAAAGAAGAAAAGCAAAACAAACTCCCTCTGACAGTAATGAACAGAGCCAGGCTCAGTAATGAGGCTGATGCTAGTTGACATATTGTGTGAGGACTGTCGTCTATGCACTTTTCTCTAGAGTAACACTGTCGCCACAGAGATCTCACTTGCCCCCACTTAAACACTTGTGTCACGTATTAAAGGTAACAAGGCTTTCACTCATACACAAAGTTCATCCATCTTGATTTCTGACTCTTCCATCGAGTTTCTGCTTCACAGGCAAGAGGCTACGCTCGAGTTGTTCTTCAGGGCCACTCTGGTACGTCTGGAGTGACACTGACACGTGTTTACTGTGTAGCTCAGAAACGAATGTAAAAGCAGTTGTTTCTCTGTCCCTCTCATTCTGTATCTCTCTCTGCAGATGGGCCTATTGCCTCCAAATTTACATGGGCGACAACAGCGAATAGTCCTATCGCACAATTTCACACCTTCAACGGTGGAGATTATGCTCCATTAACCTTCTCAGATTTTGAAATGTTATCAGTAAATTGTTTTCATGCTATGGATTAATCTGCCCTTTTTGTTCATAATTGGTGTCTTGTCGCCCATTTTCTGTTTGAACAGATATTTGGATGCGTCCACAGATATTGTTTGTACATCAGCTCTTCATTTGGATGAAACACTGCAGTTACAGTGTTTGAACTACAAACATAATTGCCTGGGGAACAACAGATTGACCGTTGACAAAACGTTTTACCGCAACAACCTATTGTCCAAGCACAGTTTAGCAACCATCATTAGGCACCGCATAGCTGTCGAGCTGTGGTGGTCTCAACAAGCTGGAGCAGCCTCTGGTAACAGCGAATCACATATAAAGTGAGTTTCTTTCTTTCCCTCCAAAAGTTATCAGAGCAACAGTGAAAAGGAATGAATAAAACAGTGTGTTTGCCTGCAAAGCTTAATTAGATAACCAGCCAGAGGTGATCATCAATCCATCAATCCATCCATCATTTATAACACTTATCCTTTAATGCAGCACTCACACGTAAGTGTTGGAAGCTTCAGTAGATACGCTGCACATTCACTTTGAATGACGTCTTGCATTGCGATTGCATTGCTTTGCTTTGCCTGGGCTGTTGTGCAGTTAATGTTGGACAAAGCTCCACTTTTCAAGCGGCAGCCCCAGTAGCAGCCAATCCATTAGCATTGCATTGACAGCTAGCAGGAAAGCCGGCTATGTTGTGTGTCCCGAGCAGGATACTATAAGTATTGTCGTCATGATGATCACGCCAGTGCCAAGCATGGAGCAGGCCCACCATCCCTCTGTAAGGGTTGCATGGGGTAGACGCTAATCCCAGCTGACATTGGGGTAAAGGCGGGTGTAGATGGCAGGCCACCAACCCCATCACAGGGCTGACGTATAGAAACAACATGATCAATTTAACATGTCTTTAAACTGTGGGAGAAAGCCAGAGTAAAGCAGACACGCAGAGAACATGCAAACTCAAATTACTTATGTCACATAAAATTTTGATTGGTAATCTGTGCTCATCATCACTGTAAAGTGCGTATGTGCCTCGTGAGATCAGAAAGCTTGACATACAGTAATCAAGGAGGATGGGGATGAGCCAACAGTCTGTTGTGTATTTTCTTGCTGCAACAGGCAAAATGGCTTTTCTTTAAGTCATTGAAGTTGTCAGGACTAAGTGCTCTACTGCCACAAGCACAGATATGTACGGTTCACATGATACACTGAACATTTCGTGTCAGTGGACTCTACATCCCCTTCGTTTCTGAGGCCACCACAGCCGATCGCCACACGGCTTCTTCACTGTGGAAGAAAACCCATCATCCGCCGCGATACCTCCCTCTCTTTGTTGGCTGCGGGCTCACAGACTGAGTCAGACTCTGAGGCTGCACTCTGTGGAGGGCTTAGGCTGAGATCTGCTCACTAGCTCAGCCATCTAAGCGCTACAAATGACCCACAATATGCTAGAGTGCCCACAGGGGAAATAAAGCTTCCAGACATGAGACTCCATCACCACTGCGCTCAAGTGCGGGAAGTGGAGGGGCAGAAAGCGTTTAACCATGCTTGCTTCACTGGCCTCCCGCGTCTTGTTAAAGGCCTATGGCCACTTATGACAGAAGGGATAGGCGAGATGATGAAATGCAATGGGCCAAGAGGAAAGGGTCTCGGCTGAAGAGGTCTGGGAAGTGAGGGGGAAGAGGATCTGAGAGCAGATGGGAGATTTGAATGGTCTTAATAAAGACAGGGAAAGTTATGCTGCTGCCCACACGCAGCTTGTGTGTGTACGTGTGTGTTACACACTGGAGCCTGAGGGGCTTTGTTCTGGGGTGGAAGGAAAAACATCAGGGCACTTACTTTACCTGTTGCACTGTTGTACCAAAAGTGATTCAGCACTTATGTTGCTGTAGATATCAGATCAACTTTCAATTACATTCCCCTCCTACCAAAAACTACTCATCTACTCACCAGCAGCTTCATGTTTATTGTTGTGGGGAAACATAAATCCAGTCTCTCTGTGCTTAGCTCCACCAACAATAGCAAGTTATGAATAACAAAAGTATCTGTGGTGCAATTTTCAGGTTGTAGAGATAATAACTTCTGTGCTAGATGTGCTTTTATGATAACTCTTAATAATGAGAAAAGCCCAAGTGTCACGAACAAGATTTACAATGACTGACTTATATTCATGGCTCCTAGTAAGTCATGACAGGGTGACAGTGAGCCGACATCATGCCAAGATCTGGAAACTGAAGCAGATAAATTGTGTTGATCTATCAGCCAGTTTATTATTAATAGAACGGATTTACACGAAACTTGGTGGAGGCATAGACCCTATATGCATAAGATGGACGACATGACGGCTCACCAAGGTGAAGCCAAAGCATCTCGATCACCACGTGGTAGCTGGCTGCAGTATAGGTCACAAATTTCCGCGAGAATAATTCATGGATCATGATGAAAAGTCAAGCATATCAGGACTGATATCTATGAGTATGTGCAAATTGGTGCAGGCTTGATTCAATTTAAGGGGACTGTTGGACCTTGGCGAAGCTATGTGCTCTACCGTGTGCCATTCTAGATTACTCTTGTACCATTCCTGTTGTGACTTCAAAATGGCCCATATTACCAAAACTGGCAACCTCACTGCGCCTAGCAGACAATGGGAGCCTGTTGTTAGTCCTAAAACTCCATTTTATCTGCAATTTACAATAACAACCCTGACTGTTTTCCTGTACCTTTTTTATAATAGAGTGCTCATTTCAGGCAGAACTGGCTCCCAGTGAGTTTCGAATGGGTTCCATGCAGTCAGACTGTCAGGATACACATGTTGGCAGAGCCTCGCTGGTCGTCACCCTGCTGTGAGAAGGTCAGCGCCACGCTGATACAGAGAGCCACGCTGCCTCCCCTGGAACCACTCCCACCCTTATCAACGTGCATGACGGCTACCATTTGTGACAGGATGATTTACCACTCGTGCCATGCTGACCAGAGAAATATAAGATCCAGATTTTCCCCTACCTGAATTTACTGCCGGTACTGTTGTTGTTCTTTAGGAATCAAAATCCTCTCCAGTTTATGGAACGAGGCAAAAGACCCATTTGTGTGTGAAGTGGCTGGGGCAATAACGACACACAAAGATGAGGCCTGCACCAAATTGCATACGAGTTTAAACACCTTTGAGTACTCACAACTGCACTGTATCTTTTAACATGCTGCCCCTGTGTCCTCACTCATCCTCCACCATGACCAGCGCTCAGGCATCCAGAGGAAATTACATTCTTGCAGCAGGAGATGTCCTCTAGCGAACCATCTTCTCGTCAGCCTTTGGCCTTAGCTGTGTTATTCTCCCAGGAAAAGATGAGGAAGTCTTATCGCTGCGTTTCTCGAGTGAAATGCTCGCAGCGTATGTCCAGGATTAGGATGATGGAGAAAAAAAAGTGCCACCATCTCCCCTGAACTTATTTTCAAGACATGTTTCTGCAACTAAAAGTCAATTGAAGATGTTTGAGGCTTGGAGTAAATTCAGCCATTCCCTCGATGAGATGTTCATTATTGTGAAAATAAGATACAATCAGGCAGAAGATTTTCTTGTCTCGGTCAATTAGTTCTTATAGAGGCTGATGTAAATTAGCTTGGAGATCTGAGCTCTGTTAACTAAACATGTAGCAACCCATTAAGAAGCCGATGCTCGACTGTTAAATGCAGCAATTGACAATTGCATGTCGTCGTAGGCCCCGTCTGGAAGAAATAAAATCACTTTATTAACAAAACTGATGTCATACTGTCCACGTGTGATCTGGAGATTCAGTTCAGTGTCATTTTAAAATAAGATAACAGCAGAGAGTGCAACTGGAAGAATGTGATTTGACAGGTCACAAGAATGAGAGACTCTCCGAGAACAAAAGCACGTTTAAATATGACAGATAATTTGAACCTTGAGATCAGAGCATTCATCAGAATTTGTCTTTGTTCTAGTTTTTTTAATCGAATACATTCGCTCATTACAGACCATGTGAAGTAAATGACCTGTTAAATGAAGAAATTTCAGCCGTGACTTATATGTTGAGATTTTAGATTTCTACCGTGTTTCATTAAGTATTTTCTGGGGAAATGTTGGATTATTAAAGTCAAGCTAATGATCTGTTAATATGCCATCCTGTTATGGCTTAATGCAGGGGCACATGACGAATAACTATGGCTGTAATGATGAGTTGATTTATTAAGACAGAGTATCAGGGCCATTTAAGGGGGGAAATTTTTTGTCCCAAGAATAAAGTTATAATTTTAGTCAACATGTCATTTTACAGGAATATCATGTTGCCTGTGTTAAAATGAGGAACTTGACACTTCTTGATAAGTTTTAGTCTTAACTCTGCAGCATTATCAGTAGTATCAGGACTCTGAAAAGAAAGAAAATGTTTGGTAGTGGTCGTCTGGTGGTTACATCGTGCTATTTAAAGGGGTTTCGTAATTACTTAAGAAACAATGCGGTTTAGTAATCCAGATTTTGGATCTGGGGTGGGAGAACTAAAGTGAGCTGTTCTCCTTGCTGTTCCCCTTCTTGAAGTATTATAACTTTTTTTCCTCATTAACTCCCAATTTTCTTTTCTTCAATATGATCGATTTTTCAAGCAAAAGCTGCCAAATAGATGATGGTTCGGATTCTCAAATGTGAGGCTCTCACTGCTTTGCTTGTTTGTGTTTTCTGATATTAAGACAGTTTATTTGTCGACCAAATGATTCATCGGGAGAGAGAATAATCATTAGTCGCAGCCCTACTACTGACAGACAACAAAACAGCTATTATACAGTAATCCTAAATCCCAGTTTCAACACATCATCCACAGTGACGCATCCAGAGGAGGAGTGTTTGAGTGCAGTGGATTAGAGGTGATTCAGGGATGTCAGTTTGTCGGAGGTGTTTGGAGGAGGCAGGCAGAGCGGGGACAGCGGTGCAGCACAGAGATCACGAGTCCTGACCACAAAATGAACAAGTGAGACCTGTGCTTCTCAAACAGAGGAGAACCCAGGCATGGATGATGTCAGTCTACATACAGAGATCACTGTACTTAATAGACATCCATAGAGCATAACAATGACTGCCCACTTTTAGAACAGCTCTGGTTCCTGAAGTACATTTTTCCATTCATTTTCTCCATTGACGTTCCAGAAAATCCTTATATAAAGAGTTTAATATCTGGAATGAGGCCGACCAGCTACGAGATGATTCGCGACCATAAAAGATTTGATTCTGGGCAAAAGAGAAAAGATTGGAAAATGGAAAAAAGGCAAAGGTAGAAGACTGTACATCATTAGTTCAATAGTGAAGAAGCTACGTGGTTGCTCTGTGGTAAACGTATTCGATAACATGATTTTTGCGGTTGTGCTAAACATTTCCATTTTCCGCGAGCTCAATCAATGCTTTGATGTAAGGCAGGCCTTGTTTATGCCTCTTTATTTTTCACAGCTTTTATTCTCAACGTCTACACTTGTATGGCCTGCAGATGAAAATTAGCCTCTGTGGCTAACTCTGTCATATTTCAGAAATGTTATTAAGGTGCATTGTCAGATAAATCAATAAAGTAAAGTAAATTCTCGGACTTGTTGCTTCCGACATTGTTTCCCAATCTAGTTGCTCTACCTCGGATGATTGAAATATAATGGCGGATAATCAAAATCTCTATTCAGAAAATGAATGGGATTTATTCCTCCACCATCACGCTGTTGAGCTCTATTGTCGAATGGTTATCAATTCAATCAACGACTTTTACCTTGTTCTTCTGCTCTGTGACTCAAAGCCTTTCCTACCAGCTGTTAATAGAGAGCTGGTCTATAAAAGCAATTACATGACTCGCATCATTCCTGATGATGCTTTACATCATCGTGACTCCGTATGGATGTAAACTGATTCATGCATTAAGCGTTACAGATTTATCATTCGGGCTCTTTGATGTTTCTTAAAATAAGAATGTGTGTTATGCTGTTGCCTCCACCTCTGTTCCTGGCTCCAGTGCCACCTCCTACCCTGTTCGCCTCAGGGGGATTTATGCCATCCTCCGGTTTGAGGAGAGAGCTCGGGGACTCATAATCTGTGTTCAGCTGTCAAGATGATTTATCCAGCCAGCTGCAAACATATGGCCCTGTGTGTGTGTGTGTGTGTGTGTGTGTGTGTGTGTGTGTGTGTGTGTGTGTGTGTGTGTGTGTGTGTGTGTGTATTACATGTATATTTGTGTGCAGCGTTGTGTGCTTGTAAGCATATGTCAGTGCAAAAAAAGAGGGAGACGGAAGAAAAAAGAGAAGCTGGTGCTGGTGAATGTGCTCATCCAAAATACTTTCACTTCACATGAGCATGATTGTAATTTCAAGCCTCTCAGGGAGTCATCATGTGGCGCATTGACTGGAGGAAGATAACTGGCCGAGGCAGCCTTACACATCCGTGTTCTATTCTATCTACACATAGAGCCCACTGCTCCCGTTTCGGTGTGCGTGTTGTCTATAACAAGAGGAGCTTATTGCTGCAAATGTTTTATGCACTGCACATAATGACTCTGTGTCATATCTCTCCCCCCTACTGGATACCTGCTGTCACATCTTCAGCGGGTGTGCACACAGATACCTGCCGTCCCTGCAGCGAAGTCCGCTAAGCCAGCTGCACTTGCTCGCAAAGATAAACCGCTAAACCTTGAATGACACATCGAGCGCTTTGGCGTGCGGACACACACACAACCTCATCCACGCAGGTTTGCACAGCTATCCTTAATGGGACTTTGCATCGACTTCAATTAATTGTGGACAACCTAACCAAAAGTTTATGCCTGACCTCTACTACAGTATAACCAGTTCATGTCTAACCCTCACCTTAAAGGTTCAGAGTGTAAGATTTAGGTGAAGGAGATCTATTGGCAGAAATTGAATATAAAATAATCTTAGTGATGCTTTCACTAGTGTGTTTCATCTAGATTGTACCTATTGTTGTTTTCTTTACCCGAGAATGGGCCCTTTATGTTTAAATACTTTATATTTACATCTGGAGCGTGTCCCCTCTACGGAGGGTGCCATGATTTTTACAGTAGCCCAAACTGGACAAACTACACATCAGTTTTTATGACAACTGAAGTGAGGTGAGGGGTATTCAGCTGCAACATGCAACTTCACCACTAGTTGTCACTAAATTCTTCACACCGAACCTTTAACCTAACCACAATTCCTACTTACCCTTAAACTTAACCAAGAGCTCAGAGATTACCTTTTGCCTCATTGAGATCAGGCTTTGGTCCTCATGAATGAGGTCTAGTTGTCCTGAGAAGTTCATTGTTTATGCTGGAAAAAGTGCCAAAGAGGAAACAAAAGTAAGAACACATACTCTCTCCCTTTCATCTGTCATTTTCTCTCTCTTTTTTCATCTTTCAATGACTCACTTTTGTCTCAGCTGGGCCACTTCTAATTCTTCTAATGCAACAGAAGCATAGCTCTCATTATGTCAAAGCAATTGTTTACAGATTATTGCCATAGTTGTAGCAACTGGAGTTTTCCCTCACATGTAAATTGCACAATCAAAAATCGTCAATGTTGATAGATACGTCAAACTTGTCTCAAAACTGTTGTCTGCAGGATGGCAAGGATAAGAGGCTGCAGTGATTACAGCTGGAAACACACAGCTGATGAAACAGTGGGAGATATAGCAGAGAGGAGATGAATGGGTTGAGTGAAACAGACCTGAGCCTCTAAGAGAATTTTCAAATATGCAGACGTGTGTGGGTGAATAACAGTGATCAATATACAGGGTTAGGAATCGTGTAAACATTAAAAAAAATGTATCATTTGACATTATTTCCATATTTTCTATGTGCAATAAAGTTTCATTGCCATCTGCAATATACGATACAGGCGATTCAAGTGATTTCATCATGTGCTGTACAGTTCATATGTCATATAAACCACAAAATCCTGAACGAGAGAGTAAAAAAAGGTACATGAGGAGGTTTGTTATTATATATACCATCAACAGGGCTACGTTTTGTTGAATTCTTCCCATGACGCATTTCAGTGAAGTCAACATCAAATGTTTGTTTCAACACCAATAGTAGAAGCGAGTTAGAAAATAAACATGCGGCTCCCACATGTAGGAAACTGAAGCAAACAGCAGCTGGTTGATGAGATCAGGACGAATCCACGTGGGAGTCAAGCAAAACTCCAAACAAGAGCAATAACTTGTGTTTTCCTTCTCTTCACACACGACCACATGATCTCAGTCTGCCGAGATTAAGCATGAAAAAGGAGCATCAAGCCATCGCTTAAATACTACAGCAGTAAACGGCCGTGACAATGGCAGCTCAAGATGTTTGCCTTCAAGGATGGCTTCTGCATACGGAGCAGGTTGGAGTGGATGACTGTGTTGACTTAGTATTTTCAGATATCTTTGGTTTATTTTGATTTTTCAGTTTTGATTTGTGCGATATATAATCAGGTTGCATTTCTGCCAGAAAGCCTGGAAGGCAAACGTCTCGCATGTGCCATAGAAAAGATCCTCTGACATCTCCACCCTCGTGGTTTCACAACAATTCGCACCTCCATTCATGTGGATCTGATGACTCTGTTACATTACTCCCACGTGAGCGCAACAACTCTCATGTGACACTGAGCAGCAAATCAGTCATTTAAATGATCACCCGTTGTTCAGTCAATAGAACTGCACCGGCCCTCTCACTGAATCGTATTACATGATCTGTGGGACATGTACAATTTGTCTTCTGGCATCTGGAATGTCTTTTAAATAACCTAACTAGGTTTACATGGACAGCAATATTCAGACTATTGACTTTATTAAGAATAAGACATTACTCAATGATATTTACGTGTGCTGCTAATATGAAAATCCATTCATATTTATAATCATATAATTTTTTTTCTATCTTTATTCGAGAGTTTGTTTCTTTTAGTTTAAGAGTAGTTGCTCTGCTTGTGCTAATACTGTGCGTTACACTCAAATATTTTGATATAGAGAAAGGGTAAAAAAAAAACGTGCATATTCCCGTTTACATGTTACATAAACATTACGGCCACTACATCATATGTCCAATGTTCCTGCCAGCACGTTAAAACCACAGCCTGAAACAGCTTCTTGGTGTTTTCTTTCAAATTTTATAAAAAGGCCTCAGCACCTTGTTATTGTTTACACTTGAACCCAGGGCATATGTTGTCAATCAGTTGGTAACTGCTGTATGACGATGTCGCAAAATACTGTGAAAATGCCAATAGGATGTTATAATGTGATTAAGATACATAATCTGGTCTCCTCATACATAATGAGGTCAGAACACTCCACATCTCTTAATTTGATTATTGCTCATTCTGGGTATGACCTTATTCAGGTTCAGGTCATCAGAAAATGCTGTTTGCATGTCAGTATCTAATTCATATTGTCTCAATTAGGTTACTATCAGAATACTGGTGTCCATGTAAATGTATTTGTCAAATAAAAAAAAATAAAGATGAAGGAGAAGTTGCTAAAGCTACGAATAAGAAGATGATTGAGGCTTCTGTAAGTTAAGCAACATAACTGGCAGTGGAAGCATTGAATCACTGACAAAACAAACTGTCCAGGGCTGCAATGATTATTTTCATCATGGATTCATCTAACCCTAACCCCTGACTCTAACAGAAAAAACACCAGAATTTAAGAGCCCAAAAAAAAATTTGCTTCAATATAAGTAAACAGAAGATGTGATTTCTTAAAACTTTGATCCTGTGAGTGAGTCAGTGTGTCAGAGGAGGAAGGGGGGGGGGGGTGCAGGAGACCTGGGGGGGTGGATAGGTGAGCCACGCTGTGGGTCAAGCATGGAATCACACCCTGTAGCACTGGCTACTGTGGCTAGAGAAAACACTGCTAATCTGATCAGAGTAGGTCAGGACACATATATGCGCACACTCACAGGCAAGTACACACTCTCACACACACACACTCCATTCGTAGCTTTGGCAGAAGCGCACAGGCTCCTCAGAGTGTGAGCAAAATGACATTCAGTGGCGTGAAAGAGAGGGAGAGATGAAGGGAGGTTATCAACGGTCCATTTGGAAACATCTGGGTCCACACTCAGTATCTCCCTCCCTCTAATAAACTTCCTCTGCATCCTAATTTTCCCTCCATCCTGTCTTTTCCATCTTTCTCCAGCAGCAAATCTCTCCTCTCCATGTCACCATCCATCCTTCCTCCCCTCTCTTCCTCCTTTTTCCCCCCCTCTATCACTGCCCCCAGAGGCCCATATACCCCTCTGGTTCTGCTGTAATGGCAGCAAATGCAGAAGCACAGCGCTCCAAAACACAACAGGTACACACAAGTGCACACACGCATGCACACGGTTTGATGTGAGGTTGGTTTCTAATGCCATCGTCATGGTAACACTCCCTCGCTCGCGCAGACGAACACAGCGCATATCCCAGGAATCTGTGTGGATTCTTATGTAACTACATAAACCCCACGCACATTCGCAGAGACAGACAGACAGAGAGACCGACTGACGGACAGATAGATGGGAGTGAGTCAATGCAGCACAACATAGTGAGAGCATCTGTCATCAATGTTATACCTTTGACAAGAACAGTATGTACCACTGTTTTACTTCAGCCTCATTATAAGACACACTCCAGCACACACACGCACCCACCCACCCACACATGCACATAAAAGAGGCTTCTTCAGCGCTCCACTACGTAGTGAGAGGTGGAAATAGCTGTTTAACTAGTTGTGGCAACACCACAGGTTCATGTATCAGCATAGTAATTAGTACTTGTCCTCCCTGAAGGCGATGTACATGGAGATGGGGTTGCCTAAGTGAGGGAGCGGGGGAATGGAGAAATGAGAGCGGGGTCAGTAGAGGCATCACTATGGATATAATAAAGTGAATGGTAATTTCTGGTTTTAGAGCAACATGGGAGTCATGGAGGAAACAAATGCGGAGATAAAGACTCTCTCTGGCCTATTAATATGCATTGTATGGGTTTAAGTGCAAAGGAATGAGCAAAAGTGCAGGTGTGAACGTGCATAAGTGAGGCTGTTTGGGGGAAAAGGGAAAACTCCTGGACGCTGCTCTCCACCTCCTCGACTGCAGGCACAGAACATTTGTATGCGTGTTTGGTGATGCTTTGTTCTCCCCAGTGCACAATAAGACCACATGCCTGGCGCGTGATTTATTGATTTATGAATAAAAACAGGACGCCAAACAGGTGAACATGGTTTGATCCATGCCTCGTCTTCATTGAGTCCGAATTTTTCCGCCAGGATGACCTAAGAGGACGAAGGTCAGCCGTTTATGTACACAAGTTAACGTCTGCACAGGCTCCACATTTAGCAGCCTGCAGAGTTCCCTCAAGAGGGAGCTGCTCAGTCATTGATCAGACAAGCTCTACACCTGTAACACCTGTGGGAGAGGAGAGTGACAGCAGCAGCTGTTTAGACCTGCAGCTATAAGGCAGGTTTAAAGCTGTGGCTTTAGGGGATACAGACCTGGTGTTTCTCCTCAAAAATGTAGCTTCACATCAGGGCCACTGTGGCTACAGGGGGGGGGCTGTGATTGGTCAGCATGGACTTCCTGTGATTTCTCTTACAAGTAGAGATTAATCGGGTTGAAAACATGAGGCAAGTTGGAAAAGGCTCAGTACTGTCTCCTAATCATTCTCTACGATCTATGTCTTCTGCACACAGGAAAGTTTCAAAGGACTACGTGGACCCAAGGCAAAAGGGACGTGGGGGGGGCTACATCGAACCAAACCAACGCCTGTGTGGCGAGAGTGTGGATACCTGACCCAGGTCCCGACGGGTCGGGCCAGTTTCAGACAAACATTTTGAAATTATGAAATGATATTTGTGTTTGGGTCGGGTGCGGTCACGTTGGCAGGGCCATCTACTGGGATTTCTTATACATTGCATGTGCCTGTTAGAGGGGAAAGCATCGGGCTCGGCTCAGGTTCGAACACAAAAAAAAAATGCATGACAAAATGTTTGGTTTTGGGTCAGGCTCGGTTAGTTCTGTCTCTGGCTTGCACAGGTTCAGACAAAACTGCAGCCCGATCCACTCCATTACACTCCATTCCCCCCCCCAAGAAAAGAAATGATACCAAACCAAATCAGTCCAATCTTCAAACAATTCTATTATTATCAAAATTATATTCAAAGTTAATACTGTGCACACACATGAATAAGAGTAAAGTTGTGAAATTTAAGTGCAAACCTCCACATCCATCCCAGGCCCATTGAAAATGTTAACGTTTCAACCAAACATAGCCAATTGTAGAATTTAAAGGGGGTTCTCACAAAACTGTCATTGCTGTGCACTCACAAACAATTCCCTCTTTGGCCTGCCCTGTTTCAATACTCCTAACTTCGCAGGTAACAAAACAATCTCCACCACAGCAACAGCTCTCTGTGGTGAGTTAAAAATGAAATGCGCTGGCACAATGAATCAGTGCAGACCATCCCACCACTGAAAGTATACAAACAGTTCCTGATGGGAATTAAATGAAAGAACTATTTTATGAAGCATCTCTAAGTATGCCAGTGTCACCACCTACAGGTAAACATTTTACAACTACTGTTATTTTCATTATGTGTCTGTGATTGATGTTTTAGGCAATTTATTTTATACAATCTGAAGCGAAGTAACTGTGTGAAACTATCGTCAAATTCATGTGAAATAATCAAACAAATCTGATGCAGAGTCTGTGAAATATCGGGCTTTAAAGAATTTTGAAAACTCTCTAATACCACAGGGCTGTTTTTTTTTTTATTCAAAATTTGAACTTTTAATTAATAATGATCTCACCAAAGTTTTAAAATGAAGTGCAGCAGACTGTGTCTTGTTCTCTGATGGGGGCCTGTCTGTAAAATGCACTGTCACTCTGTTTCATTGCCTGTTGCCCTATCGGAAAATTAGGAAAGTCCTTCATGCAAATAAACGAGAAAAGACACGATGATTGGAAAAAATCGTGACACCAAAACCACTAGTGTGGACTGAACATCACCTCGTGGAGAATGAATAATAATATCTGACAGAAGCGTAATCAAAATAACAAAAATGAAATCAGTTCGATTTGTCAGAACCACGTCAATTCTACAACGTACTTTGGGATGAGGTTCAAATTGAATTGAATGCATTGCTTATTAGTTGTCATTATTCAAACTATGGCAAAACAATACTTTTTCTGTCTTAATATCACATAATTGCTGAAAGTATTTACCGGAGACTCCCTCTGTTCTAACTGGCGAGTGTGTTTTCTTATTGTCAGCGAACGAGCAGTTCAGTATCTGCAGTTTTTATCTCAAGTTGCTTGAAGGAGGTGAGGTGAGGAGGAATGCTAATCAGCGGCCAGTGGCTCCGTCACAACTGGCTCCTCTAAATCATCATGTTTGCTTCCCAGAGGAGCTGTGGGCCAATCATCCCCCCCCCCCATCACTCCAAGAAAGAGTGTGTGTGTTTTGTGGCACAGCCTATGGTGCATGAAATCTGACTGTCAGGGTCTGCTGACTCACCTGCCTGCAGACACGTAGAGACGCATTTGCGCGCACACACACACACACACAGACAGAAGCTGGTAATTGGGCTCATGAAGCCAAAAGGACAAGAACGGCAAAAAAAATCTCACTTCCCCGTCTTTGTGTAAGTGTGTGTGTTGAGGGTGAGAGTGCTTTTTTCTGTGTTTCAGTTCAAAATGCCCTGGCATACGCTCGCCCTCCTAAAACCAGACAATTTCCTGTGAAGCCATCGGAGTGTGACAGCGGCAGGTGCCTAATGGGCAAAGCTTTAGGAAACAGGGCATTACCCAAATCCAGCAAACTCAATTGTATTAATCCTCGGGATTAGCAGCTTTAATTCTCAACACGTTTCCAGTTTAAAAGTCTTATTTCCTCTCTGAAAATGGAAGCCGCATGTGAGGTGAATATTCAAATGTTTCAAGTGCGGCAGAAGAGTTTTTCTTCTTGTTTTTAGTTAGTAAAAAGAATGTTGAAACTTTGGGCCATGACAGCACATTATATATTTCCTGGAGAAAAAGCAGAAGCACAAGTCTGGGAAGTCAGGACGTCGTTTTTCAACATGTCCCCTCAAATCTCTGGTCCAGCTGTCAGTTTCGTGACGACCATGGTTCTGGCTAATTAACCCTGCGATCAATCCCTCGTTGATACTAAAGACCCATTATCGTAACCCCACTCTGCAAAATAACCCTCAGACTACTGAAAACTGTCAGAATTAATCTACCTTTCTGCCTTCCGCCTGTCTCTCTTACACTTACACACACACACACACACACACACACACACACACACACACACACACACACACACACACACACACACACACACACACACACACACACACACACACACACACACACACACACACACACACACACACCTTTCAAATAACGGATTTAGATTACAGTGAGCAGCCCGAGCGTCATGACGATAAAGTGTGTGTGTGCTCCGAGGGCGAGCCTTATTGGAATTCATATGATGTTTGTTGACTCCCTTCATATAAACAGGTGGCTGTGTGGAGATAACGTGCAGCATTTTGTGCCGACAATGATGCAGCCGCACGCACGCACGCACACACACGGTGTTGTGTATGTTTTTTAATCCTAAAGCAGTGACAGGGAGTTGTTTTTTTAATCTCTCTATTTCAGAAGAGAGAGAGCGCCGAAGCCTTTCAGGTGCATGAGCAGGGATTCCTGAACAGATGTCACCTTGTATCCACCCGGTGTGGAGCTGCAACGGCAAAACAAAACCAGGTTTGTTTTTGTTGCCGCCGCTGCAGAAAAAGGTGAATAATAAAAGGCTCCGTCGCTCTGTTCTCCGTCGCCTGCCTCCTGCGTCTCCACAGACCCACGTTCGGTTAACTGTCGTGGCTCGATTTCACCTATTTAGACAACTCCCCAGGTCGCATGAGTGGACAGGAGGCCCCTAAACAAAGAAGAACACATTGTTTTGAAAAAGAAGAGGGAGTGAGCAAGGTGGAATTGTGTGCATGTGGTGTCTTCTTTTGTTTTTTTCAAACCTGAATACATTCAAACACACACACACACGCGCATCCTTTATTCAACTCCTCATTGTCAAGGTAACAAGAACCCAGGCATCATCTTATTGATCCACAGCTCCCTTTGAATTGAGGATGAGAACAAGACAGAAGCCCCGAGAGCGTGTGCGTTTCTGCTGAAAGTGTGTGTGAGCGCGTGTTACTTTGCTTTCCCTGTGTGTTATTTCACTCTTATTCTACCTCTGTGTATGAACTGTGCTTTATAAATAAAATTGCCTTGCCTTGCCTAAATCAAACAGACTTTCAGACGGCGCTGGAATGATTTAGAACCCTTGTTAACGCTGCTTTATATAAGTCTGTGTTTTTTCTATTTATTTTACCTGGGCTGCGGTTCACTATCTATAACTGTTGCATAAATATGTATTTTCTCTTCGGATGATAAAGTCAGGTCTCCAATTAGTCTCCTCCCTGGTTCTATTTCTGTCCAACATGACCTGTTCCAGAGACGTGAAGACGTGGCACTTTCTCGCTCACCGCTCTAGACGTTTTAGACAGTTCGGTAATAAATGACCAGATGCCCTCGCTTTTGAAAAGCCAGTGTGACTCACACGGCCCACACTGCCTTCATGTAAAGTTACAGTAAACCACTAATAGCCCTCTTGCTGTATAAGTTCACGAAGGACTACATGATCGCTAGCCAGACAGATCGATGGTGTACAGCAGAGAAGCATGAAGTACTTTGAGCTTAACGAAGGACTTCAAAGCAAAGGCCTCAGCTTGTGTCTGCGTCATCACAACTGTCAGACTCCGAAATAACAAGGAAACTGATTGAGCTGGAAGACCGGTCAATACCAGTTGCATGGCAGAGATTGTGAGACTTGACTCACGCTGCTATGGAAGTTTTCTGGAAGCTGGTGAAAGGAGAACTCAGGCAGCAGCTGATGTCTTATGCAGAAGATTTTAATGTAGACTTGATGCATCAAGGAGACCAGAAGGTGGAACAATATACAAACGCTAAC
Organism: Hippoglossus stenolepis; assembly: GCF_022539355.2. NCBI lineage: Eukaryota > Metazoa > Chordata > Actinopteri > Pleuronectiformes > Pleuronectidae > Hippoglossus > Hippoglossus stenolepis. The sequence continues at coordinate 9,818,340 of NC_061489.1, forward strand.
AGAGTAACATGAGCAATTGTCCCCCCCAAGTCTGAAGATGTCTCCCACAGCTTCCCCATCTATCTCCCTCACCCTGCGTCACTCATTCCAACAGCACATCCATGAATGGCTGATGTTACATGTAGGTGTTGGCATCCTATTGGGTAGTTAAGCCTAAAGTCTGTATTCCTAAATCACATTGTGTCCTTACGTCTTGCCACTGGTGAAATACGCAAAAGAGTGGGAGTTGGTGCCTCTCTGTCTGGGAATCTGAGTTAGATATGAAAGTCCATGAGCGTAGACACTACAATGTTCTGTTGGGTGGTCCTTTATCTGTAACCTGACCTTGGGTACTGCTTGGAGAGAGAAAGGAGCATGTGTGGAACCAGGAAGGCCCCCACTCTCCTTATGGTGTACAGATGTAAATTGTAATATACATAATATATCGTGGTATATACAGTAATGTGTGAGGATGGTAAATATTCCTCATCACACACTTCTCCCCCGAGGTGAGAGCAGAGGGACCCTTTAAGACGACAGTGATGTGTTAAAGCACGATGACGATCAGCTGCTGAGCATTATCCCATCTGTGTTTCTCTATAGGACATAAAGACATCCTCAAAACAAAAAGATTTGCTGCAGAAAAGTCCTGACACACGAGTGCTGTTTTAGCATTTATAAGCCCGTTGGATTGTGGCACCGTCCTGGCAGGAAACAGCAAAGAAACTTTGTTTGACGACTGCAAATGGACTCAGGTTGATACGAGCAGCTGGCTTGTGTTCATTTTGTTTTAAACTTTAATGGGCATTTGGGTGGATTTTTAATGTTTCTGCAGCATGCCTTTGGCCGGAGGTTTAAAAAAAATGTATTGCACAAGCGAGACTTAAGTTACACGGTATTAAACATTCATGTGCTGAGCGGTTTTTACGATCCCAGGTGAATTAAGCAGAAGCTGTGCACAGCGTTTTAAAGCTGAATGCAAAGTGTTGGCCGGTGCTTGCTCCCGGCTAGTTTAGCCTGCAACGCTATCCCACCATCCCCAAAGTCACGTCTCTGTTACCATAACCAACTCTGAATCATTCATTGTGTATTTGTACTTCATACACTACTATGTAAATGTTGAAGTTTGCAACTGTTTAAAATGGAAAGCAGTGGGCCTGTGCTCATTATCAACAATGAATGATGGCTACTAGCAAAAGCACCGAGAAAGACAAATGAAGGATACTAAAAAGCTATGGGCTGACAGCTGGAGAGGTGTTTGATATCCAATGTGTATTTCCCTGCGCTTGATGTGTCCATGTGCTCAAATACCACCAGACCTGCTCCACATTCGCCCACCCTACTTCCTTTACACTCACGGTAATCTATTACTATGTCTGTGATCATTTATTACCTATGCCAAGGAGGTTATGTTTTTGTATGCATTTGGTTTTTTGTCTGTCTGCTAGTAAATAAAAATCCGGATCAAGTGAATTTAAATGTGGTTTCATTCAGGGACTGTTGGGTGTAAGCAGAAGTTAGCTCCCTACTGAGTGACGTTCTACTTTCTAGCTATTTTCCTCTTTTCCATTGCCAACATGTTTATTACTATGTAATACAGATGATCAGTGTTAGATCAGTGTGTCATTCTATTCTACTCTTCCTGCTGTTGTGTTACGAGCTGCTGTTAAATTGTGTCATTTCAGCTCCCTCTACTGTTCATTTGCATGTCCTTGTACTTTTGGATTTATCTCTTATGTGTTTGACAGGCCTGTAGATGTCAGAGAGTTGGATTTACAGTCTGCCAACACGACTGCACCAAATGAGACAAGCTTGCTACACTGTGTGAGGTTTGGTGGATGTAACCCCAAAATCTGATATTCAGACATACATTGAAAGGGAGAATTAAGAAATTTTGGAAATATTTCATGAACAATAATCACATAACAAATGTAAGATGTTTATCTGGAAAACAAATCCCGACTCAACACAGACATAGCTGACATCAGATCCTGAAGAGAGACACTGACCAGCCACAGTCTGGACATTAAGAGACAAATCCAGAGAAGGTCCCTTTTACAGCAGCAGAGACTAAAACTGAGACATAAAACTGATGCTGCAAAATACAAAGAAGAAAATAGAACTGAAATGATGGAACAAGCAAAACTGTACAACACTCCCAGTGTCTTAACTTAGAGGATTTGCAGGTTTGCTATGAAGGTCGTCTGGCTTTGGACAAAATGGGACATTTAAAACTTCACCTTGTGCCTTTGGAAAAAGTGATCAGTATTCTCCCCCAAATTCCTAAAATGTCACTGATCAAATTGAAAAATTAAGAGGTTAATCTGTGATGAAATTAACTGTTAGTGGCAGAACGAGCAGATATTTGTAAAACACAAGTTGTGTGAAATAAATTAAACTAAACTAACTTAGGCTGGACTGATGTTGATCTACACTGCAACATGCACGGCCTTAAACTTAGGGACATCATTTGAACCCATCCTCAACACTCTGTTGCTTTTTTTTTACTAACTTCTTACTGTAACAACTTACCACACTCGGTTTTGTTCCACTCAAGGCAAGAGATCACTTTTCATACTGCTTTTGGGTTTGGTTTGAACAAACGAGAGAATATGTTTGTCTTGCACCTCGTTTGCTCATTTAATTAAAAGAAGCAGGGATTTAAAGGACTGATCATTTGCGTAATCCTTTCAGGCCCTCACTTGTGCACAAGCTTAATGTATGGCAATTTATCCCTAAGCGAAAGAGTACGAAACACCAGAGGAAGGAGAGGAGGGAGGGATGCTGTTGAGACAAGATGTATGGAGGATATTTACTCTGATGTGTTGAGATTCGCAAACAAAGCCCTAAACACACACACACACATTACTCTCTGATACCTGATAAGATGCATCACAAACGTGTTTTGTATTTATAGCAGCGCTCTAATCTTCCATCTATGTCTCCCTCTCTCTCGCTCCCTCGTCCCTCATCTCAGTCTCCATCTCCTCTCCTCCCTCTCCGCCGCTTCTGTCCTCCTCTTTTCATCTCTGTCACTGTCCTCCAGCTGGCTAGGTGAGATAACTCCTCCACGCCGATATACCTGCTGCTCATTGGCCTGCTGATAGAACACGGGGCACCAATCAAAAACTGCATCATTAGTCGTGGAGAGATCATGAACGGAGGGAGTGTTCTTATCTGGTCTTGTGCACTTTCCTAACCCATCTTACACAGGGGGAGAAGTTAGCCTTCTTCCTTTCTGCTGGTTTAAGGCAACTCTCCTAAAAAAACGACTCCACTGTTCGTCTGCTCCATTTTTCTGAACAGCTAATTCTTCCGTGAATACAGACTAATCAGATTCATTTGAGAGATAAGTCAGCACTCTTACTATAAGTGACAAAGTAAAAAGACACATTCTCTCAGGCCTCTGCATATCAGAGTTAGACGTCTTCCATTCTGTTGGTTTAAGGCTGATTAAAAGTGCCGGGCAGGATTTAATTTGTGTGAATGTGGTGGGTAATTACACTTCAGCCACAAGTTCTACTTGTGGAATAACAATGTCTCGTAGCCCACTCTAGTGCAAACACTTCAACTCATCTTCTGTCAATTTGGATAATGGAAAGTAACTTAAGCTGATGGAAAGTGAGCCTTGAGATGTGTCTAAGCCTGTTAACAGTTCACGAGTTTCCCTTATAGAGCACAGCCAACGCTCTGTATCCAATGAGGGAAACTAGAATAGCACATACCTCCACCATGGCCCAACAGTCCATTAATGAAACCACATTTAAATTCACTAGATCTAGATTTTTATTTGGACCTGCACCCAATTGCCCACACTCATAAATATCAGTCAGATTCTTTCATCAGGATCCATGAATTATTCTCTGAGAAATAAACAAAAATGTGGGAAAACGCCCTACCTCGCAATGTGAATGAAAGTGAAAAATAGCCCTGGATCCGCCCCCTGATGCACACCACCGTGGTATCCCGTCCAGTAGTTTTTGCGTAACCTTGTTTACAAACCAACAAACAAACAGACAGGGGTAAAAACCTCTTTTGCAGAGGTACAAATTAAAGAAAGAGGATAATTGATTGTTGAAAGAATAGCCATTTAGCGGATTAGCTTAGCATATCTTATCATAAAGACTGGACACAAGAAGAGCCTGCCACTGCCCAAAAGGTCACAAAATCCTTCTCCCAGCACCAACAAAGAAAAAGAACTGACACATTATCTAGATTTTGAAAAGGGGGAGTCGTGGTTTCACAGGCATTTATTTAATTGTCTATTTCTTGAGAGTGTGTTATTCTATAAATTAAGCGTCCACATATACAGTATGTTTATCCATGCAGGGAAAAAGCAGACCATTTTCAAAAGTAAAAACCATGTTAAATCCAAGTTATCCATGTTGACAAGAACATGCAATAATAGACCAATAACATCAAGGTGATAGTGTAGGTTACACTGAAGAGGACACATTATTAATTAGACACAAGATCCTAAATCATGAGCACGATTGTGACTCCTCCTGGGCTCAACAAAGCACCTGGCAATAAATCCATACATTTATAAATTAACCTATTAAAGCACATTTCCCAAAATGTCAAACTATTCAATTAAACCTCTACACCGGCCAATGTGCATTAAACACAAACCCCACAGAGACCTGCGCCTGAATATTAAACATGGTGTGAACTTATTTAGTCACTTTATAAATGTAGAAAGAATATCCTCATATCCTCTGTAACCTGTTAATTTTTAACATGAATTAAAAAGTATAGAGAAAACGTGCCAACAGATTAAAGACACGAGTGCATTGCACGTAGGACACTGCAGGTTTAGTTTCCATATGAACAACAATAAATGTTCATTTACTTGAAACAACAATATCTGGATCTCTTTGCCCAGTTATTTGAAATACAGGAACATGACATTAGGATTCAAGCTGTTACAGGCAGTTATGATGATAGACTGGGGAATGAGCTCGCCCTGGTGGTCACTTAGAGACTGTTCACCTCATTGCGGCGCTCAACCAGAAAAAGTAAAATAGTCCTGTGCTGCCATCCAGTGTTTACACCACATGTGAGCATGACTCTTTACTGTGCACTAACAAAGCCTCCATAACATTTAATGACTATAACAATCATCCATGCATCTTTAGAAACATCTTAGACTGCAAAGTGCTGCCATCCTGCGGCTGACAGCGCCTCAAAGTGTGCGGTCGTACCACTGTTACTCTCCACACTGTCAAACAGCACAGATACTTGATCCCAGGAAAAGGTTTACTGGTCGATTGCCATCCGCTGACAAGCAGCAGGCCGTAAGATTTTTTCCGACAGGTCATTTGGCTGCAGAGTTTGACCTTTGTTGGCGTGCGTCTCCTCTCCGAGCCTCAGATATGCTAACATTCCCAACAGAAAGGTTAATAGGAGGGCTCGGCTCAAATTTAGAGAAGGTCAAAGATTTTCTCCCCCCCTCCTCCCCACATCCCCACAACATTACAAAGAAACAAACCGCTCAAAGGAGACGGGTCTGAAAGGCTGAGTCAGTGAGTGATTTGGAGAGCGCTGAAATATAATTAGCTCCACTGGGCCGACACATATAGGTTAGCCCGGATGATTAGGTGTTGTGTGTAGCATTTAGCGATCCTTTTGTCGAGTTCAAGTGTAACAAGGCAGCATGTGATTATTCATCTTGTTTGTGAGGCCCACGTGCTCAATGGCCGCTTCTCAATGAAGCAGTTCCACACTTTAGCCAGCAGGTGGCGATGCAGGCTTCTTTGCAGAGCACTCACAAGAACGAATGACCTCATCATGACGTGGGGTGTAGTCCAGTAAAACCCAAAGTCATCCAGGAATAAGAAGCAACACATTAACACAGGGATTAATGGGCACCCACTTGCTTGGCTCACTGGATCATTTCAGAGGTTGATGTCATGTTGACTCATCATCTCTATTCTGAGATGAGCCGTCTGCTGTGAGATGCATGTCCCCAGTGGGTTGGCATCAGCAGCCTGTAACTGCACCTCTGAGGGAGACTAAAGAGGGAAGACCAGCAGGCTTCATGATGTCAGGGACGGACCAGGAGCTCCACACATCACAGCTTTATTAGAGCCTGATGTAATCAAGAGCCGCTTGATCAGTATGTGACAAATTAATGCTAAAACCACTGTCACACACACTATTAACAGCTAAAATGTTGCCAAATGTTTGTATTGTTCATTTGTTAAATCTTTAATTGTGTGTTTGATCTCATTTTTAGTGTTTTATTTTTATGTCTGTGTCAATGTTAACTATAGCAAAGTACGAATTTCATTGTGTGGTGTACATTTGACAATAAAAAAATATAATGCAATAACTGTTTATAATTATTACTGACAGTGTATATAATAATTTAATTGTAATAGGTGGCGATAGAGCTGCAACTATCATTTACTTTTATTTAGTAATCTTTATTCTATTTTATCATTTATTCTATTATCATTTATTATCAAAATTAACTGTTTCATTAATAAAACGGCAGAATAGGAAGAAAATATCCCCAATACAAATTCCTAAAGCTCAATGTGATTTTGTTTGTCGTATCAAGACATAAGTTTCCTATCATAGGGGACTAAAGCAGCAAATATTCACATTTGAGAGATTGAGTGAAGTTCATCTTTAATATTTTTTGCTTGAAAATTGTGAAAAAAAGTTTGAGTGCATCTCACGGTCAATTTTGTGTGTCACTGTGGTTTGTTCAGTTTTGTGAAAATGTTAAATTTGAATTTTTTGTATATATACAAAAACCCTTCTAAGGAGAAGCATCTGCTTGGGCTATAAATGCTGTTGTATCCGACAGCGGCCCATTCTATATATTGCTCCATATTAAAAAGAAAACATTACCCATGATTTTTTCCGCATGACTTATAGAAGAACTATACACATTCATATAGAGCAAATACGATTAACTTCATTAAGTTTGAGCATCATGTATAATTGTTTTCATGCTGTTGTGTGTATGTGCGTGTATTCGTCTTGTGTTGTCTGTGTGAAGGCCCTTTTAAGGACGAACACTGCAAACAAGCTCAGGCTATAAAAGCTGAGGTATGTGGCATTGGTCCATGCCATGTGCTCGTCCTGGTAAAAATAAACCTTATAATATATAAAGAGACTCTTGTGCAGTGCTATCTTTGTGCGACTCTATTAAATACTCACAACACTTCACATACTGACACCATACTTCGCATTTTGACACTCAGAATTCACAGTATATGTGGATTCTTGTACTGGTCATTACGATGACAAATGGGCAAAATCGTCCTTTTCTGCCATCTCATGCTGTTTATGCCTACTCAGCAAAAACACTATATGATAATCATAACAATTAACTGAATAATTTAACATAATCTAAATGAGATGATCTACATGGCACAGCTGTTTCCTATCTGGGGCTCCTTCCCTCTAGTCTCTTCCCCTGAGAATATTAATATTGATGACAGGGAGGAAGGCTGACCAAGCTCTCAGTAATTCTCTCTCTCTCTCTCTCTCTCTCTCTCTACCATCTCTCTCCCTCTGCCTCCCCCTCCCTCCCTCTTATACCCACACCCTGGATGCAGGCAGGCGTGCACACACCGGCAGATTGACTCAGCTTCCGCATCGCTCTCCCTTCTCCATCTCTGCGGCTCTTTCCCTCCCTGCTAGCTCTCCTCTCCTGGTGGATTTTTAGCCCAGTGGCTTCGTGGAACACCGGTAAGAAAGACTCGTCCGTGCTTCGGTCTGTCCTTCGTCTGTGGGTGTCTGTGTGTCTGTCTCTGGACTGTGTTTTTCTGGGAGTCAGACAAAGGATTGGGGTGTGGCTGGATGAGGAGAAACTGACTGCTGATGACAGCAGTAGAATGTTTTGAAAGACGAATGCTGCGGCGGATGATGATGATGATGGTTGTGATAAAGAAACAATAGAGCAGATGTTTGGATGAATAGGTTTACGTGTGAATTTAAAAAGATCAGATTCTGACTAGTGTTGTTCATGTCAAGGCTTGGAGGAGGTGGATGCACAGCAGGCACCATTTGCAGCTCAGGGTAATCGAGAAATGATTCGCCATGCCTCTTTCCAAGAAAAAGAAAACCTACGAAATCTGGCCATGAGCCCAGTGTGGCTATTTTCTATGTCAAACTGATTTTATTAGGCTCCTTTTCAAATTCAAAGTGGTGAGAATGATTTTACAGCGGCTTGGTTTGCAAATGACCGGCTGCAGGCTAGTGAGGGCTTGTCCCATTTGCACAGCAGCCTCTTTGCCCAGCGGTGGTTCAAACAGGCGTGACCGGCCCAGACTGTGCAAGACAGACGAGTAAAAGACCTGAGGCTAGGTCAGGATTATGACTGCAGAGGAGCCAGTGGAGCATCGCTTCCATCCAGGAGGCTGCAGGGGTGGCTGCAGAGAGAGAAGGAGAGGGAGAGGGAGAGGGTGAGAGAAGATGGAGAGAGAGAGAGAGAGAGGATGCAGAGGTAGAGAACAAAGACCTCATTCTAACAGAGAGGGAAAAGCAAAGACAAAAGAATGAAGAGACAGCCTGAAGAAACTAGGCACATGTTAGCTGCATAGCCATTTTGTAGAGAAGATGGAGCATGTGTGGGAGGCAGCCACCACTCACAGGCATCCATGTGGACGTGTCTGAGCTGCACAGGTCGTAGCCACTCCCTTTAAGTGCAGCTGCTTGAAAAAGACCATTGGAGAAATCGGTCAGAGCCATCTCGATTTCTGACAGCTCTTTTGATCACCTCAACATTTACAGCCCGAATCTAACACAGATTTATACACTCCTTTGTTATTTCATGCTGCATTATCAGAAAGATGTCCGACAGGAAAGGTCAAACCCATGTGCTCAGGTATCATTCTCATCTTTCGCAGCCAAAATGTCTGACAAGCCTGATATGACTGAGATCGCCCGTTTCGACAAGGCAAAGCTGAAGAAGACGGAGACAAAAGAGAAAAACCCTCTGCCCACCAAAGAGAGTGAGTGTCCCTCCTGCATTTATGAATGATGTTTAATCCTATAACTCTTTTCCTGTCAGTAGCTCCTCATCACTTCCCGCGCCGCCCCAAACGACCACATGCTCAGCAAGCAGAGCAGCGAAAAGACGCCACATTGCTGCAACATCAGCACGTTGCTGATGTTGCAGCAACCCAGAAATCAGCATCCCCTCCCTCTCTCCCTCCCTCCCTCCATATTCACTGAACATGTGTCTGCTGACCAACACTATCCTCTTCTCGTCTCTTTCAGCCATCGAGCAAGAGAGGAAAGGCGATGCCACACCTTGACTTCTGAGCACAAGAAGAAAAGAACGCTGAGATGCCACAGCAAAAAAGCACTTTGTTTTGATTATCACAGTATTTCAATCACTTTACTTTGTCTTCAGAAAAAAAAATGGGTGCTGTGGAGCTCCCTGGGGTGCTGTAATGGTATATGGCACCCTCACAAGGGGGCTCTCTTGCCACTCAGCTGGAAAAAAAGCTTTAGCCTGGGTGCTGGTCTTGCACCGTTAGCCTACAGCTAACATGTCTCCCTAAATTGCCAAACTAGGAGGTGGTGTTGTGATGTAGCACAGAAAGAGAGGGAGAGTAAGGCAGGCATCCAGGCTGAAGTGGGGGGTGGGGAGCAATCGGAGTTTAATCATGTGGGATGTTTTCTTAAAAAACTTTTTACTTTTCTTTATGAAATAAATATGAAGACGTGGAACCAGTCGATCCTGTGTATGTCTCTGTCTCCTATATGTCTATGATGTGCAAACTGCAGAACCTATGACACACACACACACACACACACACACACACACACACACACACACACACACACACACACACACACACACACACACACACACACACACACACACACACACACACACACACACACACACACAGATTAAATAAAAAATTGTGATGATACACGTGTCACATGTCAGATATGGTGTAACACTTTTTCACCAGATTTGTGAGGAGAAGTCAAAGCTTAAAACACCAGCAGGGTCCATATTTAATAATGGTTTAATATAATAAGGGTTCGCTACAAACTGTTTTACACCTTAACTCTAATATTAATAAAATAATAATGTGCTCCATGAGGATTGGCTAAAATCATACACATAAGCATATGCATATAAACAGAGTACTAAACCTACACATTAATAAATTAACTACATAGCTGTACAATGCAGGTTTCAATTTCTCAAAATCATTATGAAAAGTAGTTTCATCTTCTCTTGTAAAATTGGATCAACAAGGCAGCTAAGAATCGAGCTGCTTAACTCGTGGGTTTTCACTTGGCTTTAGAGCTGGAATGATCACTATGATTCATTATTTGATCATTATTTAATCACCTGTGTTATTTTCTGGCAAGAACTCCAAAGGTACTGTGGTGTCGTATTGAATATTTCTGATGATTCCTGTAAATAAAGTAGCTTTAGTTGTTGAACTGATTTGGACATGACAGCCAATCTAAAGATGTCACATAGGGCTCATGAGCTACTGGAGTTTTCACTATTTTCTGACATTGTGTTGACCTATTAATCAATTACATATTAATGGAGAACTGCGGATTAACCAGTAGTGAAAACAGTCTCCATTGTAGCCTTTCCCTCGCCATCGTCAATAACTGTATTGTAACAATTATGTCAACATATAATATTAAACAAAACTATCACTGAAAAAAAGCTACACCACCATGGAATAGGAAAAATAATGTATCACTGTGCTTAATAAACTTTTACAGTAAAAATACAGAGATAACATAATAAAGACTGATAACACAATAATATGCAGTTTTTAAATTATTTATTACAGCTTATCCATTTATTTTAAATCCAATACCAACAGATCACTCTATACTGATCATTTATGGCCCTGAATCTCCACCTCGCTGCTTGTTGGTGTGACTGACTGGCGTCACCAGACCTGCCACCCTCCCTCCACTCTGTCAAAACTGTCACCTCCTGCGCCTTTACTGCTCCATTTCTCTCACTCCGCGCTGCCATAAATCACGCATCAGCGCACCTCGACGTGTCCGAAATGTCTGTTACAACAATTTAATTAACCTGCATGTTTAACCTCCTGTTATTGTAAGCACAGTGTAACTCACAAAAGGGACTGACCCCCGACGACAGGACTGTCAGGTTTGAGGCTGTGCTGGAATTCACATCATGGAAAAGTGGCATGTAGGTAAAAATCCACATGGAGCGTTTACATTATTAGAACTGATTTTTTTAAATGGTGACAATAACATTTACATTAAATTATTATTTTCACAGTTGAGCCATTTTTTTTTCCTGATCATCTTGGAATTAACGATGTGAAAATAAACCTATTTCTTTAAATGCAACCTAACAGCCCACTTGGTGAGAGTTTCGATGTTTAGCGGACCAGTGCAGAAACACGCCCAGCTGCAGAGGCTGCCATTGTTTGCACGTTGTTAGCTCATTTAACCCATTAAAATAGTCACTCAGGGCCAAATTATGAAGCGTCCCAGATTGATTTTTAATCGCTCCGTATTATTTGTCGGCCAGGTGATGAGGGGCTCTAGGTTTCAGTCATACCGCAGAGTGAATGTGGGTGATATGTAATTAGTGGGGATTATCCTCACCTCCACTTCAGCGCGGACCTCGCCCAGCCGTCCGCCTATTGTCCACGGCGCTGAGTGGAATTGTTGTGTTCAGGGATTTTGAGTGGCTAAATGGGGGATTTGACAAATGTAAGCCATTTAATAAAAAGCTGTAATGTTAATCACTAACGTGTCAAATCATAGTATATGGCAGAAACCGACATGATGACTGGCTGATGATGAGATAATCAGCAGAATTAAACGCTGGATGATCCTGGATTTCTTTTACGCACATGATCAATATGAAAACCAATCTATTCTTGTTTTTAAATTTGAAGTCTGCAAATCAAACCCCATCGTGCACAAACATTTTACAGCGCACCAATAAACCAACTTACTGTTTAATGGCAGAAACATTAAAGCTCTTATGTGTTTATGCTCTTGTAAATTCCAGACTGTTTTCGCACCATGTTGTTTCTTGGGGGAAACATCTATTATCCTATTATCACAACGATGCCAATGTCGCCGATGTGTGAGGGAATATTTACATGACTATATACTGTCAGGCCCTGAAAGACTTTATGGCTTCTCAGTCACCGTCTCTCCCCCCGGGACGCTGGTGCCATTTCCCAAACGCTTCCAACTACACATGAGGCCTCAGTGCTGCATTCAGTGCGCCATGACGCGCAATGCGCGGGCCCGTTTGGAGAAGACAGAGTTATGCAGTGTCTGTGGCCTCTGTGCAAAAGCCAGCTTCACTGAAAATCCTCACATCCTCTCACAACAATTAACTCGAGGCTAATTTTCCAATATACCTTATTAAAATAGTATAATATCGTGTGTCCAGTGTTTGGTGATAGATTTTCAGAGACAGTGTTGTTTGCCCTTAATAACCTTACAATTAAATGATTGATATGTTGTATTTGTCCAATATGTTCCTATGACCGCATCATCAATATACTCATGCACTAGATATATGTTTCCATTCATGGGGAAATTGTATAAGGCTTAAAGCCTGGGAAAGACAGGTGAATGAATGGGTGAATGAATGAATGAGGGGCTGTTAAACCGTCTGCGTCATTTCTTTGAAGTGCACTTATGCACCGACGGCTCCTATTTGTCTATAGGACGCAGCAATCAATGTCGTCGTTGGCGTATTTTCACAGTGAAACGTTACCTGCAGGACAAATCTGTCAATCAAAGGGGCAAGGCCATATAAATATCATCAGCGTGGGGTCTGGCTACAACTTCAGTTGCCTTCTTCTCTCTTGGCATATTCACATCTGGGATACGAGCAAGCAGGCCTCCGCTTGGAATACAGCTGCTATGGGACCATTCTATCTCCTCACAGCTGCGGTTCTGTGCATGTGCTGTCACCTTCAGTTTGCATTAGCTTGGTATGTCGTTTTCTTTTGGAAGATTTAATTCAAAATAACACAGTGTAGTGTGTGTGTGTGTTCTGGTGGCATAGTGATCTGGGATAAACCTGAATGTTTTGTTTCCTTTATAGGACGGTGAATAATTTCCTCATGACTGGACCAAAGGTAAATACATTCGTCCTTTTTTTTTTAATTTGGCACGTTGTGACTTATAATATCCAGCTCAAATATATCAGGTGCTTTGCAAATGTAGATGCATATTTTTATACAACAACAACTAACAACAGAATTTGCTTTCTCTCTCAAGGCTTTTCTGACCTACGCCAGCAGTGTGCAAGTGGGTGCGCAGAGTGGAATACAGGAGTGTAAACACCAGTTCGCCTTGGAGAGGTGGAACTGCCCAGAGAGCACGCTCCAATTGTCCACACTCAACGGCCTCAGAAGTGGTAAGACATTTTTTATCTGCATATCTGTATCATGTGCATAACATAGTGTTGCGGGGTGGTGCGGTGATGAGTTGAATTCCAGCATCGCGCAGCTTGTCTGATGCGCTCTCGCGTGAAGCTTATCCTCCAATGCACAGACGGTGCTGGAACTCACCGCGCGCTCTAAGCTCCATGGAGAAGAGCCACAAACATTAAGTTAAATTCTCTGCTGAAATACACTGCAGAAACAGCCAAAATACTAAAAAATGGTTATAGAATTCGTCTCCAAAAATGTCTTTACGCATGGTTTACGCGCCTTTTACGCACAGTATATGAGCAGCTATTTATGGCGACAAATATGATTTGACAGCAATGTGTAACATCGGGGTTTGCTTTCTTTGTCAACTATTGCAGCCACAAGGGAGACTTCTTTTGTACATGCCATCAGCTCGGCCGGAGTGATGTACACGCTCACCAAGAACTGCAGCATGGGGGATTTTGACAACTGTGGCTGCGATGACTCCAGAATTGGACAGACAGGTAATTTCAAGCTGGGTCTGTTTACTGTTAGAAATAATTGTGTGACTTTTTATTTGTTTGAATTGAATAACAGTGTGTATTTCTATTCACCAGGAGGCAGGGGATGGATTTGGGGAGGCTGCAGTGATAATGCGGCGTTTGGTGAGAAGATCTCCAAACAGTTCGTGGACGCGCTGGAAGACGGGCATGACTCGCGCGCAGCAGTCAACCTGCATAACAACGAGGCAGGCAGACTGGTAAGATATGATGTTACTGCTACTGGAGTTTCTTTAACTTGACATTAATTTAATTAATGATGTAGTGAACCTCGGAGGAGGAAAAGTTTTATTTTTGTAATATCGATATAATAAATATCTCATGTTATCAACATTTAGGCACGAGTTTACACACGTAAAGAAAGACAAGAAAGGTTGTGCAAGTCTGATAACTACATTCTCTTCCCTCACTGTCTCTGCAGGCGGTCAAAAGCACAATGAGAAGAGCCTGTAAGTGTCACGGAGTGTCCGGGAGCTGCAGCATCCAGACCTGCTGGATGCAGCTGGCCGACTTCAGAGAGGTTGGGAACTATCTGAAGATGAAGCACGAGAACGCAAAGAAACTGGAGATGGACAAGAAGCCCGCGAGGGCTGGGAACAGCGCGGACAACCGAGGAGCCATCACGCACGGTTTTCGCGGAATCCCACGCACGGAGCTCATCTACCAGGAGGATTCCCCGGACTACTGCGTCAAGAACAGGAGCGTGGGCTTCCAGGGCACCGAGGGGCGGGAGTGTCTGAAGGGCAACCAGAACATGTCCCAGTGGGAGAGGAAGAGCTGCCGCAGGCTGTGCTACGAATGCGGCCTGCGGGTGGTGGAGAAGCGCATCGAGGTCGTCAGCAGCTGCAACTGCAAGTTCCACTGGTGCTGCACGGTGAGGTGCGAGAAATGCACGCAAACTGTTACCAAATATTACTGCGCGCGTAAAGAAAGCGGGAAGAAACCACATAATAAAACGAGGCGCAGGCCCCGTGGGCGCAGGCAGTGATCGCCATTTGTTACAGAGACTTCTGAGTCAATGTGCTCATCACTTTTCCGCTCTCACAACATTATTGACACCAATAAGCTTTGTACAGATTTATAATATTGTTATTTTCAACTATCACATTGCTGAAGCCTTTTAATGCACTTTATCTGTAATGAATTGATCCTGTATATAAATCAAATTATGTATCATGAGAGAAAACCTTCCTAACTGGTTTATGTTGGTGCTTGGGGGTCATTTCTCGGATTTGTTGCGTTTGTCTTTTGTGATGTCTAAAACTTCTAATATTTTGTAGGCCTATGTACTTAAAATTAAATAAATATTTTTGTAATATGTTTGACTCCGTCTGGTATTTCAGTGATTCCGTTATTTGTGTATTAGTGCCCTGGTGCCATATCCTACAGGGGTAGAAAATAAACTGTCCCCTATAACGCCACCCTTTGAAGTGCGCATAAAGGCGTTTCCTGAACCCGTCAGCCAATCAGCTTCCTCGGACCAAGAGCGAGAAAGCACAAGAGTCCCATTTGTCCTTCATTCATTAAGAGAGAAAGTTTCTCAGCGCAGGGTCAAAATAACTGGATCTCTCTGCTTTTGAGGGCCAACAGATGAGAATGGTGCAATTATTACTTTGGCTGATTGCTCTTTTATGCAAAATTTGTCCAGGACACACTTGGTAAGATACTTTCTTATTTGCTTGCATCTTTTATACATGTTGTTTGAGCTGAATATGGGCTGATCCTTTTTTATCCTCTATCTCCATCGTCTCAGGGTGGCCAGTAACTTTCTTATGACGGGCCCTAAGGTAAATAGAGAATTGTTATTATGCTGGAAGGTTGAGGGTAACAATTCCAAATGTGTTTCGATCATAAAATAAAAACGGTCACTGCCTCCCCTGCAGGCCTATCTGACCTACGCCAGGAGCGTGCAGGTGGGCGCGCTGAGCGGGATTGAGGAGTGCAAGCAACAGTTTGCGTGGGATAAATGGAACTGTCCGGACAGCGCCACGCAGCTCAAAGGCCTGAGACGCGGTAGGTTGAGAAAATTAATTTCCAGTAAATATGGAAGGTGATTAGTGAGCTGTGTTTGCACGTCAGTAAGTTAAAGGGAAAGAAAAAAAACATTCGTGCGTAAAATGTGTCTTATTGTTTGGATAATACACAGGAAACATGTACAGTAGTACAGTAGGTTATGGAAACACTAACATTGGCTGAATACGGTCCCATTAATATGAATGTAGGTACATTACAGATCTGCATCACATTAATTAGACGATAAGACCATTAGAAATGTGTGTATTTTTAAGACAAAGTTGCAGTAACAGTATTTGCTATGCTTGCAAAACAAATTAATTATTTTTTTTATAGTAATCTAATTAATTAAAGTTTAACATGTCTTTGACCTTCATTCGATAAATATATGACTGTTCATTTCCCCTCACTGACAGCCACCAGAGAGACTTCCTTCATCCACGCCATCAGTGCAGCAGGGGTCATGTACACACTGACCAGGAACTGCAGCCTGGGAGACCTGGACAACTGTGGCTGTGATGTGTCAAAGAACGGAAAAATTGGTGAGGATTAAAGCCCATATTAATCAGAATAATTCAAATGTATCGAGCACGTTTAAACACAATTTTGTTTGTGATAATTGTATGCATTTCAGTTTGTGCTATGTTCTATGGGGTTTTAAGTTGGTGATTTGATTTCCAGTGATATTATTGTGTGTGTTCAGGTGGTCGTGGCTGGTTGTGGGGTGGCTGCAGTGATAACGTGGATTTCGGGGAGAGGGTTTCCAAACAGTACGTGGATGCGCAGGAGACAGGTCAGGACTCCAGAGCTGCTGTCAACCTGCACAACAACGAGGCCGGACGACTGGTGAGTTACACTTACACACACACACAAACACCACAATCACTCATCTGACACTGCAAAGTTTGAAGTTGTCTGCAGTCATTTGATTTAGTGTCTCTGATTTCCTACAGGCTGTGAAGGCAACAATGAAGCGCATCTGCAGGTGTCATGGCATGTCCGAGAGCTGCAGCGTCCAAACCTGCTGGACGCAGCTGTCAGATTTCAGAGAGACCGGCAACTACTTGAAGATGAAGCACAGTCAGGCCCAGAAGCTGGACATCGACAAGAAGCGCATAAGGGCCGGCAACAGCGCGGACAGCCGCGGGGCCATCGTGGACGCGTTCGGCAGCATCGACAAGACGGAGCTCATCTACCTGGAGGACTCCCCGGACTACTGCAGGAGGAACGTGAGCCTGGGCCTGTATGGCACCGAGGGCCGGGAGTGCCTGCAGCACGGGGACGGGCTGACCCAGTGGGAGAGGAGGAGCTGCCGCCGGTTGTGCCATGAGTGCGGCCTGAGGGTGGAGGAGAGGCGCACGGAGGTGGTGAGCAGCTGCAACTGCAAATTCCACTGGTGCTGCAAGGTGAACTGTGAGGACTGCTCCCAGGTCATGGTGAAACATGTGTGCGCCCGGAGGGAGGCTGGGGACGGACACGGCTACAGACGGAGACACCGTGGACCCAAATGAACAAAACATAAATCCTATGAATGCGTTTTATACGTTACAGTTGTTTAACCTCTGTTTGCACTTTTTCTATCATTTTTTTTCATGTCCACTTGTATAAAGACTTGAGTTTCTATTTATGAACACTTTATATAAATAAATAAAAAAAATCTAAAACAAGAGTCCTGAGTGCAACGTTTCATTCCAGTCGACAGGAATTATTTTACTTAATAAATCCCGCATGCACACAACTCGTCTGTTAGAATAAGAATGGACTGAATACACTTAACAGAGGATTACATGGATAAACATGGTGCATTTCACACCTTCACCAAGGTGTTGATCCAGGGTTGATCCACCACTACCACTTTGATGTCAATGTGTATTGATTTCATTCAAAAGAGCAGCGAAGCTTTGAAAGACAAATTAGGGGAAGTATTTCCACCTTCCAGTTGGAGGGTATTTGGCCTGATAATCCGCAGACGCGGTCACATCCCACAGGCAAATGCAAATCACGACACATCAAAGCTGGAGGGGGAAACACATTGACAAACTGTCACAGGAAAAAAATGCCCAAACAGCAAAAAAACAGGGTCTTACTGAGGTCCAGTTATTACACTGTATATCCAAGGGAAACAAGCCTGACTCACATTCCATGGATGGGGTTTATTTTCTAATCTTATAATTTGCAGGGAATTAGGTCTGAGAGAAGCCTCCTCTCCGCCCACCAGCCTATCTGTGTCTGAAGGAGCCATTCATTCCCCCTCCTACTATCCCCTCTACCCCCTGTATCTCCCAAAAATCTTACTCTCAGCTGGACGTGTCATAAATCTGTCACTGACTCAGCTAAATGAGTGATGGCATGGATATTGCCTTCATCAGGGGGTCCATGCCTTGGGGAAGAGGGTGGGGGTCTAACAGACAGGGGGCGGGGCTGGTTACAAGTCTTTACAGATCAGTTACTGTGGAAGCAGTAAACAACAAGCTAAAGTGAGAGATTACAGCATGAACTAGAATTGCACTCTATAGATCACATACCTCTACCAACGCAGAACAATGCCCAATAGTAAATATAAAGAAAGAAATATCATATATTGTCTGTATTGGTCTGTATAGTATAACAAAGGCACCATGCGGGAGCCTGTTACAGCAGCTCCTGTTGAGCTCAATAATTTCCCAATTTGGGATAAATAAAGTACATCTATCTTTTTATATAGACAGAATTAGTCTCATAACATATATCATTTATAGAGTTCTAGACAAAATAATAAAAGAGAAAATAATATTGCTGGATCTAATCCTTGATGCACATTCACACCAAAATAGGCCTATTCTCTAAATACACCAAGTTTGATGGAAATCGATAAGTAAGTAAGAAACAAACAGGGCACAGGGGAAAACATAACCTTTGTGATTTAGGTGACCAAATTATACATCATCTTGAGACACCATATTGAGAACTGAAGCATCGATAAAGTCAGAGAAGTCCTGTTTGGGCATAGTGACTCAGAGTGCATACATCCACCAAGGCCCAAGAGTAAATTCAATAAAGCTGCACCAAATCTCACACACTCACAGATAACAGTTCCCTAAATGTGCCTCATTTGTTTCACCACATCCATCTGCAACGTTTTGCAACAATCCATCCAATAGACTGACAAAAAACCCCGGAAAATTACACCACATAACCTTTGGTGTAATTACAGCATAGAATGGTTCATATCCCAGCCAAGGCCGAGCAATCCCACACATGAGTGTCTAGGTCTTATAGTAGAAAGTTGAAAGAAAAAAGGTCTGGTAACAGTATTTGATTTATTTGTTGTAAAACAGTTAAAGAATCAGTATCCACACCAAAATGTAATTGGTTCTTCCCAGGCCCCCATCCAGCCAACATGGGTGGAAATCAATTCAGTCGTTTTTGCCTAATCCTGCTAACAAATAAACAAACAATCGAACAAGAACAAAAACAAACGCGACACAACCACTGTTATCATTTCATTATAGATCTGGAGTCAACACATCCCTAAGAATAAAAGCAACAATTTGGTCGAGGAAGCTCCAGTTGGGTCAATACTGCTTGTGGTCTTTAAAAGATGACATCAGTCCACTAGCACTTGTTTAAGAAAACACATGAACTGTATAAGAAACACACCAAACTCCTAATAAACGATGAGTAGAGGGGTGAATGTATTTTGAAGGAGCAGGTAACACTCTCACAGACACTCACTCCCATCCTTCTCCATTTGTCTGTTTGCTCCTGGGGACGTCCTGTATTTCCCATGCTATCCTGCTGTGTGTTAATGAAGGTTTAGCTCCACTGGAGTCCCCTCACCGCTCCGCCCCTTATCTCTGCTCTCCACTGGGTACATTATTGGTTCCATATTGGCCCCATATGATGCAAGTGAGATGACCACATCTGTTGTGTCGTTAATTTCTGCTGAAAAAAAAACAGTTTCCTAAAAAGTAGAGACATTTAACAGTAACAGTTCTTTAGGCAACATTTTATAAAATGTTCTGCTGCTTAATATTATAGTTTTAGGATTATTTAAACCTAAAGGTGGCTTTACAGTGATACCATAATGTTCAGGCCTCCACTACAGAGGCAGGATTGTTGTCTTCCATTGGGGGTATGTTTCCCAATCAGGACAGAAGAGGAAAACAGTGGGAGGGTGGATGATCGCCTACAAGGACCCCCCAGGAGGAGTCATGTATTCACCCAGACATGCCTGGGGGTCTTGGGGGGATCTGAGCGTGATTGATCATCCCCTCTTCCCCTCTCCCCTCCTCTCTCACCTGGGTGTGAGATGCCAAGAGGCCTGACACGGGACAGGCTGCGGCTGGGACACAAGATCTGACGCGGCCTCCAATGTCGCCTTGCTACGAATTAGAATAAGAAGCGCGTTTGAAATCACAACACCACTCAGAAAAGCAGTAGACTCAGCAGAGCAGACTCCACACAACCATCACAGCTTTGTGCATGTGGTTGCATATCCATGTGAAAGGAAACCATGTTTAGATAGACATTCTTTGCAGAGTGCGCACACACTTTCATACATGGTGCATAACACAATAACACACACAAGTGTGATTATGTAGAGAGCAGAGAGGTCGCTCTAAACTTAGCTTTTATAAAGATATGTTCAAGACTACAAGATGAACAGTTTTTTTAGCCTGCAGCAAAACAAAAAAAGGCCCCGCTGTCAAGAAGACCCTCGTTTTTTCTTTATATGAAAGAAAGCAAGAGTTTAAACAATGTTCCCTCTGAAGAGGAGGTGATGTGATGGAATCCACAAAGTCTCGCTGACTACAAGAAGACAGTGAGTAGAAAAGATGTTTCAAATCGAGACATATCTAACTAGAATGTCACTCAGTGGAGCCCAACAATCCCCTAGAATTCAATCAAATTGCACCAAATCTCTCACACACACACACACACACACACACACACACACACACACACACACACACACACACACACACACAGATTAAATAAAAAATTGTGATGATACACGTGTCACATGTCAGATATGGTGTAACACTTTTTCACCAGATTTGTGAGGAGAAGTCAAAGCTTAAAACACCAGCAGGGTCCATATTTGTCTTCTCTAAGTGTCTGACATAGTTGGTGACCCCAGCTTAAGTTTCCAGGCTGTGACAAAGTACTGATGAAAGGAGACAGAAGAGGAGTTAAGGGTAAGTCTATCTAAACTTATTTCTTCAAACATGTTTAAACTTGTTATTCTACGATTGTAATTCAGTGGTTTCTTCTATTTTTTTAATAATATTATAATCTGCATTATGCAGCAAATACCTGTGGGTGACCTTCATGTGTTCTTTGTGAGTCTACCTAAAAATATGTTTTTCCTGTTGAACTAATATCGATGCTAATGACTACGAGCAGGAAGAAGAGGAAGATGACTACTTGAAGCCACCTCGCCCCCTAAGAGAAGCCTGACATCAGGGCTTTCCCTCCAGACGTAACAGAAAGAAATCACGGTGGTGTGCACAAAGAACTGCAGTCATATGAAGGAACATCTCTGTAGATCTGCTGCTTTTCACTTCCAAACCAGACCCAGTGTGCATTTTGCCAATTTATTTGTTGTGTGCAAGAGGATCCAGTTCATGAAACATCCTCTGCTGAAAGGACTTCAAAACATCCAAATCCTCTCCTGCCAGGAATAAACTTTTTTTTAGCAGAAGCTGTGTACTGAAGATAATAATGCTCTTTGGATTTGTTCCCAGCTCAGGTATTTGGTTTGGTTGCATTAACACCACCCAGTCAGTTCCATCTGCATGTTGACAGGAGCAAGAAGCCTGGACAACCAGACCAAACCATTAAAAAAAGAAAGACCCTTTAAACTTAAGTAGATGCTGCTAATTATGTTGTGTTTGAAACAGATAAACAACTAAATCTTGTCTCAATAGCACCACATTTCTGTTTCACACAATCCATGGTTTCCACAAGAGGGCAGCGCTGTCAAGGCTACTAGCTCAAACAAGGCCCTCCAAACCCAGAGACATGTCTAACAGGTCATTTAAACAATTTATGACTCAAGCAAGCAATGCATCCTGGGTAATGCAAATATGCAAGTTTGTAAATATCTTTTTTTAAGTTTTCAATATTGCTGTATTTTGGTTATTCATCTGTCTGCTACCAGATCAAATAAACTCATTCCACCTTCTGCAGTGCCAACACAACCTGCCATTATGAACAATTCAATATCAGGAGCAAAACCAGGTGAGAATCAAAAGCTGAACCACAATTTCTATGTATAGTTTGCTTACAGAAGAGTATACAGGATTGTTAAGGGTGAACTTGACTGTGCAATCACGTTAAGCATTTGCGCAAAGGAAACAACAGATGGCGACGTTGTACAGAGACGTAGAGGAGCCCTTTTATTGGCTGTGTGAGAAATCAAGAGACGGCATTTTATTCCCTGGGCTGAGTAACAAAGAATATCTGAGTAACATTTCTTATACAACAGCAACTTTTTAAAAACACATTTCTGTATTTCAGAGACAACCTTGGAGTTGTTTTAGTCCTTACTATGAATGATTTATGCTTCATCCAGGGTTTGGGTTCCAGTTGGAGAGGTGAGCAGACATCAAGCTGGAGTTGCTTTCAGAGAGTTGAACAAGGTCAGGAGCTGCCTCCCACAGTCTCACATATCTCATCCTTCTTCTGCAGCAGAATCACAAACCTACACATGCACAAATGTGCTGTTGGGACCACAACTGATTGTGTGTGTGTGTGTGTGAATGTGTATCTGGGGCAGAACATTTGTGGTTAGGGAGAATCTCTAAAGGCTCTGCTAAAATCCCCCTGAAGTCAAGGTTTACAACATTAAAATCCGTAACCAAGAGAATCCCACTCCTTTGGCACTGGCCTCAACAACAAAAAAGTAATGTGAAAAATTTACTGTGTGTATCTACATTGTTAGAATGAGGGGAAAATGCCAGTGAGTTCAAAGTAAACTTTAAAGTTCATATGTTGTGAAATGGCCTCGAAGACAGTTTGATGCAGACTTGCTGCGCTGCGTCATTAGGCCCCTGTCATCTCTTTTTGTATGCCGTGCTGCAGAGTTTCCCTGGGGTGCAGGAGATGATTACCCATCACACACCCGCACACGCACACGCACACGCACACACACACACACACACACACACTCATACACCGCTGCTGCTCACTGATGCCACAGACCGGATCTCTGAAGCGCAGAGCCAATGTAGTATGCTGCACCCTGCGGGACTCTGACCAGCACCAGCCCTAATGTGGGTGTTTGTGTGTTGTAGTGTTTCCGTTTGCTAATTTGTGCACATGCATATATGTGCCCTGTTCGGAAACCTTTTTAAGAATATCCCCAAAAAAATGTCTAAATCGTAAAAAGGTTGTTGTTATTTGGGGTATTTTTGGGTAAATAGAACTAGAGAAAAAGAAAGGCTTTTTACGCAGGTGATGATCTGTATAATCTATGAAACTATGTCCTCCTGACACACAACATTACCTCTGTTCTTCATGCTTCAGTTTCAGGTCAAGCTGGCAGCCGCTGCTTCGGTGCCGCCTGGATTTTTCAGACAAGGCAGCTTGTCAGGAGAGCCAACACAAACGATCAGATCACACTGCTTCA
This sequence comes from Hippoglossus stenolepis, assembly GCF_022539355.2. Classification (NCBI taxonomy): domain Eukaryota; kingdom Metazoa; phylum Chordata; class Actinopteri; order Pleuronectiformes; family Pleuronectidae; genus Hippoglossus; species Hippoglossus stenolepis. The sequence goes on from NC_061489.1 coordinate 9,841,880, forward strand.
GCTGGGTTTTCACTGCAGGCGGAAAACAAAGATCATGTTTTACAATGCTGTCACTTCTCAGATGCCCAAAAGGCACATTGCAAAACATATAAGGTTTTGCAATGTGATTATAAACATCAATGATTATAGCACTCAACAGCAAACAGCCTGAAAGAAACACGTGCTACATAATTTTAGCCATTGATTCCTGTTCGTTTCTGTGATTGTTCCGTGTTTTAATCTTTTTGTTGTGTTCTATCATATTTTGTTTGTTTTATCTGTCTCTGCTTATATTTTAAAACAAGAAACCTTTAGTTGCTGACCATTTCTTGACCAGGTCTCCCTGGCAGAAGAGGTATGCATCTCAATGGGACCTATATTGTTACTGTACTTATGTCAGATTATATGTTTGACTTAAATAAAGGATAAATAAATTGAATTAAGTATGCTGCGTTCCTCTGTTATTTCAAAGAGAAAAAATGTGTGACTGATACACAACACATCATTGGGATATTGGTAATGTATATTATTTCCCTGAAACCATCAATTGTGCTTCTGTATCCAAAAGTAATCTGCCAGTTTCATCCTGCAAACTAACTGAAAGTAAAACAAGCAGCAACAGATACACTGGTATCTGTCAGAGAACTCCTTGTATTGTTTTGTCTCAGTACAAGTGAGAAGATGTATCTCTTTTGTAAAAACTGCCAAGACAATAAACTGTGAAGAAGAGACAAAGCATGAAGTGTCACAGTAAATCTAATCCTTCCCTTTAAAAAGTTGTATTTTGGACCAAGCTCTGGTGTTTGTTTCCAGCCTGTGAGTTCAAAGTGAGTGCACAGTTATAATTACGACAACATAAGAAGATTGCTCTGACTGCCTCTTTGCCCACATCTGTCCCCCATGGCAAAAAAAAAAAAAGAAGTTGCAACATCACACCTCACATCAAATGGCATGATGGAAAGCAACGTGTGTTAAATCCTACAGTTACTCCTATCTACCCATCAGCAGGGTGCGATCTGACAGACATCATGTAGCATCATGTACGTCTGCGCCACTGACACCTACAAGAAAAGGCTAAGCTGCGCAGCTGTACAATAACTCACTTTTGACTATCATGTTTCAGATCTGGGATAACATCATACGCTTTGCATATTTGTAAATCATCACGGTCATCTGACTGACAATGTTATAAAGGGCGTGGATGGGGATAAAACAGTTTATACATACATGCCAGTTGATTCATACAGTTAGACATGGAGTCCAGCCCTTTCAGTATGATTTCCACATCGATGTAGGCGGAGGAGGGAGCTTGTTCTCTGGTTTTCTCCGTGTTTTCCATCTGAAAAATAATCAAACAAGAACAAAACAGGTAAAAACGCAATTACAATAAACATTAAACTGCATAAAAAGGTCCAACATTCAAATTTAAAGTCAAATATACAATAAAGGGACATTGGCATGGTAAAAATAGAGGTCTATCTGAAAAAACAACAGTCCACAGTCGTAGTTTTATGTTTTTTATTTATTCACTTTAACAAGTTGCATAAATCAAATGACTTAGTTACTTACAAAACGAACACCATTTTAACAGCAACTGTTTGTAAATCAAAATACTACAGTCTACATTACTGAATAAAACGTGTTTTTTTAAATATACATTTATTTGAATGTAGTCAGAAGCAGTTACATCGAACTTCCTGCTTCCCCCTTAACAATAAGATCGCCACAGCAATTACAATATTTACTTGAACAAAACACAATAATAGTTGGATCTAATTCTGCTTTGACAGCTTCACTCCCTTTGTCTCAGTTCAGTTCAGCAGTGAGCTGGAGAACAACATCAGATCTGAGCCCGGTCCTCCAGCTCGGGCTCCTGGCTCCGGTCTCCGCACACAGCGGCTCTGCAGCGGTGATACGCCTCCTCCAGCCCCCGCAGGAGGGCCCCCAGCTCGGGGCTGGTCCGCAGGGCCACCAGGTCGTAGGCCATCCAGGTCAACTGCACTGCAGGTGGACGACATCAATGCGAAGACTCGTCAAATACACCCGAATCCCCGTAACACGACACGGAGGCTCACACTGACGCTGCGGTGAAAGCAGCGAGTCACTCACCTGACATGTTTTCAACGCATTCTGTCATCTTCTCTAAATCGTTGTTCAGCTCCAACACGTCGTCCTTGTCCGCCTGAGGACGCTCGGGGGATGAGTCGGCCATCTAAATTACAAGCCGACATGTTTTATTTTGTATCAAGCTGTCAGTCCATTAAACAGGCTACTAACGAGCTAATCGAAGCTAGCTGACAGCGCCGCTGATTAGCTGACGGTGACGGGTGAGGGCAGCCGTCTGTTAGCTATGGGGGCTAGCATTGGAAGCTAATCTAAACTTCGGAGTTTAACCGATTAAACGTTGAACCACCAAGAACCACCCGCGTCCCCATGTACTGGCTGGAGTTTGTATGAACAGCCAGGGAGGCGACGGGTTGTTATTTCATTCAAAAGTTCATCCAAACTTACGTTACAAAGCTTTTCTTCGGAGAAACGGTCAAATCTGTGGAGCGGGGAGTTCTCGCGAGAACCTGAGGGAAATCACCGACGTGTTGCGCGTTCTCTATTTCAACTGTAACCGGATGTAACGTGTCGTGATTTCAACGCAACTGTTTAAATCCATTGACCCATAACCAGGACTGTTTAGAGGTAAGAAACACTGTATTGGCAATAATATTATGATCAAAATGTATTATTTGTTATCGGCTAACTATATTACAATAAATATTATCTAACATATATGCAAGTTTAAAAGTCCCCTACATCTACAGAGACTACATTTACTTTGTCTTAGTATTAATAAAATATTATACCCGATGATACTGAATAGTGTAGTGACAATGCTGTTCCTACTGCGCTCAGCTTTTCCTTCTTCTGTCATATTTCTCCTGCCATAAAGAGGTCACAATAATATCTCTATAACTTTGTCTTGATAAAAAGACAAAGTTATATAGATAAAAACTTGATAAAAACTAATAATTGTTAATTTATCATAATTGTTTTAACTAGATAAATAAAAGAAGGAAAGACTGGACAGGTTGTGCACCTTTATGGAGACTAATCTGTATCTACATTATAGCAGGGCTGACATGAAAAAAGGGAAAAAGCAATTCAACTATACTCTTTTATTTTTCTTTGGAAAAAGTCCAAACCTACAGCCTCCATTTACAGTACACCGACTAGTAATTATTAATAATGTTTGAGTAACAGCATGTTGTGGAAAATAATTTGATTGTGGCTGAAAAAACCTGTGGAGTGACTGAAGTAGCTGACACAGGGGAAAAACTGAGAGAGCTCACCTGAGAGAGCAGCCAATCAAAAGAGATGGGGCGTTTCCAGGGAAACAGATAAAGCCGGTGTGACAGGTGACATCTTGACATAAACCAAGGGCAAACAGACAAGCAAGGGCTGGGGAAGATAAGTCTACCACTGGGAAGCTTTCAGAGCATTACTTGGATCAACTCACATTCAAATACTCACAGAGGACTGAACAAGGAACTCTCAGGGGCCACAAAATCAGTTTGATATCAAAAGGAAGAACATCTGCAGCAGAAGGGTGAGAAAGAACTTGACAATGTCTTCATTTGAAGCCCAGGGCCAGTCTCCTCCTCGGTGTGGCCCTCAGTTCCCCAGCCTCGGACAGGAGCCCCCTGAGCTCAGCATGTACAGCGACTGTTACTACCCTCCTCCGTCACTGCCGAGTCCTCAGCGCACCACTCCGACCTCCTACGACCTGAGCGACTACGCCACCTCCACCCCGAACCCTTACCTCTGGTTCAACGGCTCCGGGATCAACACGCCGCCATACCTGGCCACCGCCGGCCCGTCCGGTAACCCCGGCCCCCCCTTTGTGCCTCAGCACTACGGCATGCAGAGGCCTTACCTGGGTCCGGCCGGAGCTGGGGGCCCAGGAGGGGAGCTGAGCTGGTTCTCTCTGCCCTCACAAGAAGACCTGATGAAGCTGGTCAGGCCCCCGTACTCCTACTCGGCTCTCATTGCCATGGCCATCCACGGAGCGCCCGACAGGAGACTGACACTGAGTCAGATTTACCAGTATGTCGCAGACAATTTCCCTTTCTACAACAAGAGTAAAGCAGGCTGGCAGAACTCCATCAGACACAACCTGTCACTCAATGACTGCTTCAAAAAAGTACCCCGGGACGAGGATGATCCAGGTAAAATTTTATAATTCAAACGTCCTTTTTTATTTATTCCGATGTTTTAAATAATTCTCTCTAACAGAAATTGGTTTATATGATTAATTCACTTCATTTCAAGTGCTGTGTGATTATATTGCTGTAATTTCCATGGTGTGATGTATCTTGTTTGCCCAGTTTTAAAATCTTAACTGAATCTCACAACTCTCCTCCTTGATATCACAGGAAAGGGCAACTACTGGACGCTTGACCCAAACTGTGAAAAGATGTTTGACAACGGAAACTTCCGCCGCAAGAGGAAGAGAAAGTCTGACATCCTCCCTGGAGGTGAAGGCAGTTCGGGGGCTCCAGAGTCAGGCGACAGTGAGAGGGGCAGCCCCAAACTTTCTGGAAACCCTGCCCTGAACATCTCCGCCTCACCGGACAGGATCCCGTCCCCCTCGTCATCGGGTCCCGCACCGTGTCTGAGCAGCTTCTTGTCTGAGATGTCTGGAGTGACCTCTGGCGCAGCTAATGAGGTGGGAGGTGACGGGTTGAGCAGGCCGCTGCAGATTAACCTGCCTTTAGATGGGTCTCTTAGGCCCACACAACCCGGAAGCTTCAGCAGCTACTCCCCCAACTCGGTCGGCTCAGAGTGGGTACCACAAGTGTCTGCTCCCCCTGTGCTCTCCTCCTCACCCACCCATTCCTCCTTAGGGTACTCAAGCCCCATCCTCAGCCAGTACAACAGCTCAAATGGGCATTTCTACCCTATGCTGGGCTCGTCAGGGATCATCTACCATCGCGAGGGCACAGAAGTTTGATGAGACAATTAAGAGGGGGAAAGTTTGTTTTTAAAAGACACTCAATGGGAAAGTGTACCTGTCTGGTTACTTGTGTTTTTTAGAGCAGTGAAAGACAATACACACACACACACACACAAACACACACACACAGAGTATGTTTGCGCTGACTGCGACAGTTGAGATCACGACAGCGTGTGACACCGGAGTAAAAAGACTTTGATTCTCACAGGAACAGCTGAGTCAGCCGCGGCGGAGCAACGAGTGTCACTCCCTGAAACCGCACTCAGCCTCTCTATCAGATCCTCAGTCAGCTTTTATTCAATCCAGAGGCGCTCTCTATCAGATCTGACTCATTATTAACAGATTCCAGATCTGATCTGCTGACACCAGGCCATTCCACACTGTTATCTGGGATTCTCTGATGCTATCTCACACACAATGCTCAGGCAGCACATTTAGAGGAGTAGTTAAATTACACCATTGTCTACGACATGTTGTGTAGTCAGTGGCTTCCCTAGAAATATAACAAGGTGAAATAAAAATGAGTTCTACTGCTTAGTTCAACTATCCGATGAACTAACAGTCTTGTAGTTTGATATACGAATAAGTGTAAATATGTTTATGTGTCGTGTAACGTTATACATTTGTATTGTTGTTTTCTTGGTGTACAAAATGCATTGTTGATGTATACTGTTCATTTTGTGTTTTTATTATGAATAAAATCTTTTAGAGGTCAACTTTTGCATTTTTTGCCTCATTATATATTAAGTATTAATAAGTAAACAGGAGCAGATGCTACTCTAAGATTTATCTACAACCAGCCCCACACCCTCCTAGAGAGAGACAGTTACAGACAATAAGTTCTTACTGACAGAAAACAGTCCTGCTAGAAAAGCGATGACCAGCAGCGTAGATCCTGCGTGTCGGTGAAACCTGATCCGTGTGTGATTGATAGTTAACTGGTTCTGCTCAACAGTGAAAATCTACATTCCCATAGAGGCTTTCCCTCTCTCTCGGCTAAGCTAAACACAGAGCTCCGTCTCTGTCACACGATCTGCACAGAGATATAGCTGACTGGATGCAGGCGGCTTTATTTGGGCGAAGGGACCAACTGTAAAAAACAGAAAGGCTGTAAAGATGCTGAAGTGTGAAATGAGTGTTGAATAAACACAGCGACTGAACATGACTCACAATATGTTGATTCATAATTACTCGATGAGTTTCACCATTACATGGTTATGTGACAGTGGAGGGTCCAAACTGTGCATCAAATACCAACATTATTCAGCTCAAGCAACAGGAGTGAATTCAGCCAAAAGAAATAGCTATATTGTCTTATGCACAGAGAAACGTGTGTATTGTACAAATAGGGTTATAGAAGGAAAATATGTAAAGTAACATGCAGTATAAGTTCAATGTGAATTATAATATACATTTGTAAAAGCAGACTTGGAGAGTAATGTAAATTTCAGGTGCACTTTAAAAAACTAGAACCTGTACAATATATTTGAATGTATCCATGTGGTCTGTTATTCGTTTCAATGTCTTTATTGTCATCATGCAGATACAGAACTTAACATACACACAAGAAGACACACTACAGTCTAATACATAAATATGAACTCACAAGCAATAAATAGAATAAAACAAAGGGTTTCAAAACAGATAGGTATATGTTTACAGTACCATTGCACATGATAACATTGCACAGTGGGTTATTATTGCACTTGGTTTAGTTCTCTTTTAGTTCCCTTTTAACTTGGACAGAAGATAAAGGAGTCTGGAAGTTTTTTAGGACCTGAGGGCAGACGCTACAGGCCGGAATGAAAAGTGAAATACTGCACTGCTCATGTCAGTCTACTTACTCTATTTGCACTATTTTTAACAGAAAATAACTTTTAGCACTTTTGTGTTCATGTAAAATCGTTTTTTCCGATATGAAAAACAGATTCTTACTTGCTCGTACAATCATCCTGTGCCACTTCGCTTTACTTATAACATTTCATACAAACCACTAAGTGAAAAGGTGTATATAATTTACATACTTAGCATCTTTTTATTTAATTAAAATTTAAAATTTTAATTCTATTGCCTTTTTATATTTCTTTATCCTCTTGTCTATCTCATTTTGACTTGCCTGCTGCTTTAACAACTGAATTTCCCGGATGTGTGGAAAAAATTAAGTTTTATCTTATCTCTTATCTTAAAAAACTATATGTTGTGATACAATTATAATCTAACGTTTATCTGTAATCTAAACATTATATTTCATATACTTGAGTCCCGGATTTCACCACTGAATAATACATATTGGGTATATTTACTCATCAACCAACTTTTGGTATAGTTTAGTTCTGCTTTGATTACTGTAATAACCAAACACTTATTAACTGTGACTTTCACTTTTCTGCAGCTTTCCTTCCACTCAGTTCTTCAGTTATCCTGGGCATGTTATTGAAATAAATAGAAATGCTTGGATTGGTGTCAGCCTTAGGCCTTTATTTACCCTGAAACACGGGCAGCATGACAGCCATTTACACTAAACACAGAGAGAGGGGACGAAAGAAAGAACAAAAAAAGAAGGAGGGAAAGAAAGAAAACAGAAAGTAAGTAAGTAAGCACACTTTAGAGCCAGACCAAGTGGAATTTGACATCCTGGTAGAAAATAAAAAGTGTATTAGTCGGAGATTAGGGGGCCAACCTGTCTAAATTTGCATAACTGATTTCAAAGCAAGTGATGAGGTTGAATGGATCATAAGTCCTGCTTTATTAGCCGTACCAGACTTGCAGACATATCTGATTGAGGTGTTCTGTCTCAAACTGTGCCATAAATCTCAGAGCTAATTCAGGTAATTATGTCTATGCCAAATTCATAAGCAAATACGATATCTTTAGCCACAGATACTTGCAGAGCGGATCAGGGGAAGAAGAAAAAAGGGGGATTACTTTGAAGAGGGGAGACAAAAGAGAAAGTACAGTAAGTACTGGATTTCAGCTTTCCAGCATATCATCACTCCATCTGAAGTAGTCTTGGTACTATGAAACGTGAACAAAGCAATTTACCAGTCTTTGTTTTTTATATATATATATTGAGACTTTTAAGCAGGTGAAAAATTTGACATTAAGAGCAGGGGTGGCCTCTGGCCTCTGCCGATCCTGGAGTGTATCTGCCAACAAAAACATCACAGGGCTTTTGTCTTCATTAACAGCAGATACCACCTTCTGCTCTCTTATTCAGACAGTTTCAGATGGATGCAAATTTGTAACTGTTATCACGCCACGAACGGGGATGACAAGGTTTTAGGAGGGGGGCAGAATGCTGTAATCCAGATGGAGATTTGCAGATAAGACGTGGAAAAAAACCTGAGGGATTTACCTTACCGACTCCTTGAAACCAAAGTCAATTTGCTTTTCTTGTATCTCACAACACAATGCACACTTCGATGTTTCGGGAACTTCCCTTAGTCCGTTTGTCGGTTTCTTTGCAGCAGATCTATTCTTCATGTGGAGGGTTACCTTGTCCACCGATTTCACACGTTGTTAAACTTGATAGAAAATCAAGGTATTGTATCTCTTCTTCAACCTGGTATTTCTTCTACACACTCTTTTCTAGACAGTCTTACCTGTTACCAGTTCCCCTTTTAAAGCACTCAAAAAGCATTCTAGTGAAAGCTAATACTCATGTAGCGTGGAGCCCACAAGTGTCTGTATGACTGAGGGGAGCCCAGCACAGCATCCATCAATCACATGTTACTGGAGCTATAGACCTTCCTCGCCTCGGGCAGTGGAATTATTGCTCAACAGGGTGATACAATTAAAATCTATAAATTCTCATCTCCACCTGCCGCCTGGCTCGTGGCGGTCTTCCACACACCTGTCGGACTAACGGAATGCGCCCTCACACACACACACACACACACACACACACACACACACACACACACACACACACACACACACACACACACACATATTCGTTTATGTGTGCGTGTGCGTACGCGTTGGTGCAGTGGAGGGCGTAAAAGGGTATGATGTTTATAATATAAACTCAGACAGGGAACGATTATACCAGAGCTCGTTCTGCATGAGGGATATCTGTGTTTTTAAGTGATTTATATCTCTGTAAGAAGAAGAAAAAACATGTCACACCTCGCTGTGTGTCGGATAAAGACGTTTGTAAATCTGTTCCAGGTGATTCCCCTAAAAGTGATCGGAGGGCAATCCCTCACTCTTTGGATAACTGCTACCTGAACGGAGAGCTAACTGTTCTGGTACCAAATCAACCCAAAACACACACATACACACACACACACGCGCCTTCTGTATTTACTAAAACAGTCATGTCCTATCAAGGCTGTTTAGTAAACGGCAGCAGAGAACATCAAGCCTGGAGACATGTCGTCATGCCCAGTGCTCCAGCGCTGCATCCCCAGCATGCTGTTATTGTATAAACATCCAGACACACGCATGGAGGTGATGAAAGAATGAAACACCTTGCTCTTGGTCTGGAAGTCATTGAACAACCTTTTCTTTTTGTGTGTGTCCTGTAAAGGTCAGTGGAAAAAGCTGGAATTGGTACATTTCCCCTCAGCTATGCTGGCTGTTAAACACACATGAAACGCTCTTACTTTGAAAATCTCCAGATTGTTGAATTAGCAGCTGTCCAATCAAGAAGCTATTGATCCTATTAAAACTGCTCTACAAAATATTTCTCCACAATCCCCATATATTCAGATGCTCCCCTACGTTTCCATCACGAATGTCGAGCAGCCGTTGTCCAAAGAGAAAACGTCCCACTTAGCACCACATCTCATCAAATCTCTCCAGGTACAGGTACAAATGTCTCAGGTCCTTCTTTGTTCAATACTGCAGAGCATCCCAGTGTCCCACAGTCCAGACAATACGGCAGTGAGTGATCTCCCCCTTTCCAAACATGGCTTATATACACGATTTGGAGAAAAGTGAAGTTTAAAGACAAACACAGGGCACAGTGAGAGTGTGTGTATATATGAATCATTGCTATTGCACCCTAAAATATTTTCCATGTCAACATGCAGTAAACATGGCGATATGAGGAGGGCTTTGCAGTGAGGGAGGGAGAAGAAGGAAGAGTAAGAAGGGGGGTATAACGTGTCTTTACGTCGGAAACCTCTTGTTATGTAAACCCCTCTCTTTACTTGTTTTATGTTTTGCATTTTCCTGTTTACTGACGAATGATTCTTTAGAACAGCTTATATGGAGCACGGAAGTAGGTCAGAGGTGTTACTCTGTGTCAGTGAAGATGTTATTTAGAGAATAGAGTAATTTCTTTAGAAATGGTGGCAGCGTGGCCATGAGGATGTTAATATCAGTCGGTTATATCACCATGATCCCCAGAGGATGAATCCTATCAACTTTGGCTGTACCCCTGGTGCCATCATCAGTATATCCACACGTCAACTTGTTGCATTGTTTTTTAAAAATGTCATAGAGGATGGATCATAAAACCCCTGACCTTTCCTCCAGCACCACCTGTAGGTTTACATTTGTGGTGAAGAGTTCTGTCTACATTTCGCTGTCGACTCTTTTGTTATAAATAACCTTGGTCAGAGTCCTGCACGGGTCCATTTTTGCAAACCTGCACCTGCAAAGCTCCGTACTACACCCGACCGTTACCCACTATTTTATCCAAGTCAAATCCGAATCCGCCCAGACCTGTTAACATACGACCCATCATTAAATGCTACGTACACTTTAAATGGGTTATGTCCTCCTTTTCCTCCCATTTTGGTGGTTGACTTGTGCTCTTGGAACAGTGTCTGTGAATTATCAGAGCACCTGTTTTCTCAGCGATGACGTGCCTAGCTTGCGGCTACGAAAAGCTAACACATGGTGGCAGTTTATACAAGCAGGACAGCTGCTGACAACAAATTCACCGCTGGCTGTTTTTGTCTTCATGTGATCCATTTTGATGTTTTCTGCTAGTTTGGCGTCAGTTATTTGAGTGGAAGTGAAGGGCTCAAAGGTGGAGTCATAGGCTCTCACAAGCCCTGCGGCTGAATAGATTTCATATAAATGTTAATTTAGATGTTAAAAATACTGCACAATAATTTTGATTTCAGATTTTTCCATGGAAATCCTGGTAAAGGCAAAGTGGAGATATATGTTATTCCCAGGGAGTTTTATCTAATATCATTCCTCCTGCATGAAACCATGAATGAAATGATTTTATCAGATTTAAGCCTGCCGGATTACATCAACGTCTTCTAGATGCCAGCTGAATCCCACAGACTTTATGAGGCTGTATTTTAGCATGCAGGGCAGTGTGTGCACTAACACACTCTGTATGGAAGAGACTCACATTTATTTCCATTGACCAGGTCTGAAAGTGGATCAGACAGCATCCGAACGGTGTCCACTTTGATGATAAATTACTTAACAGCAAACTGAAACCAAAAAAATGAAAGCAAGAAAAACAGAATCGGCTCAAGTTTCTGTCTGCAAATGTGGCGATTAACCTTCAGACATCGAGGCTGCTTCAATTCTGCCTCAGGCAGCATACGAATGGCTGTTTGCATATTTTAATAGAAGCTGATTTGAAACTGAAAGAAAGTTTCTCATGGAATTGTCACATCGGATCACTCATAGCTGGATGATTATGCAAAGCGGTGGAGTTGGACCTGTTACACAAAAATCACTGTTTCTAATGTTTTTTGTTTACACAAGTGCCTATTTAGTTTGTTTGTCTTTGTATTTGGGTAAATGATCATGATTGTGTTGCACATAAAAATGTCAGGCAGTCAGACACAGCACAAGTCAGTTCTGTTTATGATACAACTAACCAGGACATTTACAGCTCAACACTATTGTTCCATAACTAAAAATCCTATTCAATTTTCTGAACCGAGTGTTTGATTATCAGCCGTAATATTGTAACCATCTAAGGTAGACTTACCACAAGCTAGGCGATTGTGAGACGATGTTATATGCTCCTGTAAAAGCCCCAAGTCTGTATGATATCAACTGCGTTTTATGAAATACATGTTATATTTATGATGTCAAGGGGAAGTACGACACTACCCACAATCCTCAGGTGCATTTGCAATGTCTGTTACCATGGAAATGTTTACCACAACTTCCAATCATGTCAGCTATTACGGATCATTCAGCGTTACATTATGTTTACCACAGAGCAGCCATGATTTCCCTTTCTACCCTGCCAAGGGGGTGAAAATCACCACAACAACGTTGAATTAAAGATGAAGTCATTGAAAAGGGATCATTCTCAATGGTTTATGTGATTGGTAGTTCTTTCACTCTTGAAATAATTGTGTACACACTCTTAGAACTTTACCCTTTTTCTGTTTCCCAATATTTTTTTAATTTGCCCTGAATCATTATTCATCTCATTGCTAGTCAGCCTGGAACTAAAACTTATAACTTAATATGTTTAAGGATTTTCTGGAAAAAAACTGTTGAAAGAAAGAAAATGAATGGGAAATGAACTCGCCGAACTAGAGCCGTTCTAAAAGTGGGAGGTCATATGCTCTATTAACATTTATAGAACTAGTTCTCATCTTACTCATCGAGACATGGTTAGGTATAAACTCACACAAACTCTTATAAAAACAGATTTAATAGTGTAGTTGTACTTTGCTTCAGGTGTAAATGCCGCCCACACACATACAGAAGATATATTGGCACAGACTGAGGCTGGAGCATAATCAGCCACAGTGAGAAATCTGAGGACGCAAGAGATCATTTGAAAGCACTGACACTCCATTATGTTGTAAACCGGTGCCTTAGTGCCTTTAGTCTGTTGTTGTTTACCTCTGATGGATTACATGTCACTTATACTGTATATGAATAACAGCAGAAAAACAGTATGAGGCAGACACGTCTTCCAAACCCGCATAACCTGTGTGTTGTGACACACTGCTCTGACTCCAGGGACAAAAACAAGGGTCCTCACTCCACTGGTTAGATAGGTGCTGTTAGGGATTTTCCGGTTGCTATTTGGAGTCTTGCACAAAGAGTAATTAAGGTAAATACATCTTTGATACTTAAAGGTTCAGTGTGTAAGATGTAGGTGAAAGGGAACTATTGGCAGAAATTGAATATAAAAAAAATCCTAGTGATGTTTTCACTTGTGTGTTTCATCTAAATTGTACGAATTGTTGTTTTCTTTACCCTAGAATGGGCCCTTTATATTTGAATACTTCATATTTACACCTGGAGTGGGTCCTCTCCACGGAGGCCGCCATGCTTTTTACACCTTTTGAGTTTGTATGACAACTAAAGGCTACCACGAGTCCTTTTATGTTTGGAAGGGGAGGGTAACCCTATTCAGCTGCAACATGCAACTTCACCCCTAAATGTCACTAAATTCTACGCACTGACCCTTTAAGTAGTTTGCTTCATATGTGCAGCTGCACAAAGTAGAACCAGAACCAGGTCTTGTTTCAGGTATGAGAGAAAGTGGAGTTCTGAAGGGAAGATTTTTGACATTTGCCCACAGTTTTTAGCTCAACTGGCAAAAGAACAGCAGCATAGTATGATGATCTGAGTCTGATGCAGTGGATACAGATTGACAGGACTTTATGAGCCCATATGAGGACTAACAAGGTGGCAAACTGTTAAAAGCTGAGGATGATCAATCAAGTTTGTCTCCTGAGTTTTACCTGGCTGCAAGACACATTTCCCACTGCCGACAATTAGGTCAAAACGGACACTGATCAAACATAATGTATACAAAAAATGAGTTGCAAACTTTAATAACTACAAAAGTCCTGGGATTAGTAGCAATATGGATTTTAGTTTTGTTTCATTCACAATTCAAATGTTTCTCAACTCAAAAAAAACATGAAGAAGGAATATGTTGGTGCTCGGTAGATCCAGTTAAGGCAGCTGTAAAAAGTCTCTGGGATCCTGGTTACTAAGAAAGCATCATGACAACATAAGTTAATACTCGATGTATTGCGTGCTGATCTGCTGTGGTGTGTGTGAGATGTAAATGTCAACGCCCCTGTGCGGATGTCCACATGCAGCCCAGCATCTTTGACCTCCCTGAATGTACACAAATATCAGGAACACCAGCTGGGTGTGCACTGGATTCTTGTTTTGATGGTGATGCGGTTCATGAGTTCAGTTCATCTCTTCTTACAACTGCCTCTTGCCATGTGGGTACAGCAGCTCCTTCTTGCCTTTCCTTGCGGGAGTAGCAACCTGACCAGGTGAAACATGAGCAGGAACAAGTATCGTAAAAGCAAAGGGTCCATCTAGTGGTCGCTGACATTTACAGCAGCCACAGTTATCACAGCCGTCCGGTGGAGCACACACATATGCAGTGGTGCATTTGTGCATCTCTGACATCTTTGACTTAATGAAATGTTGTCAACAGCGTCAGAAAGGTACCGCACGACAATCCTGTAGGTCTGTTAATGAAGATACAAAAGCCAACAACCGTTTTTTTATTGCATGTCCATCAGATTTGTCATTACTAGGCTGATCTTTGCAGGTCAAAGTGAGAATCGATGGTGAGTTAATTACCCACTTTGTCTGAGTGAAGTGAGGGTTTTTATTCATGACTGAACACCAGAGATAATCAATCCCCTGGAGGACTGTACTCCTTCGACAGTGGCCACTTAGTGGGTCTATGAACACACCCCAATTTCCAAGGGATATTTTTCTGCTTTTATTTGGCGCTATGGTGCAATTTCTTCATGTACGATTGAATAATTGAATGTAACTTTGTCGAATGGAGATGCAGGATTTGACTCTGCAGGTACAGCGACTGATGTTATGCTTAATTATCTCAACATCCAGGGAGTGTCTGGCCGAAATAGCTTGCGTCAGTAAAAATTGCAGGCACATACTTGACATGTCCACATCACATTTAAAGTGTACCCTGACTTATCATCCCCACATGCACATACTTGGGCCCATACTCATTTCCATATACATGAGGCCCAAGAGAACATGGAGAGAACAATACAACCTAGGTGGGCTGTCTTCCGCTCTGAGGGTTTGGACGAAGCAAACAATGAGGGAAATTAGAGGAGAGGGAGACAGAGGAGGCTGGAGGAATAACAAGTGTGGGTGTTGGAGAAAGAGTTATTCACGAGTGTCCAAGATGGGGGGGAACAGAAAAAGAAAACAAGGGAAACAGAAGATAATTTGTTTAGAGAAAGTCATCGAAGTGTGACCACTTGGTGGATCCCAGGGCAGGAATAAATGAATTTGCTTTCCACTTGATAACCATTAAAACAGAAAATATTTTCCCAAGATGCAAATCCAACGAGGACTCCACTGCTCACCTAGGTATTACAGTATATTGTATAGTTAGCCATCATACTGTGGTACTGTATCATCTGCATACAGAATGTCCTCCATGTTGTTCATTAATATGAGATTTGTCAAAACTGTACACAATCTACAAAAACTACATGAGACAATTAATTATGTTATATTCTATATATGTGGGGAGTATATTTCTCATTTGCAGGGTGACAATTGGTGTCAGAAACATTTTATAAAAATTCACTGAAAATTTAAATAGAGTTCCATTTGCTGAAAAACTCCATCGAACTTTGGAATAAATTATGAATAGCTTTCAATTAGAAAATAAGGTTTTCTAGGTTTTTTCCTCAAAGGCTAGCATTTTGTTCAATAGCGAGAAGATTACACCATCTGTATGACCTAGAATGTACCTCTTCAGCAAGCTGACAGGGAAGGACTATAAAGAGAAAACTCATTTGTTCGTGTCTTCACGTGTGCATTCATTAATCATCATGAAAACTAATTGTGGCTACAACGAGCATTAAAGCCACAACGGGTACTATGTGAATTTGAAATCCCATTATACCATAATTGGCTATTTAGCTGAAATTGCCTCAGAAGTCATCACACATCCAAGAAACAACTGTGCGCCTAATTATTCCTTCTGCAGGCTCAGATCCTTCATCTTCCCACTGGGCTTTTCTCCAGTTCCTGGTTAAATCAACTGGCGCGCAGTAATTGGTGTGTCTTTAGCCCTGTGGCAAAAGGAGGACTAGTATGTGTGTGCATGCAAGCATGTGTGCACACGTGTGTGCGTATGTATGTGGGTGGAGAAGTCTCCACTGGACCATGCAAATTAGTTGGGTCTTACAACTGCTGCAGGAAAAATCCTTAATTTGACAGAACAGTGGTTCTATTTAGACACCTTCCACTTTCGAGCACATGCACACACTCTTCAAAGAGGTAAATACTATGTTCTAAAAAGGCATTTTATTATAATTTTTCTTTTTACCATGTGGCTTTTGTTTTTATTGCTTGTATGTTTTCATGGTTTTTATTTTAGATGTTTATGTATATGTGTATATGTGTTTATATATATGTGTATACATGTGTGTGTGTATATATATATATATATATATATGTATTTTAGATGTACATGTATTATTATTCTTATTCTTCGTCTTATTACTATTATTAGTCTTCCTAATGCAGCTCGGGCCTGAAATCCACACAAATTTTTCAGTAATCATATGAGGATTTTTGTCGCTTCCACTTATCTGAGCCGTGCAGGCTGTTTCCTCCTGTTCCCTGTCTGTCAGAATGTGCTATGCTAAGCTGTTCATCTGCTCTCTTCAAGAAGAGGAATAGGAATATCTGCACAAAATAATCCTTTTACTAAAACTTAGTAAAGAAATAAAAAAGGATGCACAACTGACCCATAAATATCTGTTTGACATAGTTGCCACACATTCATCTTTGAAGCAGCTTTCCAGACAGCCCCACTGTGAAATATGTCGGAAAATATCTGAGTGAGCCCATTTGAAAATACAGCAGCATTTCTGGAAAAAATTCACAGCGAGCAAGTGGGAGTGATGATGACGTTTCTAACACGCAACAGACGCAAAACTGTATTTCACTTTCGATTCTTTCATTCTGAAGGAAAATAAACATTACTGCTGATCAGTAGCTTCTTCTCCCACCTTCCTCAAACTCTATGATTTCAGCAGCAGAATTTATAAATCATGTTCTGCCTCCTGTGTGCGTTTTAGTGTTCCGAATATTTTCCTGTTTTTCTGAACGCGTCCAACCCAGACAATCTCCAGCTCGCGTTCTCATATGTGAAAGGCAAACTCGTGTCTGAAAACAGTATTAGACAATCGAGATTTTCTCTAAAAAAAAAGAAAACGGTCAAAAAAACTATTCTGATAAAACATGGAACGTATTCCCCGTCCATCTCCTCCCTCCTGTGGAATGAAATGAGATGTCACCCTGATCCAGATGATAACCACTCCTGACACTTCACTCATTTGAATTTCAAGCAGGGGAGGTGAAGGGGACAGGACTTGCTCCAGGGAGACATGGTAATTCTGGAGGGAGGGACCTCGGGTGAGCACACTGATGTGACGAAGGCAGGAGGTGCCATGATAAACAGAATACAGCCAACAAATTGCATAGGAGTGAGAGGTCGTTGCCGAAGCTAATGCTTCAATAGCAATTGAAACATAATGTAATGAACCTGAGAATCACAGGGAATTCACTTGCACTGCTTTGCTGCACAAACTGGGAGTGTTAACGTGTACTTATCCCCTTGACCCGTCTTTTACCACGGTTACGGTCAATTAAATGACCTGCATCAGCAAGAGATCTTAGGGACCTGCAAGCCTGCTTAATGGATTCACACCTCAGCTGCCCGATAGACTGGAGCACTTATTGAAGAACGACTGACCGATAAAGATGGAGACACTGAGAGAAGGAAAAAGGAACGCAGAGAGATGGTGTCAGAGAGGAGGGTTTAAAACAAGAGGTTCAGAGCAGGCATGAAGCTTCGGAAATGTTCAACAGTAAACAACAGTAATGTTGTTTTTGCCTTTCAAGCAGAGGTTTGCCATTTCAGGAAATACAATGATTTGCTTTTTTTAATAAGAATTACATGATAAGTTAAATACCACTCTATTATCTCATGGTAGCTTTATTTTAACCTTGCAGAAGTAAGAGTGGGGTCAGATTCTCTCCAACTCTTCACTAGACCAGTGTTTTCTCAACCCAGACGTGACCCACCAATATAACCAGGCTGGACATATTAATATGTAATGTTTTTATCTCCACGACAATCTGGCAACCCCCAGAAACTATCTTGCGACCCCTGGGGGGGTTAAGACCAGGCCAGGTTGAGAATCACTAGACTAGAGAAAAGCATTTTCCCAGAATGTTGACAGTCAAACTCCTTTTACAGGGGGTTGTATCTTCAACTGGAAGAGAACATGAGAAAAGATGGTCCTCATCATAACCATGACAACGGTCAATGGTGGAACCAAGAAGAAAAAGGGGCAAGACAGAAAACCTGTGTCCTGTGTGGCAATTGTTTTCCAATGTGATGAAACAGGATATTCATCATTCAAGACATAGTTGTCATATTGACTTTCAGAGTGTGTGAGGAAACACTCCATTTTAAAAACAGCTGTTAGCTGCCAGTAGCCTTTGAGCTGCATAGAGAATAAAATCATTTTTTTCCAACTAGTCAAGATGAACAGGGTAATTAACAAAATAAAACAGGAAGTGAGCTGAAACTGTGCCAAAACTGAAACAAAAACATAACTTTGCTTGAGGAACGGACGTGAGCCGTTTTGTTCATTGACCTGTATGGTTGATGCTGGTATGCAGCCTTCTACATGGTATCATCTAGCCTACTTCTTAGCTAGATGTTTAGCTGACTGCTATGTAATATTCTCAACATGATGAAACTATTCATAAGGTCAGTCTTGTATTTGTGAGTTTAATTAAAGTTGACTGATGTATCTAAACTTGCTTTAGCAGAAGCATTTGTCTCACAACCATCGAAACGAACCACAATTGACCAGCACATGGCATCGTGGGTGTGCTCCAGCATAGCACAGCACCTCTACAGATTATCCTCCACATTATATCACAGCCTCGATGTTTTCTCCTGCCCACGTCCCACTAGCGCCTTATAGTTTATAAATGTACACATGCATTTAAAAAGCATTTCCTTGCAAACGTAAAAACCCTTGTTCCACCTTTATCTCTTGACAGAAATTGAGATTGTATGATTGAAATGAAAAATCGCGAGCTCTAATTGGTGCAGCAGTGCCTCACATTCCCAGGTGAATTGGAAGTGTGATGGCTAAGGGAGTAGCGAAGTCCCACAGCTATGCTAGTGGAAGGTAAAAAAATGACAGTAGCTTTCAGTCTTCTCTGCCACTAATAACAGCCCGGCTGGACCTGAGGGAAGAGCAGGCAGGAGCTCCATGGCCAGGAGAGAGTGGCTCTTACGTTTTTTTCTTCCTCCCAGCGTGCAGACAGAAAACCTAAATCCAATGTGGATTAATGTAATACAGCATGAAATCCATATTATTATTGTATCAACACAATATTTGCCTACTACAGAATGTAAGAGTTTATCCCTGAGGATAAAAAGATCGTTGTTGGTTTGATAAAGACGGGATTGGAGGCAGATATGTTCGTGGGTGTTATTATCTAGAGAGTAACTGTAACAGCCTGTTGAAGTCATGCAAATTTTCTCTGCCCTGCCAGCTATATTTTAGATCAAAGAGTTAATGACTGACTGACTCAGGTGGAATTATACAGCACTTCCCAGTGTCAGTTTGCTCAAGAAAATGATCTCACAGCTTTGGCCACAAAGCTGAAAGAAAAAAAAACTTAACTGTAGCTACTTGCAGAGGGTATACCCCGCCACACATGATGTTTTCCAATTTGCGGGGATACAAAAGTTTGAACCTCCCAACCATTTCAAGAAGCAGCTGGGTGAAGACGGAAAATGAGATGTTAACATCGAGGGAGTAAACAGATTATTTCACACTGGATTATTTGATTTTCACCCTCTGTGGGATCCGCTCCAAATCCCCAAGTCCTCATGGGAAAGTGGCAAAGCAGCTGCTCTTCTAATGACTCCAAAATATTAGTGGTGTGGCTCTGACTGCTAAGAGTTACCTTAATAGGACTAAAAGGAAAAAATCATCTTAGACAGACTAATGTGCATGCATTTCTTATCACTAAAGAAGAATATAATTCATTGTGCACACAGGGATTTAGGGTCAAAACATGCAGTGACCTTTCTTTAATTTATTCTCAATTTTCCTCAACTGTGGTGTTGCTGGGCCGATAAAGGATTTTCATGTTTAATACTCAATATTCAGAATCAAATCATCCTTGGGAGTTCAGCCTTGTCATTATATTTAGTGTGTGTGCAATGGATAAAGCTTGATTTCGTGAAGAATACATATTTTCTATTTAAATATTTTGCTGTTGCTAGATTGATGACACCTGATTTACCTACTAATTCCACAACTGTCTGTATGTATGCGGAAATGTGAGCCGTTTCATCTTATTGGCTTCACGCTAGGCGTCTGTATCGTTAATGGCACAGGGAAGTGTGGTGTACAATTTGGTATGATTTGGACACGTGATACATTCAATATTAATAAACTTTAAAGCACTCTGCTCTTTAAAGACTTAAAGATGGGACATCAGATTGGTACATAATACTCACCAATGCCCGACCTGGCATTTTCTGCAGTATTAGGAGCATTTCGGATGCTGGTCTCGGTATTGGAACTCACTATAGATCCTTTTGCCTGTATTGGTTCAAAAATGAAGATTTATAGCAATATAAGACCTAGTGTGAATGCTCATTGGTTCTAGCACAGAGCACTGATCCAATACAAATAGCCTGGGGGCGTCTGAACCAGACGCTCCCTTCAGCTCTTATTTGGTCGTGCTGTTTCTAATCCCCCGAGGCTCTGTACTTTTAATAAGGTACTTTCCTAATGTACCGTGTGCAGTTGTTTGTATTCCTAAAGGTTTCTGCTCCCAGTCCCACACAGAATGCTGTGTCATGCTATACGAACACTGCCTTCAAAGCATTTTAATTATACTTTAGTGGATACATAGTTCTTGAGAGACCAGACACCTAATATCACATTAGAGATAGTTTTAATTATTTAGAAAACAGATAAACACACTTAAGCAAAACTTTAATATCAGAGAAACTGTAGGAGGATGTTGAAATGTAGAGGATGGTGATAAGACAGTCGACTGCTTTGAGATCAGCAAGTTCAGTGGCGAGGGGGATTTAAACTGCTTTATCCAAAAGTCTGCTCAAAGATAAGAGAGTAAAAAAAGAATAACTGACTTAGGATCAAGCCAACAGAGCCTGTGAGTAGATCCACTCAGAAACAAAGGGGGATGATAAATTACACTTTTATGTCGACTGCATCTGCAGAAAGACACTTCACAAGTAGACACAACAATCACTCAGAGATATGACAGCTGGCTGAGAGCGGGGTCTAGTGCAGGGGGGCTCCGATTCTAGGCCACGTTGATTCATACTCGTTCCTTCTGGACAAGGCAGACGTCACTGTCATTTAGGAGAGATTTATCTCCGTCCCTCTCACGGGCAGTCCTGCGGCAATTCCATTTGCTACATGACACGAAATCACCAGGCCGATCCGCAGGCACATGACTTTTCCGTTTTCTGGTCCCTCCCATGGAGATGAACACTGAGACATGGTATTGTCAAAATGCATATTCTCGTTGATGGAGAGAGGGAGAGAAAGATAAAGTGAGTTCAAGACAGAAGCAATGAGATTTAGAGAAGTAGGGGATTTATAGGAAAGAAACAAACAGAGCATGGGATGTTGGCCATAAAATGATAGGGGAGGATGTAGGAAGGAACATGGAATTCTTGGATGGATGGATGGAAGGATAGATGGATGGAAGGATGGATGGATGAGAGAAGAGGCTAGAAGCTGAAAGATGTAAGGTTGAGGAGATGAGTGACGTGAAGGCTCTTACAGCACTAAACAAGTATGTTCATACCTAAAGAAACCAGCATTCAATGCAGACATGTGTAATGAGGAGTCTAACTACTAGGTTCTATTACAGTTCCATCAATACTAACTACTTTAAGTATTGATTTTCTAACTGGGGTTTCCCAATCAAACCTAAAGCAGCTAACCGATAATCATCTGCTATGATATTAGCGAACAAAGAAGAAGAATCCTCTGAGTCTGTAGCTCCTCGGTCCTTGTAGTGACAATCAGCTCATTAATTAGCTGTCTGGTCCTTGACTTTACTGTTCCCTCTCACTGCTCTTGAAGTTCTCAGCAGTATGGAGCAGCTGCCTTCAACAAAAGAAACCTCTACAACCCATCATACCCCACAGTATCAAACAGACACTGCAGTTATTAACCAACAGAAAAAAAGCAGAGCCTAAAGAGAGAACCACTTCCACCACAACGACTCCAAATGAATGCTAATGTTGCTTCATTTATAACCTAAAGAAACACCCAACTATGAGCTAAGTTTCTAACTTTGCCAAAACACTTTTGCTCCCAATTGGTCATATTCATATATATTCAACATGAGAAGATCGATAACAGTCTTATTTCAGTCAGTTAAATGAAGTACAAGGGTATGTGAGCAGCTTGGTAGCGAACTGGAAACAAATGTTCATTCAGACATTATTGGTTCACACTTTATAATTTGAGGTATGTTGCACGATTATAATCAAATGTCAGATCATGTGCTGACTATATTGTTCCTCATTCAATTTTGCTACACTGTGGATTTTTTGTAAAGCTGGCAGCCCTCTCCTGGTCCAGAAGGCCATTTTGTTTGGTTTGGAAAACCAACTGGTGCCAGTTGTGTCCCAGCCAGGCTCAGCCAGGCTCCATCGGCTTTTGGCACATTTCTAAAAGACTGGACATGTGGATTTAATTGCAGCCACAATCAAACCAGTCAGATGATGTGAGAAGAGGTAGAGACAGAACTACAAACAAGAAAACATGAAAACTGAGCTGGCTAATAGATGAGAAACGGAGAGGTGGACAGATAAACAGGAATATCTTATGCATGCTGTGGTGAGAGAAAGGAAAACCTACTCATACGGGGTTGATGAAGGAGGCAGTAAGACAGAGGCAGCCAGGTGGATGCTGACTAACACTGAGTTGTCTGCCTCTGAGACACTGCTGCTCCGAGTCTAATTATTCTTTAACCCCCTAACTCACATATCAATCATTTACACCCCCCCAGGTTCCTCACTAAAGTCTACATTGGTCTCATTCACTGTCATGGACGGTGTGTGCGCTCCCATGATTCTGGAGGTGGATGCATCTCTGATTATCTCATGTTCTTTCAAGTTGCTTTTCAGCCTTTTAATCCATTACAACTAAAAGACCCCAGTTATTCCAGAATATAACCATGCCGTGCCACAGCAAGGAACTGAGGATAGAAGAGCTTAGTGAGAACACTGTGCTACTGCGACACTGAATAAACCAGTAAAGCCACATATCGGCTTGTTAATGACCAGTTAAATCATTATACTGGGGAATGGGCTGCAGCAGGTTGAGTGGCTGCACTGAAATCTAATAAGGTGTTATGTGGCACTATACCCCCGAGGCGTTCTCTACACATGCTGCAGCCCCTGCCAGTGGACTGTTTGGGGTCAGGCTATATACAGTGCAGTTGAAATTGAAGCTTGAAGCTACCAAGCCAAAAGAGAGCAGAGAGCTAATAGAGATTAAGACTTAGTTAAATTCACCATTACAAATATCAGACTATTGCTCCTATCCAATAATCAGCATCAGCAACAAAAGAGACATTAGATTTGGAAATTACACATTTGGGACTACAGCGGAGAAGCAAGATAGGAGACACATGGGGGTTTCATGAAAGTGAAGACGGAGGCAGGAGAGGAAATTTATCCAGATAAGCTGGAGGTGAGGAGGGAGAGGGCATGTCTGAATGGGAGAGAGTGGACCTTTGAAGCCCAGAGGGAGGTGCTGGTGTCGGTGCAACCTGGAGGAAAAAGAAGGTAGCTGGAGATTAAGGGAGGGAGAAGGTGTGGGAGGTAATAAAGAAGTGGTGAGGGCAATCCAACTTGACGTTAATGTGTGTGCATGTGGAGTTGGGGGGGAAGAGGGGGATAGATGCAGCGTAAGTGAGAGGGTGAATGGCATAAACAGAGAGGGAGAGAGAGTGCAAGAGGAGGAGGAGGAGGAGGAGGGGAGTGGGGTGGGGGGGGTGGCACAGTGGCTCTGTGGGGAGATGAATACAGATGTGCAGAGAGTCAGAGGGAGACGCACAAACTGTAAAACAACCAGTAGCCACTCACACCAGGACCAAATAACAGAGGCAGCTGTGATTTATTGGTGGATGGGAGCAAACGCTGAGATTTAATCGGTGAGTAGAGGAAGGGGAATAATCCCAGCCACTGGCAAGATTACAGGGAGAGGGGAAAAACAGAGGAGTGTGGAGGAGGAAACAAAGGAAGGAGCAGAGACAGAAGAGGAGTGACCTGAGGTGGAGAAAGAAAACCAGAGGACTGAAACAGGTAGGAGAATTAGACGGAAAGAAAAATGTGAAAATGAAAGGATGGTGCACTTGTAAAAATGTAAAGCTGCAGAGAAGATGGAATGTAGAGATGGTTCTCAGTGTGTGCATGCCACTTGTAGCCAAAGTAAAGAAAAGAAACAAGATACTGCAGAGAAATATGCTAATCTGTAGTTTGCCAATACATGACTTTCCAACAAGTGATTGATGAAGTGTGGACTCAAAGAGGAATGAGAGGAAACGAAGCACAAACCAGTGAAGAACAACAAAATCTCCTGACACCTAAACTACAAAGCAGTACACAGGAAAATGAATGAAAAAAGAAAAATATGTTGGCATGAAATAATCATGACTGCAATGTGTAGAGAAATTAATTTAATGATGTTCTGCCACTCTGAAACTGTCATTTCCTCCATTAGGATGGAAAAAACAATCAGTATTCTTCTTGTGCTGTGTAAATAATACATTGAATATTTAATGGTATGGCTTTTTCTAAGGTTCTGGCAACATGTCAATACAATGTTTGCACAAAGTGCTCTGGGGATAGCTGGAAACACAAACACACGCATTACAGAATCTGATTAGTGAGAGGAAAGTATGATGGCAGTGATATTTATCTGAAACAGAGAGGGGAGGTGGTGAGAAACAACCAGACAACCAGGAATCCTTGATGAGTTGGATACAGGATTAGTTATGAGGGAGGCTTTGTGAATAAATCATGAGGAAGTGGACATTTTCATCAGCAGGTGACGACTCTATACGACACACTTGTGTGGTGTAGGAAACACACAAAACACCTCTGTGTCCTTATCTAGACACTGCGGTTATTACCGTGTGTGTGTGTCCAAGGTATTCTGTATTCTGTGGGGAACTACACTTGTTAACACAATCTAATTACGCTGATTTGTCTTCCATATCGAGACAATCCCCATAATGTAAATCATTTGGGTAATATTAGGATATAGTAAGGATAGGAATAAAATATTAAGATTAGGGAAAATTTGGATTCGGGTGAAATTGGTATTAGGGTAATATCAAGACTAGGGTTAAATTAGGATTAGGGTAATATTTGGATTAGGAAAAAATTGGGATTTAGGTAATTTGGGGATTAGGGTAAAGTTACGATTAGGACAATATCAAGAACAGGGTAATGTTAGGATTAGGGTAAAATAGGATCATGTTAGGATCAGGATTTTGGTAGAGTCATAGTTAAGGTTAGCGCAAGTTAAGAGGAAATAAATATCATGTCCTCCAGAGTCATGGAGTGTGTGTGTGTGTGTGTGTGTGTGTGTGTGTGTGTGTGTGTGTGTGTGTGTGTGTGTGAGAGTGTCAAATAGAGCAGTCATTCATAAAGGCAGGGGGGAGTAAATCAATACCAGCTTCTGGTAAATTTGACGCGTATTGGTGCAGGGAGAACTCACACCATGGCGACACTGCTCTATCCCATTAAAAATGTGCTGCAGTGTGAGTAGTGGTCAGTGATTCATGTAATGCACCTGTATCCCCCGGCCAGAGCTGCTGACCTTTGCCCTGCTGATCAACAATGTCTGTGCAGCCGCTCACGCTGATGATCCTCTGCCTGACGATCACAGAGGAGTGAGTGACCTTAGGTCCCACACACACACTCACACACACACAGTCGAAACCACACACTGATATTGACAGGCAATACAAATGCTCTACACAAACAGCTTTTGTCCATTTTCCTCCTTCACCCTCTCTCTCTTTTGCATCAGTGCTTGTATGTTCCATAACCACTGGGGCGAGTGGAATGACTCTCAGCTTCAGCCAACCATTCAGAAGCTGATGAAAGGATACAACCGCTACCTCAGACCTAATTTTAATGGTAGGAAGGAGCTTGAAAAATGATCGTTATATTAACATTCTTTGAGTGGTCTTCCATTTCAAGGCCCTAATTGAAAATTGACTCATTTGATCTCTCCATATCTTTGATAGAGGGTCCTGTCGAAATTGGAATGAGCCTCGATATCGCCAGTATCGATGCCATCTCCGAAATCAATATGGTATAGGACCCTGGCAGCTTTTCTGTGTCACTGGGTGAATGAGGGAAAATGAATGAATGACAAATGACTGGTGGTTTACGTCATCTTCTCAGGACTACACTGCGACCATCTTCTTGCGTCAGCGCTGGCGTGATTCCAGGCTGGTGTTTCCTGGAAACGAGAGCGTCAGTCTGGACGGACGTCTGGTGTCACTCCTCTGGATCCCGGACACCTTCATCCCAGACTCCAAGCGTTCCTTCCTGCATGACGTCACGGTGGAAAACCGCCTCATACGCATCTTCAGCAATGGGACTGTTCTATACGCACTTCGGTACTCTTTTTTTCTATGAGGTTTAGATTTGACATTTACTGACATTTGCTGCTTATCTCACAAAATAAGCTTTTTAGATGAGGCTTAATTTTCAGAATAGAAAATGAAAGGGGACTAGTCACACAGAAATGTTGGAAGATAAGAAGAAATTTGAAGATATTTTCTTACGTGATTGTCATACTAATCAGCAGTGACTTGGCCTTGGGTTTAAAATAAACTCTTATGTATCATCACTCGTCATACAGTTTAACTTAAGGGAATTACTCTGAATTCCTGTCGCTCAAATAGTTCAGATTGTGTGAGGGAATGTTTGCAGAGTCGCTCCCGGCCACAGAAGAACTGTGTCATGACGTCCTATCGGTCGTGTGTCACCGACTGAGAGCTTTATTGTGACTGAACAGCTTTATTGGAGGACAGTGAGGTCAATTCTCTGCAGGGTCATTTTTTAAATCATGAGGGATGTAGGAAAGCATTGTGATTCCTGACTTTACTGAGTCTTTTTCCTATATAAAAGTCCAATTCACTACATTAGGACACATATACATCAACAGAAGAATTTAGATTCAAATGCCCTGCATCTCTATTACATCATTATATAATTAATTCTTCATGCACAGAAATGTTGGCACTTCAGATATGAGTCTTTATCTGCTCAGGGGCAGAGAGTTTTCCATGCTCACTAATTATTAATTACCCTGTTCTACATCAAACGACTTAGAGATTTTGAAGGTTGCCAACGTGTTTTTTTCTTCTATGAACACACACACACAACAGCATCACAGCTACGATCGCCTGCAACATGGACCTGACCAAGTATCCCATGGACAGACAGGTGTGCACTCTACAGCTGGAGAGCTGTGAGTAATACCTGTGAGGCTCCATCAGCCCCCCCCCACCTCATTATCATCACCATTACCATTTTCATCATCATCCACATCAGTTTCGTGAGTATCAATCTTTAGAGACAATGTTTTGCTCGCCAGGTCAGATTCAACATGACTTATGTGTGTGTGTGCGTGTCTGTGGTCAGGGGGCTACAACCTGCAGGACGTGGTGTTCTATTGGACCAGAGGGAATGATTCAGTGAAGGGTCTCAACACGCTGCGTCTGGCTCAGTACAGCATCGAGACCTACTATACATCGGTGTCGGAGGCTGTGTACGAAACAGGTGCAACACTTCAAATCCCAGAATTCACCTCACCTGTGGAGGGAACCTAAGGTAGAGCACAGATGTAACACACTGTCTTCAACATTTCATCGTGTGTCTTCACAGGACAATACCCAAAGCTGGTGCTGCATTTTGCGCTGCGTCGAAACGTGTTGTTCTTCATCTTGGAGACGTATGTTCCCTCCATATTGCTCGTGGTTCTTTCCTGGGTCTCGTTCTGGATCAGCCAGTCCTCTGTGCCTGCTAGAACCTGCATTGGTCAGTACTATCCCGATTGCTTTTACTATACTGTATGTTCATGTTATATCATTTTGACCCAAATAGAAGAATAACTTCCAGCGTACAACATGAAGCTAATTAGGTACTGATTCACACAGTGTCCCTATATGATCATATATGATTCACATCAGCTGATGCCTCCATCATCTGTACTGCTATACTGGAGGAGCTGGAGCCAATCCCTGCTGGCATTGGGCGAGAGGCGGGGTGCACTCTGTTCAGAGCCGCTATACAGAGAAACAACCGTTCACTCTCACCAGCTATTAACCATGATGCAGTTCAGTGAATCAAGCTCAGAGATGTATTCTACTATCCTGCATCGATTGAACACACATCACTACCTCAGAGCAACACGAGTTAACCACACACAGCTTGATGATTAGATTGTTTACTCAGACCACTGGCCAATCAGTAACTAACTGGAGGTCAAATTAGTGAGCCGCTAGATAATTAAGGGGCTGCACAAACATGTCTGAACCGACTTCCGAAGGATTATGTATAAGACAACATTATGTGTTCTACAGGCGTGACTACAGTCTTAACCATGACCACTCTGATGATGGGCGCCCGGACATCTTTGCCCAACGCCAACTGCTTCATTAAGGCTATAGACGTGTACCTGGGCATCTGCTTCACTTTCATATTTGGTGCACTGCTGGAGTATGCCTTCGCCCACTTTTACACCATGCAGAACCAGACCATCGAGGATTTACACAGAGTAAGCAGCATATTTGTACTGAAAAAACGAGATGAAAAAGCAGAACTTTCAGTTTAGATGATGAAGACATTGTAAGTACATCTTTCTGTCCGTCTGTTAGGATCTTCTGAAGGAGTTCATCGAGTCCAACGGAAACAGCTCCATCCCCTTTGTCAGATCCACCCAACCCAAGCAGTCTGTGGCGATCAGCTCCACGGCAGAGGAGCCAACGGAGCGCTCGGAGAATGGCGACGCCATGAGCGACACTGGACCCAAAGAGAAGGTGTCGGGACAGGGGTGCGGCCTGTCCGCGGTGAAGGATGCGTCTCGCAGGGCTGCATCTGCCTTCACTGTGGAAAACCCACACAACATTGACCGCCACGCCCGCACAGTCTTCCCCACTGCATTCCTGTTTGTCAATATCCTCTATTGGCTGTACTATCTCTTTTTCTGAGCGCTGGTTCCAAGCTGCTACATTTAGTCAATGTCACCATTGTGAAGCTGATCTACCTCCTCATTCGAGACCCAATTCCAGTCACCACTGCCTGGATCACAACTGACCAAGCAACCTTTTTGTACCATACATAGAAAACCTGCTTGTCCCACAGATAGGGCTACAAATTAATGAAAATCAATGGGCTCGGGCTGAGGAACCAGCTTTAGATTATAAATCAGTATTGAAAGCAGTTTGGTGTGTGGATGGATGGCTACCTAGAGATAAACATGTAAAAGTGAGGATTGCTGACAAATCCATATAACAAATAAGGAAGTTACCTGGCTGCCTGAACTGCGCCACACTATACTGTGCTGCAATGAGTTGCCTTCATTAAGTGACTGATGTAGATGTGTTTTTTGCTTGTTTTGGCTTTCATACGCTGCTTGTATGAGATCATATATTGTGTACGTTCTTCACAGCATCTCATGTGAAATTAAAAGTCAGTACCTGAACATACGTAGGTGAATTTTAATGAAGAAATCTCTATTGTAATGTATGGCGGAGGAAAGAAGACATTTTTTCTCTTATCCAGGTAGAAGAACGATAAAGTGCAAACGACATCCACAGGTTCAGAAGGAGAAGTTGTTAAAATGATAGAGGGCAGATTTTCTCATTCTCAAGGATGGTTTGTGTCACTGCTTTGTTAGTCACTCCGTTTTCTATAGCGAGGTCAAGTAGATGTAGGGTTTGGTTTCAGCCAGATCATTAAGCAGACGATCACTGAACAGCTTTGAGTGTCAGAGAAGCTGAGTGCAATCAAAAAATATTGACGCGCCATCGATCCACAGCACTGCAGCTGAAAACTCATATCGGGTAAATCATCATGATGATGAGAAGTAAAACATTGTATATTAGAAAAAGAATAAAGTATATAAAACAGTAGTCATGGCTCAGTATGTACAGGCAGAACATAAAGACGTTAAGTCACATAACAGGCACATCATGGCTTAAACTGCCCTCTAATCCTCTTCTTTTCCAACACATCACATGTCTTAGTTTAACTTACCCATGTGGCATGTTCACATTTCACTTAATGCAACACTGGTTCCAACACAATCCTCTGTTGCTTTTCCATGACATTGCATTCTATACTCTCTTCAATACACTTTTCATGAGTCTTTCTTCAACACAAGATTTCTCTCTGTTTCAGTTTGAACCACAGACAATGAAAATACTTGGATACGGAAGATGTGAAGTCCTCTGAGGAAGATAGGAGAGGATATTCAGTGGGATGTACCTCCACCTAGTGGCGGAATTCTTTCATTACAGTCAATTTATGTGGAGGGAGGTTGTCCTTTGTGGGATTACAGGTCCCACCTTGATACATCAGTCCTTTTAACGATGCTTCTCTTAGGTTCCTTTCTTTGACTCCCATTCCTGAAGAAATAGAAAGGTTAGGAGATTTAATTATAATGTGAAAATGAGGCAATTACTTCAAGAAATTAATTTCAAATAACCACAGATGAAGAGTAGTAATAAGCTATACTGAATATACATGCCAACAAATGAAACAAGTTTAGTTAACATAGTCTTATATAATAGAGAAATGTGTCTACATACAACTAAATAGAAAAACACAAAACAAAAAAATAGATCTAAGTCAGTTGAGTAATTTGTAATTTACAGTAATGTAGCAGAATGGCTGTTCTAGACACTATTGTTAAAACAAAATAATCAGCAATAACAAATACAACACAGCTTTGCGAACAACTTTTTATATAAAATAACAAACAAAGGCGAATTAGGAGGCTAAATAATTTAGGTTATGGCTGAATGACTGTGTAGCACTGCAAGCTACAGCCACTATCACAACACTCAAAGTAATGTCTACAGCAATGATCGCATTAATCAATAATGAGAACATATAAATTATAAATACATTTGGCCTCCACTCAGACAGTTGCAGAAGTTATTTTGTTTACTCGTACTCAAAACCCCAAGTAGCAAGTAACACAATGTACTAGTTTATCACACTGACTTCTTTTCACTTAACAATTAATGTAAATCAAAGTCCAAGTTAACATCCGTATAAACAGTACAATCCCTGCTAGCTCCAAAAAAAAGACTTCTTATATTGTATTCAAACATCTAACATCCACGTGTAGTGACCGAATCCAATTTGATCACAATCACATAAAGTACACTCACATACAGGTACTTCAGTGTAAATGTCCAAAATGACAAAGCACCAACACACACAAACACCCAGACAGATTATTTGTTTGTGTGAAAACGCACTCGATGATAACAACACATTCTGCTGTCGTTCTATTTGTCGTCCTCTCTGATAAAGAAATAAGAATAGACCAATAGGAATTGGATGATTGTTACCTTTGCTTTCTGCATGACGGTTCCTGTAGAAGCATAGACAGACGGAGGTCTCCTACGTATTTCTGAGGCACAATTTACTGGTAGTGACTCACTGTAGATGTTCTGCCTCTTTTTGTTGGAGGCCTACACACAAAAAAGTAAAGAAGTAAATAGAAGCATGTACTCACAGGTTTGCATGTAAGCAAATCTTTCCACATGAAACAACAAAATATACCTTAGAAGGTGGTTTAGCCTCGACTGGTGCACCCAGTGCTCCACCTGCCTGACTCTTCTTCAGGTTTTCTTTGACCTCTGAGAGTCGCAGCTCCAGGTCCACCCTCTCTGCCTCCTTAGCTCGACACACTTCCTCCAGATGGGACACACGTTTGTTCATGGAGGACTTCCTCTTATCTGCAAACACATGGACGTATAAAACATATACACAACACAATGAGACAAACTAAGACTACGACAGCAGCATTTGTATTTCCATGTCCTCTAAATACAGGATGGCTTTCAAAATAAATAATTATAATTAGTTAATAAATTTAGAATGAACCAGGCATTACTTATAATGTTGTGTGTCACCATCAAATCAGAAATTATGCTTATTTACAAATGTTAAGATTACTACCTTGAAGTACCTAAACTTAGCTACAGCATTAGAATGCTGCTTACCTTTTTATGTACGGTTGCAAAAAAACTATTGCAACAAACTTATTTTTATAATTGATTACTTTGCTGATAACTTAATCTAGAAAATAGTGAAAACTTCTCCCCACATCCCAACTTATCTGAAATGGAATGTGTACATGAGTATGTGTGTACTATGTGAAACTAGATGAAATTAATTAGATTTAGAAGGAATTTAGTTTTAATAAGAGCAATTAGGTGGTTTATTGAGGCCTGTAGGGAAACTCTCCGCTCACATGGCCCTTTAATAACGGAGGTCAAGGTCACATACAGAGCAGAGATGTCTGCATTTGATATCCAAGCCTTGTGTGCAGGCTTTCTTCAATACTAGAGTATCCAGCAGTTCAATATAATTTCTCAATAAACATATAAAAGACAACAGTCGACACATAAAAAGGTTCAGTTACATTTTTCTGATTTTGGAAAGTCTGGAGTGAAATCCACACATTACCAAAAACTATTTGAGTAGCATCTGCAGTTGTGTTTTAAATCTCCGTACCAGAGGCCGTCTTTAACTCTTCCTTCAGCTCTCTCTTCTCTTGTCGTAGGGTCACCAGTGTGTTTCGTATCCCATCTCTCTCCCTCTCCAGCACCTCTGTGTCTTTAAGGTAACGCTTGGCATCCTCCTCCGCTCGTGTTTTCCCATACCTTCCATACTGATTGGCATCTGGGCGGGAGCAAAGGTGAGAGGTCAGACGTGCAGGGGTTATGGGAAGAAGACAAAATGTCTCACAGTGTTCCGTCTTCTCATCTTGTTTAATATCACACTCTTCACACGAAGGGAGTGACACCAGCTCTACAAGTCATACAAAACTGCAGCACTCTCATGTGACCTTATTTCTTAATTCAAGAATGTTTGTGAGGGAACAAGGATACGATGCACAAATAAAAGATAAACACACAGACTCCTGTAGATCAAGGAGGCAAGACAGCGGATCTAATGCGAGTGTCCAATAAATCTCAGGTTACATCCTGAAGCTTTCAGCCCTGGAGAGCGCCGGCTCTTTGAAGTGTCAGGACGTCACAGTGAAGGCCTGTGAAACAGCGCAGAGAAGAGCACGGAGCTGTCTGACCACACCAATATCACTTTCCTAAACCCTGGACGCTCAACTTCTTTATTTGTAATGTTAGAGTCCGACAGACATGGTGGAGCAAATGGGAGCGGACAGAGAGATGGGATAAGATTATAGATGGAAAATAACAGGATGATTGAGAGGAGAGAGAAGAGGGAATATTGAGCCGGATGAGAGCTCAGATTTTACGACTGTCAGTGAATTGGCACACCACTGAAGTGACTGTATGAATAGTATAAGTTACAATAAAACTAGAGCTTTGGAATATATGACTGCTGTGTGACACAATATATTATAATGGACCATCTGTAAAACTAGTTGTTTCCTTCGAAGGGCAGCAGGCTGCTATAGTTTCTATTTATTTATCTATTTATTTTTCAGAGGGATAGATGGAAATGGAGGGGTGCAAAGTCGAGAAGTCAAATCTAATAAGATTTCATTGAACTGTACATGTATCTCAGCTGCTTGGCTGCCTGAACAATAATTTTAAAAAGATCAGATAAAAACTTGCATTGTGCAGGTGTATTTATTGCTCGGTCATAATGTCTTAAATATAATATAGATGCCAATATGTGAGTGAAGTGACCTACAGATTTTCGTATGTTAAAAATTACTTGCAAAACAAATCTTAATGTGTTGTGGCTGATGGTGTTTTACCTAAACTTCTTAATGTTAAAAAAAGGTGTTCCACAAGGATCAATTTCAGTTCCTCTTCTCTTCACAAACTATATCAATACCATTCATAGAACTGCAGTATAGTTTTTTCACTTAACAGCTTAACATTGTTGTTGAAGAGGAAAAAAAGAATAGATTGTTTTTTCTACATCTTATAGTCCTAATATAGAATGTAAATTCACCAGGAAATGGAATTGTTTCAAAATACAAAGTTACACATACAATGTTTAACTTTGGCCACTGGGGGTCTTTTAATCAAAACTATCTTTGCCCCAGAAGCTATAGCAGAAACAGACAAAACCATGAGTACGAAATATATAACACAGGTTTTGTAATTTTTTTACATTTGAAAGACAAATTGTTACATATTATATCTTCAAACTACAACTTGCCTCATTTACAAGACACAGTCCGTTTAAAAAGGGCAGAAAACAATTAGACCAACACAAATTCATGAAGCTAGTAGACACTGTGCCCTTCCTTTATTCATTTGAGAGAGCCATCAGTGCATTCTTTACAAAACATCTATCCCACAGGTGAGAGTAACACTGTCCCCTTTTCATTCATAAAATATATTCGCAAAAGCTATTTGCATATTTAAATCATCTTCTAGTATAGAAGAGTCAAGGCTCTAAACCCCATATGTGCACGCTGCAGTCTGCTAGAACAAGCTCAGAGAATTAAGACCACCTTAAGTAAATTGACTTTTAGATGCTATGCACCTTAGATATAAAATACATTTCCCTATAGAACTAATGTGTTTCTCACAATTAGTCTCTTTAATTGAAATCCACCAGTTGAATAAGATGCTCATGTAATTACTTAGTTGCCTTTTCAACAGAAGACTTTGAATAAGCTTTGCATGAGGCTTTGCTAAAGAACAGACCAATAGAAGTACAGCAGTGTAACTTTGGAAAACCAACCAATCACACTTACTTGAGCCAGTCCGCTTGAGGGAAACTAATGGTTTAGTTCTGTCGGAGTCGCTGCTTGAGAAACTTGAGCGCCGCTTCCCTTGATTCCCAGACTGCGGCCTGTGGTTCTCCCCTGACTGGGTGGAGTGCAGAGGAGGGGAGGGAGGACATGACAGATGTGAGAAGGATGAAAAAGGACGAGGAGAGAAGAGAAAAAAGAAGGCAAAGCAATAAACTAATCTTTAGATTCATTGGCTTAAGGCCGCTGAGGTGTGTATGTTTGTGTCTGTAGGATGTGAGTGGGTCAGTGTTTAAGTGTGTCAGTGAGGTTAAGAAAGAGGTTTACAGGCTGTAAAAGTGCCCTGACCTCTTGCTTTGCTGTCATCAGTTTGATTGCTTTTTTTTTGAGTCTTTTTTCTCTCCTGTGACCACACAGTACTTTGTCTCTGACCCACAAAAAGCCGTCATTGATAGGCGTGTAACAGAGCACTGTCTGTCTGTGGGGGTGACTGATATGGGGCGTCATATTCAGACGGGGACCATCCCAAACAGCTGCACACACAGACACACAGCCTCTAATTTTGTCATATTAAAGTCAAGCATTACACAGGAGATTTAAGTGAACTTTGGGAAAGTGTGTGCAGGTCTGTGCACATGCAACCCACCTGCATGTCCTCATTAGAGACCTCATCATATGTTCTGGAGTCTGGAGAGGCACCGCTGGAGGAGGTGGCCCACCTAGGATCAGAGAGAAGGGAGAAATTAAGTCAGAGAAAGGTCAAAGCATCCCCGCTCTGGTCGGTGGCCTTGCACTGACCTTATCCAAATATCCCAAAACCCCATCCCCCCCCATTTCCACCAGACAGTCTCACTCACAGGAAGGAATTACGTGCAGCGTCACGGATATTAGCAATGGTTTCCACATCAACATAGTCGTAATGCAGCGACTCTGGGTCTGTGGTAGAGCCTGTTTCTGCCAAGAGGACACCCAGCCACCGTCCAAGTTCATCAGAGCTGGCAGCCTAAAAGGAGACAGGACGAATCAGTTTTGAAATACCAGAATTTGAACATTACAGGTGGTAAAACAGTGTTTCTGGCAACATGGGGCCACTGAAACAAGCCGTAAACACAACATTATTTAGCAATAGTAACCTCGTTACACCTTCAGATAACACAGCAAATACAGAATTAATTTGAAGTATCTCCCCTCTAAACTAATGCAAGTAAAACATCCACTCTTCTTTGTGCTTTGTTTTTGGTCTCCACCACCTCCTGAATCTTAGCAGCTAAAGTACAAATGACTTTTCATTCTGTTTGGTGTTGGACAGGAAGCTTACATTGTGTTTATCAGAGCTTCAATGTTGAAAGCCGTTTGCTGATGCTGCTCAAGATAAGGTTGATGAGAGCAATAAAGTTGAAGCCTTCTAAAGGGAAACGATGAGCTGAAAGGTGATAAAATGCTTCGTAAATCTGAGGGAAACTGCAGAGTCCAGTGATAATTCTCTGTTATTCACTAGGTGCTGCTCTCATCACATCACACACAGTCCTTTGACACTAAGTTATATAAAAATATTGAGTAGTGCAACTATAAAGTAAGATAATCAAGGTACTCTACCTCCATAGCAGCCACCTCTTTGCCGTTGCGTAGGATCCGAAACGCAAAAGGGTGTTTGGGTCCAAGCCCCGGCACCACCTCACAGCTGAGGAGAGGAAGTGAAGGCAGAGAGGTTCGAGTGTCTCCCTTGTCAAGGTAGAAGTACAGGAAGCCTCTGCTCACACAGCACCACTGTTCCCGCCACACCTGGTTCACCAGCACCGACAGGTTGCCTGTGTTGTGAGGAGGGAAAATAAAATGAGGCGTCTACAATCTTGTGAGAACTAAAGAGTGATGCGAGGCAGGGTCTGACCTTGTCGAGGGTCGCCTAAGGACGTCCGGGGATCACCAGGCCGAGGGGGCTTCTTCTTGGAGAAGCTGATGATGCGAGTGATTTTTCGGCCTGCAGCGATAGCTCCTCGTTTCACCTTCCCTACATGAAAAAGTTAAGGATTCCACTGTTGATCTTTCGTCCAAATTCATCTTTAGAATATGACACTTGACATTAACTTAAAACATGAGGGAACCCCCTTGAGGAAATTCTAGATCCTGACTCAAGATAAAACATACTAGCATTTTTTCCCAGAGCTGCATCTCATGGTCTTCATCAGCAAATGCTCTGTTTTCATGGAAATAACTCAACTGTGTTGAACTTTGCTGTGACCTAATGCTGCATTTATCTTCCTGACTTGTAAACAGCCCACACATCCCAGTGATAATTATGACTGGGAAAGTCAGAGGTTTCTGAAAGCCCTCGTACATCCCATAATAGAGATGTGGCTGAAATCCAAATAAATATGGATGCAACACAGTACAGTTTGCCATTCACACACATATTCATACAGTGCATCTATTAGCAGTACTTTTTTAAATGCACAGACTACATAACTGTCTCTTTCATTTTTATAGACATAAAAACTTGTTTGGTTCATCTTGTGTATCAGTGGAAGCACCAACATCACCAGTTATCAATACTTGTGAAAGTGTCTTCTCTGTATAGCAGCTGTGTAGAGTGTAATTTGGGCAAATTTTTCTGGCCGACCCGAGCCCAACCGAGTAGTGACCGAGTGACTGTTCTGTCCGAATCCAGCCCGACCCGTCCGAGTCACTTCACAGAGTAATGAAGTCTTATCACATGAGAGAAGGTTTGACCGAGATTAGGATC
The DNA here is from genome assembly GCF_022539355.2 of Hippoglossus stenolepis. NCBI lineage: Eukaryota > Metazoa > Chordata > Actinopteri > Pleuronectiformes > Pleuronectidae > Hippoglossus > Hippoglossus stenolepis. The sequence goes on from NC_061489.1 coordinate 9,879,588, forward strand.
TGCTGTTAAAGGTAAATCAAACGCTGGATGTTTTGGCAGAGAGTGAGACACAGAGAGAGAGAAAGAGAGAGAGAAAGAGAGAAAAAGAGAAAAAGAGAGAGAGAGAGAGACAGACAGACAGACAGACAGACACAGAGAGAGAGAGAGAGAGAGAGAGAGAGAGAGAGAGAGAGAGAGAGAGAGAGAGAGAGAGAGACCTTCTTTAAGATCTTTTATATTATTATGACACATCTTGTTTAATGTCCGGTCTAATTGGTTTATTACCCAGTGGGAAAGTTTAAATTTTTCATTTATACATTGTTGGCACAACTGTCAGTGGAAGATCTGTTTAGTGGATGACCCACTCTAGCTGGTAAATGGGCCTTTTAGTGGAAGTTTATTTTTCTTTTGCTGTGTAACTGGTGTACAGATTTGAGGATGTGCGTGTCTGTCTCACCATTCTCTCTGCAGTGATCTCCAGCTGACACACCCACACTGTCTGAATCAGATGTGTTCCTCTCTGCTGATAACCTCTGAGGAAGACACACACAAACACAGTTTCAGAATTAAACTAAATTTCTATCCCTGAGACGAGCTGGCACATGTACCCACCTCTGGATTCTTTCATTCTCTTACATACTGTCTCATAACCACAAACATCCGCTGCCTTTTCTCCTACCAAATTTATGGCAGCTCTGCTCTACTCTCTCTGTGCTTTTTGCAGTTTAAGTTATGACAGGTAGAACATTATAAAAGAGGATCTGCCTGTTCCAACACTGACTCACTGCCACCCCTATCATTTCTTAACACCCGATCACATTAGATCTCCTCTTTGTTCTGGAGGCCAAACACAGGTATAACTGTGCACTATAGAGCCAAACTGTTGTTTAAGGAAATTTATGGTGACAACACAATTGCAGCCTGCTACCTACTTTTCCTCAGCTCGGCTGTGAAAATGAATTATTGTCTCGAGGATAAAAACGACAGGATCTAACTTACACAAACATCCTCTCTGCTACACTTACCTTGTCAAGTTCAGTTTTTCTTGGACTGACGGGAGATGCAGACTCCTCAGGGCCTGTGCTCTGACCGCACACCTCTCTAACAACCTGCAGGGATATTTTACATGTGTCAACCTCCATTTTACAGTGAATTCCTTTAGACGTTTGCCAAACCCACTTCCAGTGATTGTCAGCATGACTCCTGGCTGTGTTACTGTATAACTGCATACATATGTATCTAAGCTGGAATACAGAGCAGAGTGCAGCTTACTCCAAGCCATCTGTGGGCCTGTTCCTTGCTTTGCACCGCCAGCACCAGCGCATCGCCATTAGGCAACGTGAACCGGAGCTCATGGTGTTTCCTCTTGCTGTCTTTGGGTGCATAGACCACAGTGCACTGGGGCAGCAGCAGGTCCACATACGGGCATGTGTCCTTGGAACTCTTATAGCACTGCAGAAAGGAGGACAAATGTTTTTCAAACTTTAGGTTTAAGGAGAGAAATATGAAAGTTAAGAGCTTTTATCCTTTAATGAGTGTGTGAATTCTAACCTGTAGTCTGTTCTCCCGTATGACTGTGAGCTGTTTGGCCCACTGTCCGAAGCGTTTCTTGCGCAGCAGGAAGGCACAGATGCGACAGTCTCTGGCAGGAGGCATGGAGCTCTCATCCGACGGCCACTGATGAGTGAGTTGGACGCCGGGGCTCCTCTCTTCCTCATCCTCCTCGTAAGACTCGTATGAACTGCTCAGAGCGTCAGAATCATTGTCTGTGAGAGCAGCAACAGAAAACATGAAGTTAATTTATTCCTTTTGTCTGTTTTTATCCTGTAATCAGATTATTTTCAGGGTTAGTTTCTTATAACTCACAAGAGTTTTTACGGTGTGAATTTATGCAGGTAGTGGGGTAGTTATTTTCAGCATCTTCATATCCATCTTCTATAGAGTTGGGAGGACTTGACCTGACTGTAAATGGGAGAAAAAAATATATAATAATAATTAGTGCTTGTGTTTCATTGTGCCCTTGATTGTAACTTGTACTAGTGCTGTATGTCAATGTAGTTGCTTTCAGACATGCACTGAACTCCGGACAATCTCCTGAAATTATCCAGAGGGGCTGTATGTGGGAACGTAAATGAGTGAGAGGCTCCAGACTGTCTGTTGAGTTTCTCTGGCCAGGCCCAGAATAAAAACTTGGTTAAACTGAATAACATCCAAATGAGCCCATGTGAGAAAACAGATGGAGATCTACCGGAGGATTCCGCACAAGTGAGTGGGCAGATTCAACAAACAAACAGAAAACAAATATCTCAAGATGAAAAGCAGTGCCATTCACGTCGAAGACACTCACAAAGATGTCATAAGACAGCTTTTGGTAATAAGGGCTGATGCCAGTGTCGAAGTGCTGATAACAAAAACATGTTACAGACCCAACCTAATTTGTTACATCCTGCCTCTGCATCACTCGTCATCTGAACGCTCTGGAGATTTCTGTGTTTTTGTGAGCACTTCTTATGGAAGTATCTCCTTTTATGTGTGAAAGGCAAACTCTGGACCTCATTGTGTGGGTATTCTCCAGAGTTCAAGTCTGAAAACATCTTATGTGTGTGTGACTTAAATGCTGAGCAGTGACTTTGAGGTATTTACACCAAAATGACATGATTGCTGTGAGTTCAGCGGAGGCGGGAGGATGCTGACCTCGAGTGATGATGTACTCTGGCAGTTTGCCAGGACTGAGCGGTAGCGCCTCCTCGTAATACTCCTCAGGAGGCGGTGTGGTGGGCAGAGGGGGAGGAGAGTCCGCTGAGTGCAGGGCCGAGGAATCTGCACAGCTCTGCCAAAAGGAGACACACAAACATAGCTCTCAAATTTCCACCACAACCACTCACATTTTTTTTCACACCCAAAGAACTGCATCATCAAAGAGATAGAGTGTATAAGCCTAAAAATGAGATCCATTAATTAGACACATGCACTCTGAGTGGATCCTGACGTTTTAACTCTTCCAACAGCTGGCAGAGTGACGTGTACACGGGAAGCCCCCACAACAAGGAATATACTCCCAATGTTTCTCTTTGCTTTGCCTCCATAAGTCATTTGTTTAGAGGTGCAATGGTTCCTTACAAAGCTGGATTTGGATTTGAGTGCTGACAGGATGGAAATCAAACAACACACATCCCACACATGCATTTAAAGCCAGTATTTCATTTGTAATTGATATTTATGGTAAAGGAGAGGGAGTGTGGAACTTTTGGCAACTTGCCTGATTTAAAGTGTCAGTTTGGGTGTTGTTTTCTTCTTTGACATCATCTGCATCATCCTTCAGGTCTCCGAGCTGGCAGTCTATAAATGACAACAGCACACGGTTACACTCCCACTTCTTTACTGTATGAAGAAGGCATGACCAGCTCGTATGACGACAATGCTGTGCGTTTTACAGCACTGTGCTGGAACTCAAACTCACCAAATGTCTCAAAGAGGGACTCGACAAAGCTGGTGCCATTTCTGTAAACTGCTGAGTTCATGTAGATGTAGTCTGTCCCCGGCACTGAGAGAGAGGAAGAGGAAAATGTGAAATAACTTCCTGCGTGGTAACAACATGCTGAGCGTCAGAGGATAGGATGTGTGGAAATCTAAATGAATGGATAAATGATAAATCCAACAAAAAAAAGTGGATGATGCACATGCTGCAATCATTACCTCCTCCAAACAGGAGGATTTGTTTGTTAGTTAGCAGGATTATACAAAAAACTACTGGATGGATTACCACAAAACTTTTCTTTAACATTGTGTGATAGTTTGTTTGTCCACATTTTGTGAGTTTCTCAAAAGTCTCTTAACATCTCTGACTGGGTGAATTTTTTTTGCTGATCTGGATTTTTGTGAATCATATTAATTATATTGTAATGGTAACTGCTGTAACTACAACTTCAGTACAATGAAATGCACCAACATTTTCCATGATACTGTATGAACAGAGTTAAGTGAACAGTCACTGTGTCAGTGATTTCTCTCTGACCTGACGGCTGTAGCTGCTGCAGGAGGTTCCACACTGATGTCTTCTTCTCCTGGGTGGAGGAGCTGAGGTTTTCCTGGTCCAGCATCTTCAGCAGAACTCCCAGCTCATTCACCAACACCTCCATGGCTGCACAGGGTCAGGGGGCAAATGTCAGAGGGGGCGCAAGTTCAGTGTATCAGCAGAGAGGGCAAAGGTCGGGCTGACAAGTCCAAACAAACCCAGGAGTAATGTCAAAGAGGCCGATTCTGCTTTGCTTCCCGTGTTTTCTGTCACTTTGCTTCACAGGTTGTCGATATCAATCTGACACCTTATCACGGTCTGCCTGTTACTAACCAGACTAAACAACAACACCAGGGAGGAGTGACAGGAAGCAGGTTTGCTAATTGCTCATTAGCCCAGAAGCAAAGACAAGTGAATACAAAGCCACCAAAAACAAGAATCTTAAGCAGAACAGAACATCCTGCATGAATAAAGTTCAGCTGCACCTCTGACATGATGTTTGCTCAAACACATGATTGGCACAAACCCCAAAACTCCAGAGCAAACCAGTGAGAGGTTTAATTCACAGGGACGTGATCTTTATCCAACAGTTGAAGTCATGAGCTGACTCAGACCCCCCGGCCTCCACATCATGTGTTGATCTGGGAGGTGGGATTGGTCCACTCCCTGTTTTCAGAACAGAACTTAAATAAACTGTCTCCCTCTGACAGCAGTGGGACACCCTGAGAACAGAACCTCTGCTGCTGTTGTGGTGTGTGTCTGAATTCCTCCTTTGTCTGATTTCTTGGCAGACGCAAGCAAGTGCCACCAGTCCCTCTCCTTATTTTTCCCTTTTTCCTCCATAATTTAATTTTTTTGTATCCTCTTTCTTTTCTATTGCTGTGTCCTACTATTCATTTTTGTATGTCTACTCCCTCTGCCAATTTTCACAGTTGAACCACATCAGAGCCACTGACCCATGAATCTTCCTGGAGTCAGCCACGGGACAGCCACTGAGTCAGAGAGCTTTTTTGTTTGGTGTGCGGTCATTTGGAAACAAGAACTGTTACACTACACTAACCAGTGCGCACGCACGCACGCACGCACGCACACAGTTGTGTATTTAGTGAGGTGGTTTGAAAATGAACAGTTGATCATTGTACCTGTCTAGAAAAGGCACTTAAGTCCGTATGAGTCCTGGTTAAAGTTAGTGGTAAGATGTGTGTGTTCCAGTTATTACTCATGTTGTGGGAACCTAAATCTGTTTACGGTCATTTTATGGGGACTTGTCTTCCTTATGGGGACAAAAATAAGTTCCCATAACATAGAACATTAAAGTTTAAGGTACAGACATGTTTTAAGGTTAGGTTTTGGTAAGGGTGAAGGTTCAGGTTAGACAAGTAGTCCTCTGAATTTATGGAGTGTGTGTGTGTGTGTGTGCGCGTGCAAGGAGTGGGAGCACACAGACTGCTCCCACTCCTTGAAGACAGACATACTTTCCTGAGGTGGGTCTTCCTATGGGCCGACACAGTGCCCAGCTAAAGCTACACAAAAGGTGTGTGTTTGTCTGTGCATGTTTGTCTGTGTCTTCTCAATAGAGCAGCTTCCATCCATTGAAAAAAATAATAAATATGCTTTTCATGCAAGGATCTGTAATGTTACCTAATTAAGATCTGATTCACAAAGCAGAAATAAGTAAGTGGAGTTCAGGGAGGGAAACTCATGAGCGAGGGATGTGTTGGCCTAGTGAATGCTGTCTCTCTGCCAGAGGTTTCAGCTGTTCAGATTCTGGCTCGAGTGCACCACTGGGCTTCCCCTACCCTAGTGGAGGAAACTTCTCCACAGCATGACTCACTCCCTGCACACAGAGAGCGATTTACACCATTCAGCACTAAATCAAATAGTGCACAGAAATCAAGGCTGCAGTGCTTTTAAGGAGTCAGCATGAAGTAGGACAACACACTCATAAAAAACAACCCACTTGGGCTGCAAGTCCAAAAAGCTGATTATCTACATTTACAGAAAAAAAGAGGAATTACTTTGCAGTATCTGGCATGTGAGGAACTTAAGACCACCCTTCAGTCAGCAGTCATGCCTGTATAATCAACACTGCTCTTCTCACATGGGCACTCACACATCTCAAACAGCACATGATCCCTTAAATCTCTGCTGCAACTGTTCATAGGTACTCTGTGTGTGTGTGTGTGTGTGTGTGTGTGTGTGTGTACGTTTCCCTCTGATGTCTTTCAAAAGCCAGATAAAACAGATTGTGAGCCCAGCACCTGAGGGAAACTACAAGCCCCCATATGATGATAACACTACATAAAAGCAGGTTGGATAAGGTTTAATCAAAGACATACAGAGGGGAAATTGAAACGTTTGCAGCTTCAAGAAGGACAAACCATGACATTAATCCGAGCTCTGATTACAGCTTCTTTTAAGCATTGACAAAAACATTATGAGGGGATATTCCAGCCTAACCCTACAAAAGATGGGTAGGGGAATGTAGAAAGCTTTTCAAAGCATTGACACATTTCCCTCCTCACAGTTCCCTGACAATAGCTGTTAAACACCACACACATTCCTCACCTTGTTAATAGTGCAAGACTCTGCAAAGTGCATTTGTGTGCGTGTGCGTGTGTGTGTGTGTAGCAGAGGGAGTAGTTAGTTTAACAGTGCAGACTCAGAGTTTTAAAAGAGGCTTACATTAGAAGACTTTCAGAGGGAGTGAAAGAGAGGAGGGGGAGGAGGATAATGTCAGTGAGTTGAGCACCTGCGCTAACACAACCAAAAAATATGACGCATAATGCCACCTCAATCAGATGTGGCTCTCGTGCATGCTGAGCTTATCTCTTTTACACAAAGTTTCCCATGCGTGTCAAAAGTGACAATTTGTTCATTCCGCAGCCCTGTTGCACAATAATGTTGCTGGCAGACCAGCTAACCACACATAGAATTTGCAAACCAAAACGAGGCTTTAGAGGCTTAAAAAATTTTTTTAAAAAAAAATCACAATACTGCATTATGAAGTCTGGGTGGCAAACTGTTGCTTTCTCAACAATTCAGGATTACTGCCTTTCTTGGCATTTCATCAATCTGGCATGATGGTTAAGGCACAAAGTAAACATCACCTGACCTCTCAACAGTTTCTACGTGTTTAGGTTGTTGGGTATACATTTCCATATCTTCACCAATCCTTCATCAGCTTAATCTACCTACAGCTCTAATCTGCTGATGAGTTATAAAAACTTTCTACACTCACCCTCAACAGCAGTGGATGACAGTCCCACCATTTTCCGGAGGTGAAAAAATAACATTCACTCATAGACACACAGATACTGCAGGAGATGTTCCACATTCAAAGCCTTTCACTGTGTGTGTCCTGTTCAGTCTTTGTATTGAAGCTGAGCTGCCTACTGCTGCATACACACTCCCCTTTAGCTCTCTCTTCCTCCCTCTGATCTGTTATCTCACTCCATCCCCTCCCACACTCCATCTCCCCTCCTCTCTTTTCTTTGGGTGGGGTACGAAGGTGGTGGTGCTCTGTGTTTTGTGTAGCTCTATTGAACCCTCCCCCTCCGCTGTAATCCCAGGGATCGTATAGCACCTGGGAAAGGCCTGCTGTGTAAACACACACATGTGGACTAATAGCTAACTCACATTCTTTATTCCTTCACATTCTTTCCCTCAGTGCACATTATTAACATTTAACTAGCTGTACACACAGTCTGTCGTCCACAAGATGCCAGCGAACCCACTGACACAACCAGTAAGGCGTTGGTACAGCAGCCTTATCACCATAATTTAAATCAAGCTGCAGTTGATCATTTCAGTATATAAATGTTTTTCAAAACACAAAGTGAATGATAAAGGAGTGAGTGAAGGCTGTGCGATGTAGGTAAAGGCAAGTTGAGACTTTTCAGGAGTTCCACTCGGTTGACTTGTTGCCTCAGGGCAGACTCGTGTGTCCTAGCACGATGTGACATGCTGCCTTCAATCACACTGGCACCAGCGTTGCACAAGCAAAGCCTCAAGCGCACATTGACAAATTAAAAGCAGTGTGTAACAACAGTGCAAAAACTCACACACACACACTGACAAAACACACTGCTTCTCCTGAGTGGAGACTTTTACTATACATCAGCTGCATAGTGGAAACAGTCAGCTGGTGGTAGCACAGGTGTGCACGACATGTATGAGATTTTTTACTTTAGTGAGAGACGGCATATCAAATAATGTAATTATCTCTGTAATTTCTTTACACAATTTCAGTTCATGTCAAAGATTTACATGATGCAACAAAAACTCAAGTTGTCGCTCAGTTATCAAAGCCTTGAAGGTCGGGTTGGTAATAATTTTCTGAAAAGCCTTTTATCTTATTGGTTGAAATCCTTTTAATGTTCCGATAGCCATTAATAAATAAAGTTGCCTGACAGAAAAAATAAAAAAAGCAGGTGTCTGTGGCCCTCACAGGACTTTAATAAACATGAACAATCATTTCTTTCAGTCCTGGCGTACCTGTCTGTCACTAACCGACCTGCCTGCCTGCGAGGACACTGAGAATGATTGGAGGCTTCACAAGCTGAAGAGTCATACACTGCTGAAGCCGAGACGATGGCCAGAAGTTAGCGAGTGAGTCACAGAAAGGTCTTCTAACAATTGTCAGACAGTGTACAGTCATGTGTTACAGTCATGTGTTTCGGGGCATAGCCTTGACAAGAGAGCTGATGGGGGGTGGGATGTATTGATTACATATTTTGTAAGTGTAGCCTGCGCTTGGTAGCTTTTCCAAGGTTTTACTATCACTAGCTTTATTTTTCACTGATAAATAAAAGTATAGTTGACTATACGTCTCTATTTAAGGAAAGTGCATTTAGAAATGTTTTTCTAACCAATAACGGACACCTGTTTTTGCGTCTTAGGGAAGCATACATCTGCAAAACATTTAGCTTTAGCTGTGCGGATACGCGTGACAGGCATACAGTCACTACAATGTGCATCAGAATAAACTGCGTACATGCAACCCCACTCACAGGCCAGGCCTACTAAGTCCTCAGCAGACATTTCTGGTTTTTATTCAGAGATTGCAACATGTCCACATGCTGAGGGGCTGTAAGGTTCCAACTGGATGAATTACAATTAAATTAAAAATAGCAAAGTTGTCTCCATCCATTGTTTTGTGCCTTTCTTTAATGATGCCTCATTTTGAAACCATAAACATGTTTTTTCTGCAAAACCCTTTTATTTTACTTCACAAAAGACACCAAAGCATTTCAAAAAAGTAAAAAGAGACTACAAATGTGACCAGACCTTCTACATATTGGTACTTTAAACTAAGGTTTGACATCCTGTCCTACTATACTTAGACTAATTATAAAACAAACTTTTCAAAGAAAAGAGACATGATACAGAACTAACCGTGATCATTGAGAAGAACAATGTGGAAATACCACCATAGACAGAAAATACATTAGTCATACAGAGGATTAAAAATATATTACTCCCAGGGTTGTCAGTGATGATGATGATGGAAAATTCACTTCCTAATTATGTATGCAGGAAGTCCTCCTACTGTCTAATTTCATACACTGATCAGACCTTCCCTGAGGCTAGTGTGGTGTTTCCCAACTTCTCCAAAACCGTGATGCCACAGACACACCCTGACAAACCTCTCCTCTAAATGTGATCCTGCCAGCAAAGCTGTGAACTCACACAGGACAGTAAATACACAGAGGAGACGAGAAAACGCAGAACTCGGTTAAATACACATCACTTTACCTCTCGTTACAACTACTGGGTAAATACTGTAGAACTCATGAGTAATATTTAAGTATTCCGGATAGGTGGTTGGTAAAAACACATTTGAAACTTGGCAATTTCTAAAAAAATAGATTCATATTGAGTTTTAACTGTAATTAAATGTCCTTTTCTTGAATCTCTTTACCATTGCTCATATTGCATTGCCTAGCTGACCTTTCCTTCTTCATCCCCCCAAGTCTGAAGATGTCTCCCACAGCATCCCTGTATATCTCCTACACCCTGTGGCACCCATTCCAACAGCACATCCATGAATGGCTAGAATTGCTGTCACTCTTTGTTACATGTAGATGTTCGCATCATATTGGATAGTTCAGTCTAATGTATGTATTCCTAAATCACATTGTGTCATTACGTCTTGCCACTGATGAAATACGCAAAAGAGTTGAAGTTGGTGCCTCTCTGTCTGGCTCATCTGAGTAAGATATGAAAGTCGCTAAGCGTAGACACAACAATGTACTGTTGGTTGGCACTTTATCTATAACCTGACCTTGGGTCCTGCTTAGAGAGAGAAGGGACTTTCTGTGGAACTAAACAGGCGCTATTCTCCTGTACAGATATAATATACACTATACATAATATATAGTGGCATATACAGTAATGTGTGAGCATGTTCAAAAATTCCTCAACACTTCCCTGGATCATGCTCCCCCCCTCCATAGAAATCGGTTGAGTATAGTTTTTGCGAAATCCTGCAAACAAACAAACAAACAGATAAAAACAAAACCTCCTTCATAGAGGTTAAAAAACATAAATATAACCATATAGGAGGTAAATCCTGTTTGACAAAGCTGCTGTGAGAACCTCAAAGTACCATCTGTGAATCCACAAGAGATCAGTATCTAATGAAAACTGCTGGGTTTTTCTGGGAAGTCTCCTCTTCCTTATTGTCTTTGGACACGTTGGGTATACAGTGCAGCCATTTCCCAACCTGATCCGACATGAAAGAGCGCTGCAGGTTGAAGACTCTGAGGTGTCCACAAACACAGTGTGGGACTTTCTTTGTCTCATCACTGCAGAGGCCAGCTGAACAATACCACCCCGCAACTTTCCCATCATGTTAACAAGTCACAGGAGAGGTTTGAATGTTATCTTCATACCGTGTGAGAGTTATCTTAATACCACCATCCAACTCAGTCATCAAAGCTGGGCCATGAAGCTGAATCACAGCTTTAAGACACACAGATGAGGAGATGTCATATCTCCGGTTCAGAAACCACAGGCTTTATCACACCCCTCCGGCTCTGCTTAGATCACTAAGGTGTGTGTGGAGCCAGCACACTAACAAAGGTGAGCTAAACCAGATGGCCACAGTCGTTTAATTATATTAAGAGCTGTGCCAACGATGTCTTCTCTCACCAGCCTGTGCCCCATCATGATGAAATCTCCTCCCACTCGACTCCTCAAATTCCAGGCATTTCCCAAGTGTGACGGTTCTCCTCTCCCCCAGCACTAAACGTGTCTGGGCATTCTGATATCTGCTGAGCCCGTGAAAGGTAAACAGAGACGGTTCTGGTTCATTGGTCAGATGATAAAAATCAGCATGATGACTGCATCTCTGACCTGACTGACTGACTGATTAAGCTTGGCTACTGTTTGCTCAGTGTAGTCATCAACCTAGCCTGAATTTAAGTAGGATTATGAGAGCCAGATGCTATTTTTATGAACGCCTCAGATTTCCTAAACCTACTACATTCAACATTCTAATTATAACAATTAAGAAAATTACGACATGTTCGTGAAAGGGCCTGCTTGCAATAATAAACCCACCAAGAAATATCTATGCTCTATGGAGCATATTAGCATCCTTCAGCTTATTGTTTTAATTTTAATGCAAGTAAATTGCCTGTTTTGCTCCACTGCCCATCCCTATTAGCAAAACTGTTTTAGGATTTCGATAAAGAGTCAGACAGTTCCCTCAAAAATTGGTTGACAGCAACAGTGTTAAAACAAGAGAATATTGGACATACATCCATTAGTTGGACAGAATTGACAAACTTGAAGGTCATCGGCAAACTTAAAGGACTCGTCTCCCCTGTTCTTCCTCTACGGTTTTACAAAAGTATCATCCAACCCATCCTGCTTTACTGTTCCACCTGTTTCTTCCACACACCCTCTGTCACAAACTGAATAAAACTAACTAGATATGGTGCAACAGGGTCCTCTTCGGGAAAAGCTTTGGCAAAAGCCTTGTACCTGCAGCCATAGCAGCATGTTCGACTCTAACCAAGCACTATGCTGTCCCTTTACTGTCCATCAATGTTTAATGTGAGATGTTTTTGTTTGTTATTGTCCTTATTGTTCAATGATGATGTGTGTTGCTGTTTGTTTCATGAGACGTGTTTAGTGAAGGTGAATATGAAGTGTTGTGAAACTGAATTTCCCCTTCCAGGACAATAAAGATGCTTTCAGACCTGCACTGAACTCAGATAATCTGAGATTATCATGAGTAAGTGAGATCTCAAATGTCAGAGTCAGTGCAGCGGACATTTTCCATAGTTTTTCCTGCCAGTCCCATAGCAAAAAACTCTGGAGAATGTTCAACTGAGCCCATGTAAGAATCCAGCAGGATTATGTCCAGACGATTCACCATGAGCGAGTTGGCGAGTTGATGATATTTCTAACAGGCGGCAGATGCAAAACAAACCAAAAAATGAATTTAAGGATGACAAAAGAGGAACCATTCACATAGAAGACGATGTCAACGTGGAAAGGCAACGAGATTCAAGAGCTTTTGGAGATAAGAGCTGATGCTGGTTTTATGTCCTGCTACCTGCATGCTGTACTACCTCGCCTGAAAACTCCGGAGATATTCCTGTTTTTGTGAACTCGTCAAAGTGGATAATCTTCTTTATATGTGAAAGGCAGACTCTGTTGTGCAGACATTCTTGGGAATTCCTGTCTGAAAATGGCTCAACTAACCAGCTTGAGATACGACTCCGAGGACAAACTAATGTTGCTCCACATCTGCTAAAATCAGTAAACAGGCAACTGACATCACATTGACTAAACATTTTACAATATGGCAGGTTTGTGTTTGCAGCTTGTCTCCATTGACCCCAAACAAACAGTTAATGCTGGTTTAAAAACAACTCATTATTATTACTGGCACTTTGCATTTTTATTAATGTATTTTTTATTCATTTGATTGTCTAGGAAATTACAGTGATTCCCAGGAGAATGAAGAAATAGGAAGCACATCAAAAAATGGCAAACACATGTGGATGGAGAATCACAGTCTTGTCAAACAAGCAAATATACAGCGATAAGGCTGAGACCATCAGAGTGGACATTTAAAAGGCCATGCTAACTGTGATAAGCCAACAGCTGAAAACCCTCACAAACTGATTTCAGTCTCATTGAGCATGCTGCCAACAAAACTTGTTTCCTGTCCTACATTAGTTAATGGGCTGACCAACTTTACTGCGATGCCCCATGTGCTCCCTATAGAGAGGGAGCTTCCTCCCTCTGCTGATGACATCACCTATCACCTCCAGCCTTCTGTTTCCTCTTCCTGTCAGCTGACCCACTCCCACTTTTACTGTGCCGTCTCTGGTGACCCTATTCTCAACGCATTGTCTACATCCTGCGACAATTTTGACTGACTTCTTTTACAACTGTATTTCAAAGGTGTGACAATATAATGGAGCTCTTAAAACGCACCATTATTACAAAGCTTTATTTAGCTACTGCAGTATAGTCTCCCTCGAGAATGTGAATTCCATTTTCATAGCTTTGACGTGGACATTTATCATGTGGGTGGACATTTTAGACAAACATACAGAGCACATTCCCTTTACATAACATGCTGGAGACGAGCAGCAGGTGAGGGGCACATGTGGAAAAACTTATTTGGTTTGGAGGAGTAGTAAAGTTACACAAATTGAGGCGAGAGGTGGAAAACATGTTATGCCCACTGTTTTTATTGTAGACGGTAAGATGCTTCAGGTTATCATAAAACAGTCTACAGATACCGCACTCTATTTTACTCAGTGTAGAGAGGAGAACTGCCCATGGATATATATGCTTTGGATTGTTTTGTGGATACTGCAGGTAGTATTCTGTCCTTGTTTTGACTTCAGACCCAAACTATTGAGTGGAACTGATTTCTTAGATGAAAACATCAAATTCATTATCTTAAATAAGGCTGAACTTAAAATAATTCAGAGCATTGTGTCTTACTTCAAATATTCCTTTAAAAAAAAAAAAGAAAGTCTGTTAAATGCAAGCATGGATTTTTACATATTAGTACGCATCATGTAAATGAGGTGTGTAAGTATCCTGCAGTCAACGTCTCGAACTAATTTCTAGCTTGAACGTGCATCCTCACTCCCTCTAATTAGGCCGCTCTAATGAGCTCGTCACAGGGAGACTAATCTAGTCTAAGTCATTAGGCCTCTCAGACGGCTGGGACGTTTCCATGCTGAGTGGGTGGGAGAATTATGGGTTGGTGCACTCCCTGATCACCTGTTTAAGCATTATCAGGCTTTTGAAGGCCAGCAACGGAGCACTGAAGCTTTTGATGTGCGCACACACACAGAAATGTTATCAGCTCAATTATAGTCAAATCTGACAAAGGTGGGGCTACAAGAGCTATCTATGGAAAACAACTACATTGTGTATAATGTGACATGGTAAAAACAGGCAGTAAGGAGTCTTTTAAAGCTCAGAATGCCTTGAAACACAGACATTTGGGTCAGAATGTGTTGTTCCATTGCTTGTGCTCATTTATCCTCCCAAAATCTTATGCCCCCTGTTAATCCATTACTTCCTGCCTATCGTGTAAATAGCTGGTCAGTGTGCCAATTTAGTGCCCCGATAGGATCAGGAATTTTCCAGGGGATTTCCTAATCTTTCTTTCCTTTTCCCTTTTCTTTTCATTCATTCATTCTGGGACATACTCATGTTCCCACAGACCAAAGAAAAGCAGGTAAATCATGGAAATAAGAGTAGAGGTGGTGTAATCATGGAATAGTAGCACACAAGACTGTATATATGCACAAAGTGTAGCACTGGTCAGAGTGCTACGCTCTGCAAAATGTGCATCTGCGCTTCTCTCAACATGGCTTTCGGTCAATGGTCAAAGGTCACAAAACTGCTCATGATGGGGGCTATGTCCGTCTGTTCTACTTCTCTTCCTTCTCTCCCATTTTTCATCTCATTTATTCAAGTCCGGGGTTGGCACAGAGGGCTTGACTCAGCCTGCTGCCAGACAAAGGCTCTACAGTATTATTTAGATCCCGTATCTGCCCTGAGTCCTATGAGATCACCACAATGCTATGTCTCGCTCACACTAAAGTATTCACACACTGAGAAAGATGCTATTCTGCAAGTGGAAGTTCAGCTCTACACTGATGTTGCACAGACTCTGGTAATTTACACAGAACACACATGCACACAGGCCAGGAAGCACACACTCACACACACACACATTCACACAAGCACAAAGGGGAAAAGGAACTGCTTTGTCTCCATTTGGGATTTTTTTGTGTTAATGGGATTTTGACCGCAGTAACGTCTTCCGTCTTTCAGCAGAAAACTAGGACAACTCTTGAAATCTTATAGCTGTTGTCTGAATTGTATTCTTCATCCAAATTCTCAGTGATTATCTGAGGTACACTTTGTATTTTGTGTCAACTAGTAATATGAAGGGGAACCACCAATATATGAGCAAATTCTTAGAAAGAAAAAAGTTCCACATCAATGCTGTTCTAGTTTATTGTTGTGGTTTCATATATCTGCACACTGTCTTAAGACTAAAAACCATTTCACCACCGTTAATAAATCACTTCTGAGTTAAAGTAATTTGATGAGGGGATAGGGGATATATAATATGTCACAATTTTCAAATATCATCACAACACAAGACAAATAATGAAGCTGAAAGGTAAGTTGTATATCATTAATTGAAAAAGATGAATGTAACTTTGAATTAATACAAAACGGCTACAATGCAAGCATTAAAATGTACCACAGAATTCACTCAGCACAGTTTCACTACCAAATGGACATTAATTGTAGTAGTAGTAGTAGTAGTAGTTGCAGACTACTAAGTATTTAAAGTTTGTGTTAGATCATCAATACTAAAAATGAATGATCAATTATTTGTTAGATCAATAAGCTAACAACATCAAGAGAGTTCTCTGCAGATTAAAAGTCTCTACAGTGCAAGCACAAAAAAGCAAAGAGTGAGTGTAGGCAGTGTGAAGACCAGGGCTCAACCATTGTCTGTATTTAACTTTTTAAACAAACTTCTTGTTGATGCATTTAACACAGTTATACCTGTGGGATAAGTAGAGAGATAGTTTTACAGACTCGATAAAAGTCCAGAATCACATTGTCAGTACAATCTGTGCACTGTTCTGTTTGAACCTGGATTCTCCCTTACGCTTACAAAATACAATTTCTATATATGTATAATAACTAAATCATATATCAGTGCTAAATTATAGCTGTCAAGTAACATACATTAAAACTAAAAGATAATAGCTCTTATTCTATCCAAGAGTCATATATTCTGCCAAGTTTCTCCAATAAACCTTCCCTCTGAATATACTGCTTGTACGTACCTGTGTGCATATGAACCCCAGGCAGCGTCACTTTTCACCCTCTGCAACACAAGAAAACACCACATTTCTGAGTGTCACACACACTCTATAGACCCCTGCTGTAATGTTGTGCAGCATATCTCCATGGAAACTCTACATAAACAGCTGTGCAGAGAATGACCATTGTCTATACATGGTGGACATGTGCACGACCCCACACACACACACACACACACACACACACACACACACACACACACACACACACACACACACACACACACACACACACACACACACACACACACACACACACACACACACACACACACACACACACACACACACACACACCTCAGACACATGAATCATAGTGATCTCCTCATTATTGGGTTACAGAGGGGAATTCCACTTCTTATAGGGCTGGTCCACAGCGGTCATAAATGATTTACAGCTCAATGTCATGGTGGGGCATATAGAAATATATAATAATGTAAGTAATAAAAAAAAGTACTGTATGTAGGAGTGTCAGTGAGTTTGCACAAGTATTTATGTCTGAATTTCTGATCTGATAGAGAAATCAATACAATGAAACTTATTAAGCTTAGGGGAGATTCCCCTTGTTTCCATACAAGGCAGAAGTAGTGGACAGTGCTCTGCTGGAAACGGCTTTATAACAGAGCTGGAGACACACAGACACAGAAGCAGATAGATCAAACTAAATAAAAACACACAAACACATCAAAATTAAACAGGAGGTGTTTTTAAAGCTGGAAAGGTCAGTATCGGCCTCACTCAGCTGCATTGAAGAGTTTCTTCAAGGGCTGGTCAATTTAACTATGTCAATATTAATCGTAACATAATTTATATAATAACAATATAATAAATGTCCGATATACATCAATATAATGATAAGGAGGTACATAATTGATCAACTTCAGATTTGTAAAATGTTTTGCTGTTTATCAAGTGTTTATCATTCTCTGGTCATAAAGAAGAGTTAACCATCACTCAGGACCAAAAATCTGTCTTTACACCTAAAATAAATAATAATGTAACACTTAGTGATGATTGATATGAAATGTTTTACCTTGATATGATATTTGGCCACATTGCCCAGCCCTAGTTTCTTCTGACTGGAAACTTTGGTCCACAATCAGGACAATGACACCATTACATCATAGTTAGATTAGCTAAAACTGCTTAACAGGCTGTAACATACTGGAACAGTCTTTAAACAATGTTATAAACCATTTCCACAAACACTGCTTTTGTTGCGTGAACATGCAGATTGCAGCATACATAATCAGAAATGTGTTACACGTGCACACACTGTGAGGTCACTGACTGACCACCGGCTAGATGACGACAGCACAGTGCATTTTAATCCTACTCATTTGACCTGCTAATCTAAACCCAGCGAAAACAAGTTTTAATTCAAATGCCTACAATGCAAATCATTGTGAATGTTCAAAGAAGCTCTCAACAAGCCTTAAGACTCAGCGTTATGCCAAATTAAAAGGAATTCTCTATGCATCTTAAATTGCATGCACAGATTCTCTTTTTACAGATTTCTCAGAGGAACGTCGATATGTGGAGCACTTCAACCATCTCATTAGAAGATGGTCACCGATTGAAAAGGGATTTCTCGAGCATGCAGCCGACTTGTGCTTACATGAGCAGTATGGTTCATTTACAAATGATTGCAAAGTCCACAGCAGATCACCGTTTTGTTCACATATGCCAAGTATGCTCCTAAACAATCCGGACAAAAGCTGCAATTCATAATATCTGCTGGACTAAATCACAGACAATCCCAGCCCTGCAATGCATGTCAGCGGGGACAGCCTCTCCCCGCTCACACCCACCTGATGCTCCGCTTCTCATGAGGTGACGGTGGAAACAAAACCTTTATTACGCTGCTGCTCCAGCTGGCTTGCACAGCGCATATTAAAATGCTCCCACCATTCAAGCTCATACCTGCCTCTTATCAAACTTACCAAGCTTGAACTTGTACAACTCCACACAGCAAGCTGATAGAGTCGGAGACGTAACCTTTGAGACAAGTGCTGACGTAGGTAGTTACAAGGATATTAATTTCAAACATCAGTAATCAAGATTTGATTTTAACGATGTGTCAAATGGGTGCTACTTGTAAAGACAATCCTTAAGAGAACTATTAACTCACATTATCACTCCATCTCAGCTTTTGTAGCTAAAATCAGACAGAGATTACAATGGAGCAGAAACGTGCGTTTCAAACAATGCAACCATCACTGCTCACATACTTCCACATGTTCTTTACGTTGGCATGGCTGTTGAGCAATACATCCTTTAGAGGGCCTGACAATAAGAAACATGTCGATGGTGGAAGAGGTTGTGATGATGCATCTCTTAAGAAAGAGACATCAGTGGCTGTTCCCTTTGCCTGTAGTTTGTAAGCAACTCACAAAGTCTCTACTCAGAAATTTCATTCATTGTTCAAATTTTATTCTTGTGTTTTATAGTTGAACTATTGGCTACACTCCCCCCTACTATTTCCTGTGGTACTACTACTCCATTTCATCTTTTTGGTCCATATCTTTGAGCTTTCAGAAGATGAGCACAAATACGGGCAAAATGAACACAGAGACTGGACAGAGGGCCCTGTATGTTTTCATATACATATTTAACGTTGAGCATAAATAAGCTTTAAGAGCAACACTTCTGTCAGGTGTTAGTGAAGAACAAAAATCTAAATGGAGCATGAATATAGGACAAATATCAGGTTCATCAGGTTGACACAACAATGAATGAAAGCTAATGTGCTCTGCTTCCCAATTCTGGAGTCATGTCGTTTGGAGGATTTGGTCTACAAAGGAAGGGTCTTTGTAGGAAGAATAGACTGCAAAGGCCAAAGAAAAATGAATCAGTCTGGTCTACAGAACATTGCGTCAACAGCTTGTCCCAACCTCGCTGTTGAATTGTTAGCTACTTTGAGCCCCTGCACTAACCCGCAGTTTGGTCCCCTGCGTAACTAGCTTGTTAGCTTTGCCTCTAATGACTCCTTGAATAAGTTGGCCAGAGAAAGATTAATCTTTTGTATCCTCCTTCGTTACTTTGAAATTTGTCAGATGCACTTCAAGGAGCCTTTGCAATGGGACAGTTTAGTTGCAACACTATAATGCAATCTTAAATGCAGCTCCTTAGGTTGCAGCCACTGAATTGGGACACAGCACATGTTTGCTAGGTGTATATAATGCTGTCACATTCACCATATCATTTAAAATGTTTATAAAATGATAATACAATATGTCAGAGTCAAGTTTCAGCTCATTGTGCTGCCCCCGGGTGGCTACAATGTCAATGAATGCGGCTTTAATTTAAAAAGCACCATTTTGAGCTTGCCAAGAGTATTTGTTATTGTTTGCAATTAATTTATACATTCGCTGATAACTAAACTAACCATTAGTCACTGTTCTATTGAACAAAAACAAAGGCTAAGTAGTTAAGCAATACACAATCTGGTCATTTAAAAGAGCATACAAACAGTTGGGTGCTCCCTTGGGATCACCAGCCGTCACCAATGCATTTTCTCCTGCCGGGTTTAAAAAACAAAGCTCAGATAGACAGTCGGTCAAGCTAAATTCCTGCATCTGTTTGTGTGTTGACAGGGATGAGAGTGACAGACTAAGGTTTCTATCAACATGGACAACAGCTAAAGACACATCCTCCTTTAGATACTTTGTGTACACACTGAACAGACGGGTAACATCCACATACACTGATGAGCCGAGGAAGGATGGAAAAGAGTTCAGTCCAATGCAGTTAAGACAGAAAATAAGCAACTACAAATAAAGTCTCTAGCAACATACTTTTTGCATGTATGCGATGAGACTATTAAAACAGCTGCAGGAAATAAGAAGACAGAAGATAAAGAACCATGTGCGGTTCGTCCCATTTCCTTTCACCTCCAGTCAGTCGAGTTAAACTGTCCATAAAGTGGATTCCTCATAATCATGATCACATGTTTACCTGCCGGGCGGCTCGCAGCAAGTCAGTGAGAGGCACACAAGTTTTTCCAGCTCTGTGAGCAGTAACATGATACAAGAACATCAGCTGAAGTGTAACAAAAAAAACTGATCGGACAACTTTAGATCAGCTGTAAACTGAAATCCTCATAAACGCTGCGTTGGGCCACACCTCTTCCTGTAACTGCTGTCATTTCCAATCTTACTGCCAAAAGCCCACGAGGGGGCTACATCTATTTGTTTGCTTTGACAATGTGGAAAAATGTTGTGACGTACCCCTCCCAGAATAAAAACCCACATGGAGCAAAAAAAAAACAACATTTCTTATTCCCAGCTTTTAAAACAGTGTAGATGTCTGCATGGGCCTGCATGAACGATTCTCTGCAAGTGGTGTGAAATATCAGAGATTACCATGACAACCTGATCTCCAAATATATCATGCATTACATATAATTTCATCCAGATATCGGAAATTGACTCGGGGAGTGGGATTCACTTTTTCAAACAATAAATCAGTCAAGGATCAGAACGTGGCTTTAGGTCTTCAGCAGAAGCAACACTGACATTTTAAAATGTGCACCACCAATCAACAGACAATTGATTTGATCGAAAATGTAAATTTCGAAAATATCACTTCAGCAAATTGTGCAATTTGTCAGAGATTTTAAAAATGCTCAAACTTTGAGATGAAAAGTACAAACTGCCAGCTCTCTCCCCAGTAGAGGGGTAGGGGGGGGGGGGCTGCAGTCACAGGTGTGAGAGGAAGGAAACACACGGTGGGTGTGTGAGAGGGTCTCACCCTGTGTGTGTGACCCATTAACACGTAATGCAAGTCTCTAGAACCACATGAACAAACTGTGTAGAGACACGAAACAGTGAAAACTCACGTTTAACTTTTCTGCAGCAGAGTTTCAGGACAAGAAAAGTCAACTTACATTTGTTGCCGCGCGTGTCCATCCCGCCGGTGAAGAAGTGTGAGGCTGTTGAAACGCAGCTCCCGGACCATGTGTGCGTGTGCGCGTGTGTGTGTGTGTGTGCAGTAGTTACTGGAGGCTGTTGCTTCTCTGCTGGGTCCTACAGTCTGCCGTCATTAATCCACCGCCATGTTTTACTACACTGGCGCGCGCTCACACTCTCTCACACACACACACAGGTGTTTTCTGATTACATCTCGGCCTGGCTATATGGGCGTGGACATGTTGACTGACAGCTGTGGGCGGGATGACTTCGGACCTGTCGTCTCTCTCATTGGTGCTCAGATTTTCGTGACGTCGGAAATTAACATGTGGGGAAACCATAGACTGTACATGGATGAAGACGTAAAGAGAGTTTGTTGTGAGGATGGCCGACACCCGGTGTCGATGGGGTGTCAACAAAACCATGTGATCTCTGCAGCGGAGTTATTACGTGATGTACAGCCTCTGTATATTTTGATGCAGAACAATAAGCAGAAAAACTAAGTAAACATACCTTGGTTAAGTAGATACATAGTCTGTCAGTGTCTTTCAAAATAATATAATTAAATCTAATAAAAGGATAGTGCTGCGGAGAATGTGTGTTTTCCAGCTAAAATACAAAGGAATAAAATATAAATAGATATTTTTTTTTTTTTTTACATATAAATGTTTGGTTTTCATCATTTTGATTGTGGACCAAACATCAGCCACAGCGCTGGTTGTCTGTTTATTCAAAGTTAATTAAAAAAGAAATCACAACAGTCTCAAAAACTGCTCTTCAATCGGCCTTTGAATAAACATGTGTGTAGCTGATAAGAAGAACAGTTCTTGAGATATACAAGTCACATACTGACAGAGCTTTCTGGAATCACTAGACAGAGGAAAGGTCACTGTTATTGATAGATCGTTCTTTTTTATTTTCTAACACATACAGGTAGATGGAGGGTGAGGAGGGGAGGGGAGGGAAGAGGGTAAGGAGGGGAGGGGGTTAAGGTGTAAGGTAGTGGGGGGAGCTGGGATGAGGGGATGATTGACAGGGCAGAGGGAAAGAAAGGATGGGAGAGGAGATTAGGAGGGTTGAAGAGAAAACAGGGGAACCTCCTCCTCGTCGTCCCCTCATTCTCCTCCTTCTCTCTCTTCTTCCTTTCTTTCTTTTTCATCTTCTCCTCCTTCTTCCTTTCTTTCTTTTTCATTTCCTCCTCCTTCTTCCTTTCTTTCTTCTCCATCTTCTCCTCTTTCTCCTTCTTGACCCTCTCCTTGTAGCTGTCGGTCTTCAAGGCCTGTTCCTGAAAACACAGAGACAACATAAGTTTCACTCTTTTCTTTTTCAAAGTCTGAATCGGAAACAAATCAACAATCCAATATTATTCAATCAGAATGAGTTGGTGTAACGTACCTGAAGCACAATGTTCTGCTGGATCAGGAGTTTTATGTCGTCCTCCAGCTTGATTTCCTTTTCTAGGGACTCCTTGTGCTCGGTGGACCTCCTTTCATCTAAGTCTCTAATTTTTTTTTGCAGCTCCTCTATTTCCTCGGACCTGCCCTCATCTTTGAGGATGTCGTGCTGCAGCGTGTCCTGCTGGAGCTTCAGGTCTGCATTCGGGGAGACGACCTCTTCCTCTTTTACTTTAAAGCTCATGTTCATGTTTCTGAGCTCCTTCTCTTTGGCTTTTTCAGACTCCACGAGCTGAATCAAGCTGGTCAGGTTGTCTTTGGACTTCAACAGAAGTGAGGCAGAAGACTCCAACTTCTCGAACATCTTCTTCCTCTCTTCTTCCCAGGAAATATGGTAATGGAAATCAGCCTCTAGCTCCTCCAGACGGGCGTTTTTAGCCTTCAGCAAGGCATTTTCAGCCTCTAGCTCCTCCAGACGGGCGTTTTCAGCCTTCAGCAAGGCATTTTCAGCCTCCAGTCGGCCGTTTCGTACCTCCAGCTCCTTCAGCCAGGCATTTTCAGCCTCTAGCTCCTCCAGACGGGCGCTTTCAGCCTCCAGCTCCTTCAGACGGGCGTTTTCAGCCGCAGTTCAGCAGTTCTCCCTCTGCGAGTCCTGGAGGGCTCGGCGGAGCCTTTTCTTCATGCTGCACTTGTGTTGCTCATCTCCTGAGCACATGTTTAAACACATGTTTAAGCTGCATATATAATAAACAGAGCTTTAAAAAATACATAAAATGCGCCTGGAAAGCTCATTTTAAAAATGGAGACTGCACATCTCCAGCCTTGACTGGGGAAAACTGCACTTGAACCTACTTGGGGATACAATAAGATAAACAATATAAAATGAATGTATGCTATGTGAGTGGGCAGCCACTGTATCCTATATATCTAAAATTACATCAGAATGACCGAACTTGGAAAAAAACAACCACAAACATTTGAAATAAAATATTTGACTCCTCCATATTGTAGTTGGCATGAATCTCTCCAAAGATTTCCCCACCTTATATAATGCACAGGGTTTCATTTACTTACCTTTAACTACATTATCAATATCTGCATTTCTTATTCTCTTTTCTCCTGTGTATAAAATGTCTTTGTCTTCTCTCTACTCAAACCAACCAAATAAACTACTGCTCGGTAACCTTTTGGGTAAACAGGTAGGATGAGAGCAAAGGAGTATGTGTGTGTGTGTCTGATGGATGTGGAGATGTAAAGTGAAGACACTTCTAATGGACACAAGCACTAAATCTCATAGGAAAGAACAGGTGATCGTGTTCTCCAAAGACTAAACTGAATAATGATTCTATGTCACATAAAACATCTGCAGTTATTATCTAATTGCATGTAACGTAGACCAAAAATGTACTCGTCACCACATGGACTAATAACTATCAACTGTAATTAATGTTTGATATTAGTTGTCTATATATATATAAATATCTCATGTGTAAAGTGAATCTGTATTGTTGCTTTTTACCAGAACATGCTGAAAGATGATGAACTCAGATTCAGTGAACCCTGGTGTAACAGCTGAGACTCTGTGCCATCCCTCTCCACCCGCACACAGAACTTGTCTCAACAAACCCCAGGAATGCTCCCACATTTCTTTAGTGTTACATTCACAGATGAGCCAAAGGTATTACAGCGTCCTCCTTGTTTTCTGTTTTAAACAATGATGTTGTGAACGTCTGCAGTCCAGCAGCCACTGCGACTCCTGAACTTTGTCTCTATTTCTGAGAGAGCATGTGAGGCAACACCACTGTCTGTCTGTCAGTAGGTCTGGTGTTATTTTGTCTTCATTCGATTGGAATCTGTCTTTTATGAAACAACTTAAAGGTCAACTAGCACAAAGATGAAATGTTTGCAAATATAAAATGCTTTCTGAGCAGATTTTTAGAAGTTAGGGCAAAGTAGGCAAATTACTCCTAATGAGAGCTGCTATGTTTTTACAGAACTACTGTAAACCCTCCAAATTAATTCAGAGTTGTCTCATATTTTATCCTGCAAACCCAGAGAATCATCATCAGGTGATATTGAAATGTAAACACATTCATTCACACAGGATGATGTCATTTATTGTGTGAAAACCACAAATTGGTTATAATTCATTTCAATTTTCAATAAAATTGTATTTGTATAGAGCCAAACCATAACAAACATTATGCAAAAGCCCTCTACATAGTAATTATCAACGGAAACCGGTTGGCTTATAAAGTTATTTACTTTTTGGAAGCTGTAATCAATATCAATAAATGTGGCTTTTCCTCAAATGGACAATATCAAGTCTTTAACACATAATGAGAACAGTGTGAGCTGTGGTAGAGTTGCATAAGGCACTGTGGGATGATGGAAAGCAAAATATGTGTGGCCATTAAAGATTCAAGCAGCCTGTAGAAGTCAGAATTCTGTTTATAGCAGCAACTAAAATAACATAGAGGTGTGAAATATGCCTAAACCAGAGCCAAACTAAGGATCCTATGCGATGCTGAAGAAGAAAAAATGTTTGTATCCATCAGTTTGAGCTCAGATGATCCTGTCTTATGGAAAGCTTGTTGATTTTTCTTTGGATAAAATGTAAAAATAGAGTAATAGTCTTTTTTTACACTCCTCATAAGCTGCTGGTCAACAAACACATGGAACAGTGCACACAGTCAAACATCATGTCTTTGTATAATGTTGCTCCATCAATATTTCTTTATCTACTAAAACCAGTGATGTTTGTTTGCGCTACACTGCCCCCACCTGGTGTAGAGGAGTAATGACCATCAAGCATTAAACATTTTGTTTTTATTTTTCAAACCAGAATTTCATTTAGAGATGCAACTCCTGTGCTTCATGCTGTCTTAAATATTCAATATGAAGTACAGTGTTGGTTTGTTTTATTAAAGTATTAAATCTTTAACTTTTAAGCTCAGGTCATGTAATTAATTGACAAAATGAGTATTACTATAATTTGACAATTTAAAGAGGGATACAGATAGTGAAATAATTTATAATATTATACATATATAATATAATATAATGTATTTATTTTGTGAGCGTATTTGTGGTGTAGCTGTGGAATTTGAAAATTGACCACAGGAGAAAACTGAACCTGGAGGAACATCTCAGGGGAGTCACCCAGGAGTTGGAGAAAAACCAGGCAGGTAAGACAACTTTTAAATTTATTCTGCACAGAAGAGTCTGTCACCTTATGGTGGGTTAGGGAGGCTCTTCAGGCACACACACACACACACACACACACACGCACACACACACACAGAGTCATTTTTCACCACTTCTTATAGTTGAGAATCTTCCATCTATCTGTTTATCTCTGTCTATCCGTCCGTCCATAAATCCATCTCTCTATCCATGAAATATGGATTAATTTACCTTGACATGAGAGTGGTCTATATAAATATAGTATAAATGAATGGCTCACAAATATGAATGAGAGGAGACAGATTCTGATTCAAAGTTTAATTTTTAGTGACAAAATCAAAAATAACAGTATTCAAAGGAAGTAAAGTCTTCAACAACCCTGGATCTTCGTCAGTGTGTTAAATACCTTGCAGAGCGTTTTTTAATGTGAGTGAATATAATCTCTGAAGTTACACAATTATTGGATTATCATCATCCTAACAGAATATAAATAATAGTGAATTCAAATGTATGAATGACTACAGTCCTCATCCTATAAAACATTGAGCCAGAATTGTATTGCAATGAGCTGGAGAATGTGGAACAGGACTGAACTGATGTTTCCTTCATCTATTACATCAAATGGATTTGCACATTCTTTTAACCACACAGCTGCACAGTGAACTGCATCTACTCATGACCCTTCACTACTGGACCAGAACGTTACGTGGAAGTGATCTGCTAATCCATTTATTTGCATCCTAACTTTGTTTTTTTTATTTATTTTTTTCACACAAATCTATGGAGGTCACACAAACATTTGTATACGTTCACCTCAGATTGCTTTGTGTATTTTGTGTGTGTGTGTGTGTATCAATTAGTCTAAACCAGAAGTACACAGTATTAAATGTGGGAGAGCGAAAGCGGGGGAATAGGTAAACAAAACGCATCCTTATAAACCAAAGCAAAGTGATGCTGTAGGCTCACATACTCATTCCTCTCATCTAATCATTCGCACTGATAAAGTGTCAGAAATGATATGCTGTATCTACATTCTACTCATTCAGATTGCTGGTGCTGCACACTCATAACTAAGAGAGCATTACAAATAAGGCAAAACCAAAATTCTCCTCAATGTGTTTTAGGTACTGCGGCTCTGGTCACAGACGTCCCCTCGCGACGCCTTCCTTCATCCTGCAGGCTCAGGAAAAAGCACAACACTACAGTCTCTATTGCAAACACTCCACCCCCGGCACACAGCCACAGTTGCACCACCTAACAGTCTGTGCATCAGGTCTCTGTGGCCCTCCCTCGGCATCCCACAAGTCCACGCTGCTGTGACCAGAATTTGGTTCGTCGTATGAGGAGATCTAGAACAGGTTCTCAGCCATGGCAGTGACAGTGAGTAGAAGTCTTCTTCTCGCTCCTTCCTACAGTTAGTAAAGTCTGCGGCTCTGCTTATGGCGGCGTTCAGTGGATGTGCGTACATCGCTAGAAGAGCCGAGCCTGTTTCTTCAGCTCGTTCCTCTTCCACAGAGCCAGGCGGTCGAAATCCTCCACTGTCATTCCAAACACTTGTACAAACTCCTCTGGGGACAGGTGACGCTGAGAACACAGGGACAACACACAGTTATAGGTCCAACATTTATCTATTATACACTCTTTTATCAACAGGTCTGTAGACACTATTGAGAACATCAAGGTTAAATCCTTGTTAATATTTGTTAACATTCAGTGATACATTCACACATATCACCAGTGTCGGGCAATAACTGATGACTTTAATACGTTAATGTTTAGTGTGAGGGAGTACAATTTGAAGTCCAGTAATAACACAACAGTTGCTCATCCCAGTCATGCTACATTTGGGGCTCGACTTGTTCACTGTGTTAATTTCAAAGTTGGTCGATTTGCAAACGTTGCCACATGACTCACTTATCTTTTAAAGATAGAGGGTGTTTCTCCATACGGGGCTGTCTGGAGTTCTGCTACTGTCTGGATGGTCAATCGTCCATATTGTGCGGCGGCCTACTAGTTAAACTGCAATAAATTACCTAAGGTAAATAGTCATTACCCCAACGAGGTTATGATTTCATTTGTGTTACCTTGGCTCTCTGTCGGTTATTTAGCAGGATTCTACAAAAAACGCTGAAAGGACCATCACTAAGGTGGAAGGATAAAGTGTGGGTCAGGGAAGAACCATTTCAATTTTGGTGTGAATTGGGATATTTAGAAGACTGATATTTATGAGTTTGTGCAATTTGAGGCAGACCCATAAAAAAATCTGGATCTAGTGAATTTAAATGTGGTTTCATAAGGGGACTGAAGGTATGTCCTCTACTGAGAGTCATTCTACATAGTTTTTCTCCATGTGTCTAAACATGTGGAGAATTTGACCGGGGCTGACGGCTGAGTAAAGAAAGTTGATTTAATTTAATTTAATTCCATTGCTGCACACTGAGTACAGTAATGTAATATCTTTTTATATGGGTAAGGAGTAATTAACTGAATGTTTTAAGTCAGTTGTCTTAGGCCAAAAACTAAATTAAGATAAAAAAGAGAATATATAAAGGTGTCTGTATGTACAAAATCTACAACAAATATTAATAAATATATGAGTTAAATTTGAACGTTTCTGTTTTCTTTTGAGAGACTTTGGCTTGGGCTTGTCAGCCCTTTATTACATGGGTGCGGTTCTGCTGGGGACTTCAGGGTCTCTAAAACCTTGGCAACCAGTTTGAAACTGGACCCGGGCCAACGACTTCTCAGCACAGTTGAGCCTGAGGACCCATTCATAACTCACCTCCAGTCTGGCTCTGTCCGCGTCTTTGGGCAGCCTGTTGCGCCCCCTGGTGGTGACAATGAGGGCTTCATAGGGGTAAATCTGCAGGGAAGGAGAGGCAGCGATGCTTCATCAGATTTCAGGGACAAGGTTACAATAAGACTTGGATTATTCAACATAGAGGCTGACATGCTCGCATGGAATTTATTAGTGGGGTAATTATGTTAAAACCTCACCTTGTACTCTGCTGGGAGAGAAAAAAACAGAGTCAAGTCAGTACAAGAGAAGAAAAGCAGCTTTGAATTAATTGCTTCAATCTAATAAGTGTTAAGCGATTTAAATGTATATTAAATTACCTCGGCTTCCCCAGTTGACCTCACTGCCACTGTCGTACTGGTACTGGTAGCAGTCTGCACTCTGAGGCTGCACAAGCAAAAAGGGACAGTTAAGAACAGCCAGATGTAGGACAAAACATTCAGTTTTAAAAGTAAAAGTTGAATCAGAAATACATTAAGACCATGTAAGACACATAAAAAGCTAAAGTCATGTCATGTGTTACACGCTGCAGTCTTACCCTCTGGAGGCCATTGCGTCTATATCCTGGTAGTGAGGCCGACTTACTAACGAAATCTAAAACACAGAAAACAGATATAAAATAATACCAAAGCAGTTGCTAAAATCTTCATCCAGTTTGGTTCATTAAAATCAGATAACAGTGACTTGACAATGCCAGAAGATGGCGCTCATGACTAATACAAAAATCCCAATGTTCCAGATGTGTGCACACAATACTGTGGTAACAAATTCATCAAACATTTAAAAGCAGCTGTAGAATATTAATATAAATGATAAACTCACCAGTGTCAGTGCTGTACTGAGAGCGTGGCGCTGTGACATAAAGAAATCATACAGTTATGTATATATGGCATCTTCCTTATTGCACAACAACACAAAAGCTGCAGCATCTCTAATCTTCCCCGCTCTCCCCATCTTACTCTGTAATTGTGATTAAACTCCCTAAAATATATTCAGAAAATTGCTGAAGAGATTTGACAGCCATCTGTCGAGTTTGAGGCTTAACAAAGAAACAGGAGAGGAGCAAGTTGGGCTCCCGTCAAGGCCTGGGAGGAATACAAAACATCAAAGTGGCAATAAGGCAGAAAGAGGCCAAGACTGGTTCAGGGGGAAAAAACAGAAAAACATACAATCACACCAGCACAAAAAAAAACAGACCACACACTCCCACCATCTAATCGCACCACACAGCTTGTCTGGTTACAAGCCTTTGTTGCCTTTCAACCGCAGCCAGCAGAGTCCTGGTTCGGTTGTGTTCCCTCCCATCTGAGAAACAGCTTTAATGAGAGATCTTACCGCTCATAAATAAAACAGGATGTGGGACACCAGCTGTGAGAGCGAGAGAGCGAGGAACACGTAGCTACACGGATAGACGGATGCATAGATGGAGAGGTAAGAAAGTGGGCAATTTCAGGAGAGGGTGGAAGGAGAGAAAAAGATGAGACATGGGGGAAAGAGATGGAGCAACGAAGTATGTAAAGGTGGGGACAGTTGGATGGAGATGAAGATAGACCGGTGTCTGAGCGTCAGAGGAAGAAATAACTCCGCCACTACGCTGCGAGAGCAGCGGAGCTTACGAACAGAAACAACTCTGGTGGATTCACATCTGGCATGTGTGAACACCTGGTTGAACACTGTGTCGCTTAAAATGCTCAGAATGATCAGATATCCTCAAAACGATGACGGGACACATCTGGTGCTGCTGCCGCTGCCGGGGCCACAACAGGTTTGGCAGCAGCTGTTCTCCCCTCACAGCATCTTTCCACGTCAATAAACCACCCGGCCTGCAGCAGCCATGACCCTCTCTGACCTGCATCCACAACCCGACGCCCTTGCCTCAAACCCAGATGACAGTATACGTAGAGGCTCATAAAAAGGCTGCACATTAAGACGTGGTGTTCATCAACTTGCAGGAACAGACAAAAGAGGGAGAGGCATAGGGGGCAGGGTGGATCCTTACAGCCGTTGACAGTGTTGTTGTATGCCGTGGTGCCGTAGCCTGTGGTGTTGAGCGCTTCCTTGCTCCCGCAACGAGAATTCCTCGCGCTGCCCCAGGGGTCATTGTCATAGGAACCAGATCTGGCTTTCATCTCCTCCTTGAGGATCAGCCTCCCGATGCCACTCCCAATCTGGGAGCAAAGGGAACAAGGAAAAGAAGCAGACGGAGGGGGGAGAAAAATGGAGGGAGACATTAGGGAAAACTGCTAATTTAATGTACGGTGATTGCAAAGATGGTGAGAGAAGCAAATAAAGAAAAGGAGGGTAGTTTAAGCATCATACGAAGAATAGGAAGTGCGTTACTTATGGGTGTTTCTGCGGAGGGGCTCTTCTTCATGTTGGAGAAAGTGAGACATAAAATAATGAAACTCTTACTCTTTGAAGACTGTGACTCCAACTCTCTTCATCTCCTCCTGTCGAGAAGCGTCTTCTCGGCACCCGATAGGCTGAGCGAGCAAAGAGATGAAAGAGATTCCCTTGTTTGAATATAGAGCTCATAGTGGAACGCAGTAACAGAGTGGGCGAGTGAATAAATATGACAACACAGATGTACAAAATCAACTGCACTCCTACAGTATATGTCTTTGTTTGGTCCAGTGGAAAATGCAAACAAATAAATGGGAGATAACTACGCAGCTTGTCGCTCTAAACTCTGTGAAACGATCCTTCCTACCCCTGGGGGAGCTGCTGTAGGGGTAGTAGTCACACTCTGACTGGGTGTATGGCTCAGGAGAGTAGGTGGACAGCCTGGAGGATCTGAGGATGTCCTCGCTGGTCCTGCTTTTGGTGGCTGCGTCCAAGTGATTGTCTGCGAAGAAAGGGATGAGTTAGGAAAGAAAAGAAAAGCAGACAGGAGGACCAAATTCTGGAAAAGAATAGCTGGGCTTTTGGGAAATATGATGAGGAAGCTGGAGCAAGGGGAAGGCTACTGTAAAAGGAAACAGGGAAACAACTAGCCTGTTGCTGTACAGGTAAAAATAAAATTAGCCGATACCAGCACATCTGAAGCGCTATAAATAACGTCATAATGTCATCATGTTTGAGTAAAGTAGACATATGATGCTTTTTCAGTTTTTCTTTCCTCCTGTGCGTCATGTAGGTTCTTGAGTAGGTAAATGGTCTGAAAAGTATTAGAAAAATGTAGGCCAATTAGCACGTCTGTCATTCTTTCAAACAAAGACAGGTAAAGCAGGAAAGGAGTCGAACAATTCGCACGCGTGGGCCAGCTGGCCAATCAGAGCAGACTGGGCTTTAACAGATGGTCATTCAATATGTTTTTTTACCTTAAAGTATTAATAGTGTAAAATAAACATGTCAAATTTACTGTGGGATTTTCCACTGACCGACGTTGTTGTTGTTGAACGTCATAATCCTGCGTCGATGATGTCATTACCGGCGCAGAGAAAAATGCGCAGAGAAGAGTCTGAAAGCAGTTTTTTCTTTTCCTGATGAGCTCACTATATAGTCCTCTATATAATAGTCACTATATAGTTAAAGTAGGGAAAAGTGAGTGAGTGGGGGATTTCGTACAAAACCCAAGCGTTTCAGACAGAGGCTGAAAGGAGGAGCTGCAGCAATGGACAGTATGAGGACAGCGATGTGTTTTCTGAGCATTAGAGCACACAAACCTTTTCAAGTAATGACCGAAATTAATATAATGAACCTGAATATAAGAATAATAAAAAACAGGGGGGGAGTAGCGGTCCCTTCTCTGATAACTGACAACGTCACAGTGAGAAAGTTACATGAAGTCGCTGTGCTCGATGTTTGAAAAGATTTTTTGTTTGAAAACAAAGTTAAATAAGGGCATGCTAGCTGTTTCCACATGCTCCTAGTTTTCATGCTAACGGACAGACGTGAGATACAGTTTTACTGGTGCTTATGTGCCAGACTATTTCAAATAATCCAGGTTATTAATCATCACAAATTATCCTGTTTTTTGTATGGATTAAACAAACAAGATTAATCAGTGAGCATTACAAGTATTGCTAAGTGGTTCTTGTTACAGGGCCGGATTAGTTGTACTCTCTTGTCTCCAGTCTTTATTCTAACCTTATTCTGACTCATTATTAGTTCCTATAAATGGAGAGAGATGAGAGTGGCATCGATCTTCTCGTCTAACTCTTACCAACAAGTTTATATCTCGTTGGTTTAACTTGTACAAAAATGGTGAAGTTGAAAAATGAAAAGATTTATGCAGCATAATATTTCCAGTCGCCCTGGTTTTGTATAACAAGATATAAAATGTCAACCAGCAAGCATCACAGGTATTGCAACATGGATTTAGTTACTATTTAAAAGGGCTACACAAGCTGTTTTCCCTTGCTTCCAGCCTTTATGCGAACCTAAACTCAACGTATCTTGACTCCATATTACTTCATATTAATGGAGAGACACGAGAGTGGTATTGATCTTCTCACAAAGCTCTCAGCAAGAAATCGAATCCGTGTATTTCCCAAAATACCATACTATTGCCACAAGACTGTCACCGTAGTGTGTTCAGGAGGAAAATGTGTCAATGAACATCACAACAGCGAGAGAATTACATTCACTCGACCAATCCACAGTCATCATTCCACCATTCCTGTCAGAGAAGATCAATATTTCAGCCAGCAGCATGAAAATAGTCAGTATTAACATGAGTTCAGTTACTGCTCGGCCCGCGGCACAAGGTGGCTTCATGAGTGGTGTGAGGCGATGATATTGATGCCTCTTTTCACTAAAGCACAGTCAATGGAAGTCAATGGGGGTAACATGCAGTGTAATGTCAGATAGATCGCTCTTCACTCTGTTAGCCATTAGCCATGCGGGCCCCAGTCCATGATCCATTGAATTCCTATACACATGATGCACCATGACACCAACGGCAGATGTTCTCATCTTCCTCTGTCACTGGACGTATGGTTATACAATATCCTGACACATGGGATCACAAACACCGAACACGCACAGACGGACATATGAGATGTCTATTCCACGGACAGTGAGTGAAACAGCGAGAGGAGGGAGATACTTACAGCGGCAAGGTCACCGGGTAAAGTGGAGCAGAAGGTGAAGGGAAGTGAATAAAGGGATTGGGCGCAATAAAAAAAGAGGTGAAAAAGAAAAAGGGAAATATTATTGGAGCATCCCAGAGGGAGATGTGACAATGTGAAAGATTTGCTACCTGTACGGAGCTCAAGGACACACTCAGCAAAACAGTGGTGGTGTTATACAGACTCTTTTCTATACAGGTAGCAAACTTGTTAACTGATTAGTATGCAACGGGCCATTGATGCGCACAGCAACTCCACATGTCTGTTGTGAATTTAGATCAATCATGTTTAGTGCTGAAACAAGAGGAAATAATAATCAGGATTGGTTCAGGAAGACATTAAGTACGAGCAGGGATCAATATGACTGATGGAGAAGTGTTTTAACAAGGTTTGCTGAACTTGCTGTGTACAGCAGATGCTGAAGGTTCATTACTTCCTGTGACACATTATGGCCGGTGATGTACTAATTGTAGCTGACTAACAACGAAGGGTGAGGGTGTCGAGGGTAACTGACCCACAAATACCAACACACACGGTACAGAGTAACATGCAGGACAACAGGAAAGATAAACTATCCTCCATCAGGGGATCTGAAGTCTTGTGACTCGGAGCTGAAATTCCCACTGTAATGTGACGAGGAGATAGTGAAGATTTTCTTATAAATGTTTATACTCAGAGCACGCGATCCAGACTGCCGAACTGCATTTAAGTTTAATGACTTGTAAAAAGGAGAGAGGCAAAAATAGCGTCTTGTGTTAGCAGCGCTGCCATGCTAACTGACTGAGCGACAACATAAATCCACACAATTAAGGAATCAGACTTCCCCTTTCGCACACTCTCGTTTGTTTTCTACAAAAGTGAGCACAACAGTTGTCTGCAAAATCCACACAACCACACTATCCAGTAAAACACACACTGGTCGCTGGCTAACCAGGTTAGACTGAGAAAATAAAGAGAAGTCTCCACAGTAAATATAAATTCAAGTGGTAATGCATTTTTCCACTGTGCTTTGTTGCACTGCTTTGTTCTATTCTGCAGAATTGTGTGTCCTCAGAGCCCGTAGTACTCAACACTTGTCACGCCTGAGCAACCCTTCCTTCATTCACGGCCTCTTCCAGCCCTATTTGCTGACAAGAACCTGTCGTGCTGTGTGGGGTCTGCACGCAGCAGCAGGCAAGCACGTGTGTGCTTGTGGCATGCACGCTAAACGTCGCTCCTTTACATTACTAGTGCAACAAGTCCATTTAATCATCAATTTTAGAACAAGTCGTACGAGTCGAACTCTATTTCCTTTGTGCATTTTAGATCGTTTCCATTGATCACTTGTTTGGCGGCTTCATTTTGAACCATAACTGGGACATCAATACTAATCAATGCTGAAGCACGAGGGGCTGTTGAAGAACATCGACAGGTCTGTGAACACATCTACACGGAGAACTCAAACACAGCAGGACTAAACTGACAGCAGGACAGGCAGGCTAAGGCGGGGCTAACTGCACTGTACCCGTTCTTTTATAGATAGGAGGCTTCCCGTAGATGTTGGGGTCCCCTGAGGAGAGAAAGAGGAGATGAAGAGGTGAAACGGGGAGGAGTGAGAGGAGGAAGTGATGGGAGTTTTTGGCGTGGTGATGGGACCAAAGAAGGAGAGGCGGTGGAGGTCTATGGTTGTAAAGGAAGTTAAAGACGCAGTGTAAGGGGAAGAATATGCCAGAGCAATTATGAACGCTATAAAAATACGACATAGTCACATTTGCACACCCCCGCCTTCCCACAAAACTAAAAGTGACCTTTCTGAATAATTTGCATTAGTGAGTAATGGCTGATGTAATCTTCCCAGGGCAGTAAAAAGAAAAGTCTACATGAGAGTGTGTAAGGCGATGAGGGGATGAGGAGTTCCTACCTGGTACATGAAAATGTTTAGGGGGCTGGTTTGTGGTGGGTGTGCTTGACCGGCCCTCTTGGCTGTAATAAGGTGAACTCCTGCCACTCTCAGAGCCTGCAGCCAGCCACAGCCAATCACAGCAAAGGAAACGTGAGCGTGAAAGAGAGGACCTCGACACATGCAGATGAAAACTAAACAGCCGAAAACATTCATTCATATTATAGAAGGGAACTTTTCCACTTGTGTAATGACAAAGGTTATTGACTTGCCTGTGGTTATTACAGTGTCAGTGCACATGTGCAAGAGTTATATGAAATGACAGCAACTGAGCAGATGCGTTAGTATTTTAAGGAGAAGTGAAACAACACTAATGTGGCAGATTTGTTGATACTGATGTAAGGGCATACTTGTTGACTATATATAAAAGGGGCAAACTCATGGACATGAAAACTATTTCATGTCCATGAGACAGATTTTAGAGTGGTATCAATCAGCTCATCTAATTCTCAAGCAAAATGTTAAATAATCCTTTAATTGACCTCTTTTACAAAAAAGAATTCCTAAAATTCAAAAGACAATTATCAGCTCAGAAACGTGGTGAGTGCTGTTGTACATTTCACATTACAAATGTCACGATCCAGTTGATTTAGCATGTTTATTCAACAGACCCATGCTAAGCTCAGAAGTTACAAGCAGAAATGTTCCTCGACTCACCAGGGTAGACATAGTGCTGCGGAGAGCGAGGCATGATGGGTGACATGCCTTGACGACTAAATGTCGGCGAGTCTATGTAACCTGGACTGGAGCACCGCCTCTGCTTGATATCCAGGCTGTCATAGTCCTACAAAGACAAAGAAGATATATGAGAGGGGAGAGAAAAAGCAAGGGGCAGCGGGGAGACAAATAGCTTAGTGACAGGTCAAAATGAGCTCACTTGTTTAAACTCGTCCTGTAAGTGCTCTGTTAATTACCCAGGGAGGAAGAATGCTTACCTGAGAATAGGGAGAGAGCGTCCCGAGCGACTGGAGAACCAGCAGAGAGAAGAGAATTGTTATTTGTTCTGTAGCAAAGGAGGGGATGAAATATTATACATCATGTGTCATCTTTATTAACAGGAGAAAAAGAAAAAAACACAGTCTTCAATATATCATTTGTGATGGAGTTTGCTGCATGGAACAAAGATATATTATTCTAAGGTCTGTGTTAAGTTACTACTTAACTATTTAAATCTCCTTGGTTTAATCAGTGCATAAACCAACAAGTATATTTCACCTCATGCTAGGTGGTAAAAATATTTCTTGTTTGGGCTTCGTTAGGGAGATTTAGAGGTGATGGTGGGCAAATATACATTTTTTTATTTAGCAGTATTTTTCCCGAAAATGTCAAATTATCCCGTTTGTTTTTATCGTCTGCATATTGGCAGCAAAGTCCACCATCTGTAAATACGAACAAAGACTAGAAAATGTACACTAAAATGTCAAGCACATTATTTATATTTATTTAACAGACCTCTCTTAGAAATACCCAGAATATTAACAGAAGTTTGGATAAACAGTCGTCTTGATTTTATGTCCCTATAATTATGTCCACTATAGCAAAAGCACCAGGTTCACCATGATTTATGGACAACAAGATCCTCAAGTTTGCAGCTGACTAAATACTTTCAGTAACAGTTGTACCTGAGCAAATCATATGCTTTCAATCCAGTTTTCCATCAAAATTTCCAGTTTGTCTGAATCGCAATTTACCAAATAAAAAAGCAAACAAACAAAAAAACAAAAAGTTCTTAGATTTTCTTCTCAATAAATAACAAATATCACATGATTGTGTGCTATGAACACATACACTTCAACTGCACCTAAAAACCGTTTCTTCTGCAGTGACAAGACCAATGTTTGGCCTGGAGTGTGTGACAGTAGTACCTCCCCATAGCTGTAAGTGTCTAGCCTGTCATCAGACGTGTATCTGTGGTAGGGCTGGTATGAGGAGGATATGAGGTCTGGCTGTTGGACCTCGTATATGGCCTTGATCTTTGGCAGGGCAGCTAGGTCCTTATAATTTAGGATCTCATTCTCCACTCTGGCCTGGAGAGAGGACAAATACACACATACATACACCCACCACAGACATAAACCACAGCAACAAGACCCAACATCAACCACATGGACAATGCACAGTAACAAAGTACAATGGAAACTCCAGCAGTGGCCCGATCATGCAGCAGTAAGATGAGATAGTGATGAAGCGCACGCACGTCTGCACATGCGCATGCCAAATTGGCATGTGTGTGCACTCATCACAATTGCACATGTATGCTGCAGAACCTGACAGCAGTGTAAGCTGTTGACCTTCGGGGGCTCAGCATGTATGAACATGTACTATAGCAAAGCAGAGTGAGGAGAGGGTGAGAGCATGCTTACACTGCATTCCTCCCTCATCCATCACCTTAAACAGAAAGGTCATTGATTATGAGACGAGAGCAGGGCAGGGCGAGGCAGAGAGCGCCGACTCCTGCCCGCATGCAGACAACACTTGACATGCTAATACTGGAGACGTGCAGCAACACTCATCCAGCAGAAGACAATTAGACCGTGTTCCACTTCTGACTGAAGCTTTGTTACCGCCGCCAAGGAGGTTATGTTTCCACCCCTGTCTGTTTGTTTGTTTGTGTGTTTGTTTGTGTGTTGGTTGGTTTGTTTGTTTGTCAGCAGGATTATGAAAAAACTACTGAATGAATTTCCATGAAACACGTTGGAAGGATGGGACATGGGCCAAGAAAGAACCCATTCAGTTTTGGTACAGATTCAAACCAGGGAGCAGGTCTAGGATTTTATTTTTCACTTTCTTTAACACTTTTTTAAAATGTTTGTTGCTTTCCCAATAATTCAGTAATTTGGTGCGGATCCAAATACAAATTCTGATCTATTGTATTTGAATGTAGTTTCAAAAGTGGACTTTTGAGCATTGGCGGAGGTACGGACTCCACCGAGTTGCATTCTAGTTTTTGAAATGGAACTGGTCTAACTGTGGAGTGATAATCTTCTCATAAACCTGGCATTTTCCTTTTCACACAGACACACGCGCGCATGCACACGATGTCTAGGAGATGGTTAAAACTGGGAAAATTTGATGACATATGAAAGTTAAATAAAAAAATAAAAGGCCTTTATCACTGAAGCTTTATAATTAAAAACAATTCCACAGAGTTCTTCAGCACAGGACCAAAACCCTGAGGAAGATCACTGTAGACAACACATGTTGGTCTGGTAGAATTGGTAGTGTGTTAGTATTTATTTATTTCTTGCACTTTAATGAAGCACCCTAATGTGATTTCATTCCCTTCCTTATGGACAGTGTTTAAACTACAAGTGCATTGGGAGTGCCTACTGTTCCAGCTTGGTGTATGATCAATTTCACTGATTGCAAACTAAAGGGTTTAACAGAGTTAATAGAGTCATCCTCTGGGGACTCTGAGTTTTGGTAGAACAATAGTTGTAGAGAATTCTCAGTCTAAAACCATGCA
Organism: Hippoglossus stenolepis; assembly: GCF_022539355.2. Classification (NCBI taxonomy): domain Eukaryota; kingdom Metazoa; phylum Chordata; class Actinopteri; order Pleuronectiformes; family Pleuronectidae; genus Hippoglossus; species Hippoglossus stenolepis. The sequence goes on from NC_061489.1 coordinate 9,918,747, forward strand.
ATCAGAACTTTAAATTTGTATCCAAATTGAGCCGAGTTTGAATCTACATGTCTGAATGTTTTACGACTTGCAAATATCAATACTTTTAAAGGCATTGATGATCATCAGTTAGTGAATAACACATGAATATTGTGTTATTCTTGATTTGGTGAAAAAATGGTAAAAAGAAGGAGACCAATATGTGTTGGTGTGTTTGAAATTTTCCCACATGTTTTGAACTCCCGCCACATCACCGATGACAACAGAGCAGGGAGGACACAGACAAGTGAACAGGCCAAGGGAGTGAGCAGTGTTTCCAGTTGGTGCCTAACCACTCTGGCCTATGGGTAGTGCTCGTGTCTCTGGTGGAGCAGTTGCGCTTTTAAGGGGAGGCTCGTGCTGGTAGCAGCTGTACAGAGGGCTGAAAGCTGCAGACTCACAGGTTACTTACACATATAACCCTGCTGGGAGAGCCCACTGACGAGCCCGGTGGAGAGATGGACGTCTCCGACAGGCGCCTGTGCTGTGAGATACAAACAAACAAAAGTAGAGGTGGGGGCACGGCTTTGAATTTTATTCTAACATTTTAATTTCAAATTCTGTCTCACCCTCAGTCTCCTCTCTGCTCTGGCTAGTTGCTTGCATAATGGGTGCCACACCTCAAATCCTGAAAAAGAGAGAGACTTATTGGTGTTGGGTGTTCCTAAATACCACACATTCATCTACACCGGCACGTGTGTGTGTGTGTATGTGTCAGAGCATGGATGTATTGGCATCGAGTTTCACCTGTCAGGTACATTTCCTCTCCCTCTTTAAACATCATGTTACAGCGGACACAGCGGGCGCAGGTCGGATGGTACTGTTTCCCTCCAGCCTGAAAGACAAAAAAAGAGATGAGATGAGAAGAGAAGAGAAGAGAAGAGAAGAGAACAGAACAGAACAGAAGAAGAGAAGAAGAGGTGTGACTGAACCATAGGACTGAACAAGTATTATCATTGTAAACAGCAGGCCAGCATCTATATATCTTTTCTTCCGTATATCACCTGACCACCATTGGCCTCATTATATATACAGACATCATTGTGTAGCCTGTAGCTGTTTCATCAGCATGCAGCAATCACATGATTGCACCCACCATCCTTTCTCCCCCACGCCATAATTAGAGCAAAGATCCCTGTAGGTCAGTCACATGAAGAAGAGTGCTGGAGCGTATGTAAGAGTGTGTGTGGGAGAGACAGAGGGATGTAGGTGGCCATGTAAGTGAAGGACACAACAGTCTGATGCATGTCCTTGGACATTCAGCGGGACCCCGAGGGACCACAAGCCAAAAACAACGGACACAGGGGAAATGGACACATGAAATGAGGCAGTGTGATGTCACGGAGACGTGCCTGTCCATTAATCTGCTTCCCTGTCGAGATGTCTCACACGTGTCCGACAACTGAGGCGTGGCCCCCGTCCCATCACCTCTACCTTCCCTGACACACCATTAGAGATTTTCTATTTATAGACGCACCGCTGACAAGAGGCCCGCGTCAAGGGGACCTGAGCGGCTTCATCCGAAACACACCCAGCGTGTGAGTCTGAGTGTGTGCGGTGGTGTTATGTCATTTTCAAAGTATGTTTCCTAATACTGTGTCTCAGCTGCATTTTAAACAAGCACCGCTTCCCTCTGTCTGTCTCAGGTTACCATGAAAGGAAAAACCAGCAGAGGATGCAGCATTTCCGTCTCCTGTCTTCCGAGCAGCAGCGCGTTTACCGACTGTGGTCGCATAGGTATCAGCTCGGCGACTGCTGTTACCATTTCTAATGAGGCGCCCATTCTCCCCGGTGACATTAATAGGCTGCTATATTTATTGGCAATGAAGGAGTGAGGAGGAGGAGGAGGAGAAAAGAAGAGAAACTAAAAGAAAGAACGGTTCTGTGCTGTTCTGCCTTCTGCTTCCTCTCTTTTTGTCTCCCTGTCTCCGCCTTCTCTCAAACAGCTCGTTACACTAACAACCTTTGGCTCAGGAAAGTTGGACAGAAGAGGGAACAAGTCTAATCATCAACACAGACACAGTCACAGACACAGACAGATTAGTCTGGTTTTCAGTGATGCAAAGTAACTGAGAGCATTTACTGAAGTACTGTACTTTAGTACAACGCAGGTACAACTTTGATAATTTGAGAAGTGACTTTACATTTTAAGTTTTTTTTCACCTAAAACATGAAAAGCTTAAAAAAATGCCACGATTTAAAGTACTGTCACTTCATGTAACAATATACATGTAGAGCTAAAACAATAAGTTGATTTATTGATTTGACTGACAACTGTTTTGACAATGGTTTGTTTTATTTTTCAAGCAAAACGCAAAATACTTAATAGAGGAGAATCCCCTTCTTCACATTGGATTTTGACTTCTGCCAAGGAGGTTTTGCTTTCGTCTGCGTTCGTTTTTGTTAGTTTAGTTTGTCTGTTATTTAGCAGGATTACGAATATTTACCTCAGAACTTGGTGTAAGGATGCAGTACGGGTCAGAGAAGAATCCATTAAATTTTGGAACCGACTCAGGATTTCTTTTTCACTTTCTTTAACATTGAGGGGCGTTTTTCTGAATTTTTGTTGATCTTAGAGAATAATTCATGGATTTTTATAATAAAATGTCTGACATGTTTAGGGGACTGATATTTATGAGTGTGTGAAATTAGGTATGGATCCAAACAAAAACCTGGATCTAGTAAATTTATTAAGTTTCATAGGGGGGATTTGGCGGAGATATGCGTTCTCTGAGTGCCATTCTTGTTTCAATAAGTGAAATGTATTTTTTATATTTATGGGGTTTGACTGATGAAAATAAGTCAAAAAATGTTTTTAGTTAAAATATGCAGCTGTGAAAGTGCCAACCCATGAAATCTAAATATTGTTCTTATCCTAAATGTAAATGTCTGGGGCGGGAGCGTGTCAAATCAATCGCACGCTGGCTCTTAAAGAAGTGATATCATTATGATATCACAAATTGACAGGCGAAAAAAAATGAACGCCAAGCACTCAAGCGTTTGCACGTTGAGTGAGAGAGGGAGAGCGAGAGAGAGAGAGAGAGAGAGAGAGAGAGAGAGAGAGAGCAAAAAGAGCGAGAGAGAGAGATAAAGGCTGAAATGTCCCATGTCTATAAATAGTCAGAGAGGCTGACAGTCAGGAACAAAGCACTTTACACCAGACATTCTGACAAGCTAGAGCAGCACAGGGACAACAAGGCCCGGTGTGTGTGTGTGTGTGTGTGTGTGTGCGTGTGCATGTGCGTGTGCGTGTGCGTGTGCGTGTGTTCCTGTCTGTCTAGTAAGTTTTACTATGTCCGCTCCCTATTCTCAGGACCCAGTTGACATAAGACTCCCTCCAGAGACTCTTCCAAAACATTTAATTAGCATCTGCACTTTATCCCTCCACTCATTATTTCCCCTTCACTTCTTCCCTTTCGTCCATCTCAGCCTCTTCCTGAATCTTCCATTTAAAATTGCTTCAGCGTAACAGCATGCAACGTGCAAATGTGATTTGTTTTTATCAGCGTCCTCCCTTTTCCTACAGTTTCCCCTTCACTCTTTCCTCTTAATTCTTTTTTTGACTTTTCTTTTCCTCTCAACCTCTTTCACATCTTTTTGCCTCCTGTTACTGAAGGTCGACCGTGGTGTTCGAAGCAATAGGGCGGCCGTGGCTCAGGAGGTAGAGAAGGTTGTCCACTAACCAGAAGGTCGGTAGTTTGATCCCCGGCTCCTGCATTCTGTAGTGTCCTTGGGCAAGATACTGGACCGCAACTTGTGCTTTAAGACTGTAGTCCATTTACCATAACAGTGAAATTGTGGTTGTGGGCCTCTGCTTGATCACGCCAACACACTAGCTGAACTTGTTTTGGTTTAGAAAAGTGGGACAGACGTTTTTTTATCACCCCCTAATCTTAAGTCGCTCCCTCCCCAAAGCACAGCGAGCATTAGACTGAGCTGAGGATGAAATGCGACTGCTCATTTCTGATAACACTATTTACACTCAGTTACCACAGTCCATGCAGTTTGGATTCCTATATTTTTGTGCTGCTAAATCTCTGTTAGCACGATCTCATGTAGGAATCCACGCTCACCTCCAGAACCCTTCCACTGATGTATCTGCTGCAGGTCTCACATTTCACCCCGTACTGGGCGTGGTAATCTGCCTCGCAGTATGGCACTCCATCTCTGTAATGTAGAAAATATGAATGAGGCTGCTGTAGCGTGTCTAACGCACAGTTTACCTATTCTGGAGAAAAAACTAGAGATGAAGAATATCAAAGACAATCATTTTAACAACTCACTTGCTGATGTATTCTCCTGTGAGGACCATGTTGCAGGTCCGACATCGGAAGCAGCTGACGTGCCACTGTTTCTCCAACGCCAGGAGAGACTGACCCTGCTTGATCTCGGCTCCACATCCAGCACAGTCTGGAGAGAACAAAGATGAGGGTTCCATAAAAAAAATAGCGACCAACAGAGAGAGGTGGCAAAAGTACACAATTCTTTACTCAAGTAGAAGTACAGATACTTGTGTTGAAAACGACTCAAGTAAAATGATAAACGTAGAGGATCTGAAATGTACACCAATTGTAAAAGTAAAAAATTCCCCTTTCTACCGGCTGCATGTGTGCAACGCAAGCTGAGACTCATGTCACATTAATATGTTCGAACACTGTTTAACTTACAGTGCTCTCACTTCAAATAAAATTAAAAACAATAACTTAAAACAGGGTTTCTTCACTTTCTTCCATGTTGTTACTCCTGGTCACAGACATAAGAGCCACGCCTCGTCTCCGCAGTTGAGTCTCACCTTGTCTTTTTCATTTTGGTAATGAAAATGTAGAAAGTACAGATATTTGTGTTAAAATATAGGGAGTAAAAGTAGAAAGTCGAAAATAATATGTAATTCCTGAAAAATCGACTTAAGTAAGGTAACAAAGTATTTGTACTTCTTTACTTCCCACCTCTGCCAAAGGAGGAATGAGTTCAGAGAGGTAAAGGGGAAGGGGGCCAAGAGAAAAGAGGAAATATAGAAGCAGTAGAAAGAGAGAAATTGAGTGTGCCACGGTGTAATTGTACATCTTCAAACAGCCCCTGTGCTCCGAAGTGTAGTTTTCTTCCCCTTTGGCACAACCAGCCCCTTAATCAATAGCCGGTCTAATGCTGGAGATTGCTGAGCTGTGTGTTCTCTCCACGGTAAGCACCGTTAAACATGACTGAGTGCAGGCAGGAAGCAGATATCACTGGAACAGCTTCAGGGCTAAACAGTCGCATGAATTCCCCCTCATGTATGAGTGTGTCTCTGTGTCTACACACACACACACAGACACACACAAATTCTTGCACCTTTCTCTTAGTGAGGACTTTCATCGGTGTGCCTAAACCTAACCGTCTTGGTCTGGAACCTATAGATCCTCATCCTCTATATCAAGGACCCCTAAAGTGACACAAATTAGACCATTTGACTAGAGTTTTGCTTTAAATGTGTTATATAGAAAGTGCATGGAATTCAGGACCAAAATAGACATATATTCTGTCAGTGTGTTACTAATGGATGAATCCCCTTTTGGCCACAAGGACCCTTTGGGGTCCCTGGACTGTACTTTGAGCAACCCTACCCAACAAGAAAAAGCTTCAAGTCAGACATATCTCATCTAAAAGTTGAATCAAGATGGCACTTCAAATACAGGAATACAAATCAGAGAGAGACAATCCAAAAAACTGAAACCACAAACTTGTAGAACTCACGGTGACTCCAACCTGAGAAGCTGAGCCTGAATATCAGAGATATGATTTTGTATGTTGGTGATATGGGGTTTGAGAGCTATTGACCGTCGGGCGTCGGCCAGTGTGGTGCCTTCGGCTCCCCATTTCAACAGTCAATGGACGAGACAGGGGGGAATCATCAAGATAACTTAATACTCCCTTACCCCAACATTACAACTAAATGTCTTACCCTAAACTAAACCTTATTCTGACCCTAAAAGTAAGTCTTAACCCTCAAACAGCCCCGAGGAACAGGCCACAAATTATTTCCCCTACTTTCCCTAATCTTAACCATTCAGTTGGGTTACCTATTTTTTTTTACATATACACCATGTCATTTTTTTCTAACCCTAATCCCTTCCCAAATTATACCCCCACCCCTCACTGTTTTATCATTCGTGTTTTCCTTTTATGGGCTCTCATATAATTTTAGAAAACTAGAAAGAATAAATATAATTTAGACTTAAAACAAAACAATGAATTGTTATATATGAAATAATTTGTGCCCTAACCCAAATTCTAGCCTCAACCCTAAAAGCAAGTCTTAAACTTCAAACAATGCTTTGAAAATGCGAGGACCGGCCAAAATGTCCTCACGTCACAAGGCCTATGCTCAAAATTACCTAATTATAAGTACACACAGGTTTGTGCAGCTATCCTTGTTAGGACATTGCATTGACTTCGATTCATTGTGGACAGCATAACCACAAACTTATTCATGACCAATTAATGTATAACCCTATCTTTAACCTAATCACATTTCAAATCTGACCACTAACCTTAACCACGAGCTTATAAATGATGTTTTGCGTCATTAGGACCAGGCTTTGGTCCCCATGAGGTGTACTGGTCCTGACAAGATCAGTATTTATGCTGAAAGTCATAAAGATTTAACAAAAAGTGGACACACAGAGGCTTACTGTATACAAGTACACTCCACATTCCATTTCCCTCAGAACGCCGCCCCGGCAAGATTTATTGACCGAGGACAGCGACGAGGCTGAAAATGATGCTCGGCTTCAGGGTGTCAAAATGCTGAAAAGAAGAGTCCATTTGTTTCTATTTGGAAGATGTTTGGCACAGCTCAACCTTTTCTGACCCGGTCCACTGCCCCTGTGAGAAGCCTGGGGCCACAAGGGAGGCAGCCCATCACTCTGCGCTGTCAGCCAAGACAAACTGTGTTTGCAGTAAAAAAAAAAACTGCAGTGTATTGAGTAAAGTTTGCGCAGTCTAAATAAATCTAAGTGTCACTCTGAGGTGACGGTGCTGAGTCTATGGGGACGAGGGATTCAGCTCCAGACTGAGAGACACTATTGAGTCAGTATTCAGTTCCTATTTTAGCCACAGAATGATATCAGTATTCGATCAACTGCAGTTATGCAACAGAGCTTGTGACCAGACATTATTGGCTTTGGTACATAAAGATTCACATTGAAGGAGAGAGGACAGAAAACTGCTGGCCACACCCTAAAGGCCCCATGACATGAAAAATAACGTTCCCTCAGTTTTACTCTTGTGTCCATGTGTTTATTGTTCATTTATCTGTTATATGTCAAATATGTGAAGAAAAAAACGAAAAAAAACAAATGATAAAGTATTTTGACATCAAAATCCCTGTATTCTTCCTTTATTAAACACAATAAAATGTTTTATGACTCATCCTGTTCTCAGGGGTGTACAATGATAATCCTCCCTCCCTATGATTATAAATCCTGATCCCCTGGCACTCCTACACTGTCCCATTCATTGATTAAATCTGCAGGCAAAGGTGGCAGCGAGAAAACAGGTCGTAATGACTTCCACTATCAAACTGCTAGTAATTGTCAACTCTGACACACATCCAGCACTATTGGTTGCTGCTGTGAATGCCAATCAATATCTGTGACAATTCCCGAAAGCTTCTTTTTTCTTCCGAACACACATAAATATTCAGAATCATATTGCACCCTGATATCTATTTCACAGGGTCCTTAATCTGTGATGTTACATCAGCTGTTTTCCTTTGGTAAGAGGCGTGGCCAGATGTGGAGCATGTTCAACCTCTTAACTTTCAAAATTAGCATTGGGATCCATATTTATTCATTTGTTTTATTTATAAATATAAAAAATATTAATAAATATTACTAATAACCAATAAGACTCCGTGTATTAATGCAAAAACTAATTTGGTTGGTCTCCCTTATGCAACGTCCTTTCCAACACTGTTTTCAGATGCGGAAACAACATTTTCCCAAAAAGAGATCTCAGAAGTCACAGTAGTGCAGATATAAGTGTATTGTTTTAAAATATAGTTTCAATATCCTTTTCCTACTCACTGGTTCACAGCTTTATCAAACCTGCAAGTTGCTCTGTAAAGGTTTAACCTGCACATGTCTTTGCAACAGCAGTAACTTCCTGCTTTTCAAACATGGAACATTTAGGGAAAGTCTAGCAAACAGCTGGTTAGCTTAGCTTTAAAGGCTTTAAAGATGTTGGTAGGTGGATACAGGTAGTTGAATTCAAACATGTTGCAGTTAATGCCACAATGATGCCCCTAATATAAAATGTATGATGTGGAATGAGAAGCATTCCGTACATTTTTACAGATTTACTACATTTAGAAAGTCATTATCCATAATTTCAAAAATCCATATATTTTTGCATTCATTTCGAATTGAGATGAGAGTCATCCTTAGTACGAGCACATGAATGGGACATGAAACTTGATTAGGGTTATAAAATGTAATTCCTCTGCTTCATCAGTGCATAAATGAGCAAACTTCGATTTTGTAATCTTTTCCACCAGGACAAAAATCAATTTCAATATGTTCCTTCCCTTCAAATCCCTTCAAATAATAACTTTGCACTTGGCAAAGTGCATTTCCACCACTTTTCTATCCTCGGCGTCTATTTGCATTCTGCTTGTTTCACAAAATTATGGAGGAGCAGGCAGTGCCAGCCGGTGCATTACATTAAGTGTCTGCACTCTGTGTCCCGTCTCATCGACTGCCTCCTCATAAGTCAGAGTGCTGAACATGTACCTGGGGAGCTGTTTGGATTTTATTCTCCTGAATGGAGCGATCGTGGAAGGACAGTTACTCACCGTCTCTCTGCCATCTGTTATTACTGCACAGCTAGTGAGCGGCAGCCTCCTGTCTGTGTGCAGCACTTCACAAATGATTCACGATTAATCACTATAGCTCTTTTATGGGATAATACTTTGTCATTTTTCCTGCTTCGCACTGAATAGGAGACGTCTGTGCTGCACATACCGGTATTATAAGGATTGTTTGCTTCATTATGTGACCAGTTGTGCATCAGATCATCTGCATGTTTAGTGTTGACAGTAATGAATGAATGATGTGTCTGTTTGTGTTGCGTAATTGTCAGCTGGCACATCAGCTCGACGGGTCCGACCACTGATCTGACAGACACTTGATTAAGCTAAATGTACTAAATGGGCCCCGCGGACACATCGCATTAGACTCGGCGCACTGCAACGCCTGGTGGCCCTAAACAGAGCGGACAGAGCAAGGCGGACGTGGGACTTACGGCTGGGCCCGTGGATCTTGATCGGTTCATTTGGCTTGACGAGTTTGTGCGAGCACTGCTGGCACACGCAGTTCTTTCCACTGAACGTCACCCGGTCTCCAATGGGGAAGGGTTTACTGAGGAGGGGAAAAACAAATCAAGAGAGAAAGAGAGAGAGAGAGAGAATTAGAAAAACTGTACACAATAGGATGTAGAATTCCCGCGGCCATTCTGCGTGTTTACATTAAATAGAAGTGCACACATGGAAATAACAAATGGGTACTGGCAGAAACATGATTGGGTGACAGACAGGCCACAATCCTGCTGACACAGGCTGCACACAGTCTGACTCCCTCTATTAACATGAAAATCTATTTGCAAACATTTGAGTCGACGGGTTAATAGGACGTTGACTGTCGCAGGAGCACCTGGCTGCTCTGTGATTAAAGAGACGATAATGTGACGCTGCCACGGGCTCCTGAAAGGAAAACTGCTCTCTCATTGAGAATGATAACTTATTAGGAAGACTGTGTGGCATGCATACTGATCCTAACTGCCTCTTTTTCTATCCGTCTGTCCGCCCAGCTCACTCCTCACACAGCTGTTGCGACCAGGGCACCGTTTTCCTCATCGCTTACACACACACACAGGCAGACAACACGACAGCGAAGCAAACATTTAATTTACCACTTCGTGGTACACTGTTTTGCCTCTCTCCTCCCTCTGCTTTTTCGCGACGACAGATTGATTTCTTTACGACCGGGGGAGGATGTGGGAATGAATGTGGAGCTAAAAGGCTTAGGGAAGGCTGTTTAAAAGACATAGATGGCAGTAATCCTTTTATTCCCCTGCTGAGGCCTGGAGCTGGACCCAAGGTCCAGAGGGAGGCTGAAGTCTCCAGCAGAGCTCACAGGAGAGCAGTACAGACGTGTACACACTGAGAGATGTACATACGCACGCAGGGTTAAAGGCTTGGGCAATATATACAGTGCAGGCAACTGTGGAGGCCTTAGAACAACTGTCTCTGTCTAAATGTGTGTGGTCCCAGTATTACTAATGTTGTTGGGACATAAATCAAGATTAAATGACAAAATCAACTATAATGCAAAAGGTGACAATGTGTTTAAGGCTAGGGTTAGGCTTAGGTTTAGGTTTAGGTTAGGTTAGGTTAGGTTAGGTTAGGTTAGGTTAGGTTGTGGTTAAGGTCAAGGTTGAGGTTAAGATTAAGGTTAAGGTTAGGGTTAGGTTAGGTTAGGTTAGGTAAGGTTTTGGTTAAGGTTTAGGTTTAAGTTAAGGTTAGGGTTTGGGTTAGGTAAAGCTAAGGTTAGGTTAAATTGAGGGTTAGGTAAGGTAAGATAGTGTTTGGGACAAGAGAGACATTTCAGCAGCTCACAAATTATACAACAAATAAAGCTCTGGTTTTACTGCTTCTTGTCAGAACACTCTTACAGACCCCGGGCTTCAGATGCTCTGTGGAGGACAGATGTCCCAAATCTGAGCCAACGTTTGAGTTAACATATGCTGAGCATCCAGAGACTCCGACCACCAGCAAAGTCATTACAATTTCATACACAGAGTGAATATATACGTACGTCGTATGAATGTTTGCTCAATGAAAACAACTGCTGACCCTACTTGTACTCTTTGTCCATTGAAAGTCAATGGTAGTTATCTTCATATGTTTGTTTAGATTCTGGAAGACGGTCGCCTCTTACCTCTGCAAGCTGTTTGCAATGGAGCTGCCCTGCTCACCTGTTACACTCATTCGGAATAACTTGTCAAATCTGGGCCTTACTTGAACAAAAAAAAGCGAGCAGTGTAAGCTGGCCTTGCAGTACCGAAAAAATTGGTTGCCATACATTGGAAGACTCCCAACTCCCTCTCTTTTCGTTGTTGGGTTCTGACGTACTTGGACATTGTAAACTTTTAGTTGTCAATGCTTGGGTTCCTGAAGTGAAGGAATCAGCTCTAGAGGCCTGGTTTCACTTTTAATGAATCTCAAGGACCTTTTTGGGGTTTCCTTTTTTTTCCTTAGCAATTTTTTTATTTATTTAACCCTTTAACCCTTTCGAAAATGATAATGAATATTTGATCATAAAACCATACATCACATAAACTACAGTCTACATATTTGTTATCTAGACTGATGAGGTACCAGTAACCTTGACCTTTGACCTTTGACCACCAAACTCTCATCCGATCATCACCCTTCAGTTGTTTGTAAAAAAAGCTAAACATAGAAAAACCAGAGCAGTCTGAGTTTATTTTTGAGGTTTGTATCTGTGTGCACTTTCGACCATGACATGCTAAATCTTGTACATGTCTGAGTGCCTGATCGTAGCTATCGCAGCCTACAGCTCAAACTGAGGACACAAAACACCACGATGGTGCAGAAAAGTGAGTAAGGTCTGTATTTGAACTCGTCTTTACCTGTGTGCTGCTCTCACTCCCTCAAGACCCTCTTGCCTTGTCAGCCTTTCTCAGCTCTTTAAAAATTCACACTGTTTACATATTTAATGCATGCTTTTTTTTTTAAACTGTTCACAGGAGTGAAGCTATTTCTGGGTTTGGAGATATGCCCCATGGCTTTGATCACAGCTGCTTCTCATAAACACAAAAGGAAAAGTAAGACGCGCTTTCTGCCTTCGTTAGGAGCTGAGGCCGTGATGACAAAGAGAAAAGGGGGACGATGATGGAGACGTAAAGGGAAGGCGATGGGATGATGATGATGATTAAGAGCAGGAAGACGATGACAGGAATAATGAGTAGGATGAGGAAGGGGAGGAGAAGAAAGACAGGAGGGGAGGATGAAGGGATAAAAAGGAAAAGAGGCTGCACAAGAAAGGGCTGTGAGGGATGTGACGGGGGGGCAGTCGGAGCAGGAAAGAGGAGATTCACCCTTCGGCACCTTGCTGTCTCTTCCACATAAGCTGACACACACACACACACACACATACACGCACGCACGCACGCACACACACACACACACACACACACACACACACACACACACACACACACACACACACACACACACACACACACACACACACACACACACACACACACACACACACACACACACACACACACACACACACACACACACACACACACACACACACACACACACACACACTGACTGTCTCCGGCCAGTTGGTGTCTGTTCAGTTTTCTCTGCCCACGGCTGCTGAGCATGACTGTGTGTTTATCAGCCAATGTTGAGCAGATACACGACAACAGACGAACACTAGTCTCCTGGGGCGAGGGAGGGAGGATAAGATCACTCTTATGTAAACCTCATGAGACAAAACCACAGACAGACAGGGAGGTAGAGCACGAGGAAGACGGGTGCATGTGTATATGTGTGTGTGAGTGTATACCTGCAAACACTGCAAACAAAGCACTTGGGGTGGTACGTGCGTCCCAGTGCCGAGACCACCTCCCCTGTGATGAAGCTGTCACAGCTGTCGCAGCGTGTACCGTACAGACGCTGATAGTCTGCTGTGCAGATGTACTCGCCCTTCTTCTGGAAGAAGCCAGATTGTGCAAGATCACAGTTACACACTGTGGAGAGAAGAGGGGAGAGAGAGTGAGAGAGCAGGAAAGTTGAAACATATGGACAATCTGTGGGCATCAGAAATGGTATTTTTAAGGCATTAAAATGTCAAAACACATCAAGATTTTCTGTCGTGCTCTTAAAATAAAGTTTAATAACAGAACACTCAGTAATATAAGTGTCTTACTTAACGTTTTTTCAGTTTTTTATATTCTGTCTCAGACCATATGTCTTGTGTTTTTTCAGCATGAACACCTTCCTTTTAACCTGTTTGTGTGTGCACTGGTGCTTTTTCGTGTGTGTGTGTGTGTGTGTGTTTGACGTCACACGCTAGCTGCTGGGGAAGTTATTCAGCTCCAGCAGACAGTGGTGAGCCAATTTGCTCTGATGAGAATATAATGATATAATCAGTGGAAAAGTCATTTTGTGCTAAACAATGTGGAGAAAGAGACAAAACAACAAAACACAAGTTCCCGGCATCATCAGAACATCGACACCAGGCTCATTACGCAGCAATGGGAGAGGCACTGAAATCATTTGCTGTGTACGTGAAAGGTGAGCGTGTAGTTTGTGTACTTGTGTGTGTGTCTCTTTATTGTATACCCTAAGCAGACAATGTGCGCTACAGCACTTTGCCGTGTAATTGAGAGTGGATTCCAGTGACAGTAACAGTATAGCTAAAAGGCATTTTCACGGATCACTGGCCAGTGTGGTTTCTGGTCTCTGGTTTCTACCTACACGCTGCGGTTACCAAGAGGAAGAGTTGACAGTTATTGTGACCTCCAGCTGGAGAAAAGGCTGTGAGCTGACACACACACACTGCCCTGATGAAGGTCATATACTGTGTTAAACAAATCCAGATTTCCGTGTCTGCATGCAATAACCATCCAAGTCTCAAAAGGAGACCTATGATAATTTTTCAGTTTTTCTCCTTCCTCTGGTGTGTTTTAGGTGTTTGTGTATTTAGTAGTTCAGCAAAGTTAAAAAGCCCAAAGTCTGGGCATTAACGTGAAATCATGGGACATCATCTGCATAATGCACGTTGAGCTGCTAGTTTGTTTAATTACAAGGCCAGGTAAAGAGAGAGCGGAGGCCGACATTTCCTTTGCGCACTGGAAGCGGTTGACCAATCACAGCAGAGTGGGCCAGCTTTAATTGAGCCAAAAAGTTGGCTGGCTTAGCTTCGCTTAGCATACATACCGTAAACATGGGGATACAATATAGCCCACGGATCTAGATTTGTTGGATCTAGATCGTAGATATGTGCAAACTAGGGGACTTTAAAGATGCTATTAGATTTGAGCTGGTTCACCCTGCTTCCATTTGAAGATAAGTAAATCTCCTCCTCTCCGGCTTACAGTGTAGAACACAACATGGAAAATCCATTACTAGCCCTGCTGACCTTGTTGTCTTTGATAACAGATGTTGTTTTGTTTAATTCAGCGTTTTATACAACTGCTTACATGCATAGGAGATGAGCTATTGTTTAGATTAATCTGCTACAGGCATGCCCAGTGTGTGAGTGGTCATGTGATATGTGTTTTCAGTCACATTAGTAAAACGCTCTTGTGGACAGAGATCGCTTAAGTTTGAAACAGTTTTCAAAATAAAATGTAGTAGTAGGGATGTAGCCTGAATCTGCTTGAATTTCCTCAACTGATTTCATCTTTTTCTTGTTTCCAAAAAGTTGGACTCTAATAAAATCTCACATCCTATATGGCAACAAACAAATCCTGAAAACTGTCTCTTCACTGAATCCAAAGTATTAAAAATGGGAATATAATAGACAGAGAAAAAAATGTTATTATTGAGATTAACACCAGATTCACACTCAACACACCACCAGTTAATGAAATTAGTAAATAAACACAAATCATCATTCTGCTTGTCGTGGAATGAATAACCTCGGATATCAACAACAGACTGCTGATACATGGCTTCATACTGGTCACGTTTGAATGGAGCTGCTGCTGCTACAGGCGATACTTGGCTCCCTACGGCCACCAGATTTCAGTGTTCGCTGGCAGGCCGAGTTTAAAGACACACACGCACGCACACAGAAACAGACACACGCACATAAACCCTTCAAAGGAGCTCATTTAATCTCAAGCTGTTTATGAGTGGAGCATATTGACTTAATGGCGTAATAAAAGATCAATGGGCCATCACTTAAAAACAAAACAATCTCAGCTCCCACAGGAGGACGGAGACACATAAATCCATCCCCGATGAGATGGCACCGAGCGTACGCAGAGATTGGATGATGAAATGAGACAGTGTGTGTACGGTGAGATATGATGATGGATCTTTATCATTGTGACGGGTCATTGGCATCGAGGCGAGGCGGCTGCAGGAGTGCAGGAGTAGGTGGGAATGTGAAAGACGATAGATTAAAATAGCTTGTTTATAAAAGTGGGTGTGTTTGTGCACATGCATGTGAGTGTGTGCATGTGTGCCGACCACATTTCCAGATCTGCTGAACAATGGCACAGAGTTTGAAAAAGTGGCTCCGCTGCAGTTTGAACCAGACTAACTCAGGCTCTAACCAGAAACCCAAATCACATGCTATCTGATGCTTTCATGGAAAAGGGGAATGGAGGACTAATTATTTCCACATATACTGAGCTTTTTGCGATGATAAAAAAAATCCTATGACTTGAAATGCTCCATAGTGTTCTTTAAACGAAAACAATAATTTGTTGAAAACTAAATTGTGGTCAGATTTACCACTATGATTTTCTCTGGTGTCTTTTTTCTCTTTCCTGTCTCTGTCTCTCTCTCTCTCTCTCTCTCTCTCTCTCTCTCTCTCTCTCTCAGAATTACTTTTCAATCTGCACTCGAATTGATTTTCAAATGACAATCTGGCTCAATTAGCCTAATGCACTTCATTAGCATTCGGATGCCTGACCACATCGTAGCCGACCGACTGGACCTGCTCCGGCTGGATGGTTCACCTGTTACGGCTAATCGCATTGTTTGCTTTTGACCGGATGATTGGATGGATGCATCGCAAAGGACGTCCCCCTTCCTCAGTTGCTATAGGAGACGTAAACCTTCCACAGTTGCCCTAGAGACAGCCAGGTCCCACTATGAATGATGGGGTGGTGGTGTGATTAAACTGGCAGCTGTAAAAACCAAATGTTTTCAGGGATGATAACTTCAAATGTTTCATGTGTTTGTGAGAAGCACTACAGTCAAGTTTTTACTTGAAAATGAATATGTCATCTACAGTATATCTACATATGACTCATTTGATAAGAAATAATGTGGGTCAAACACAAAAAATTCTCACATCTGAGTACATAATATTACCCTATGAAGTTTATTCCTAAATATTAAGGTATATGTATAGTAAGCTGGTTTCAGACATGCATTGAACTCTGGGGATCTTCTGGAGTTTCTCCAGAGGTGTATGTGTGATCACACATGTCTGAGGGAGAGCCTGCAGACTTTCTGTGGACTTTCTCCACCAGGCCCCCTAGTATAAAGTCAGCAGAATCCAATGTGAGCGCACAGCAGGGGATCCCCCGCTGGATTCACCACAAGCAAGTGGGGGAAAAAACGAACCCTATCATATCTTCGGATTAAAAAGCGGGGCCACACCCGAAGAAGACACAGATGAAGATATCAAGATATAAATCCTGCCTCTGCCTGCTGCACCACCCCCGCACCTGAACAGATTTCCAAATTCAGTAGTTTTGACCATTTCAGTAAAATTAAAGAATAAGATTAATATAAATAATTGGAAAAAAAGATCTCATTCATAACAAAAAAAAGACATCATCACAATCTAGAGAACAACAGTATTCATCTTAGGTTATGTACAAGTTTAAATCTGCTGTGTGTGCGACTACTGAAACCGAGTGGATCAATTTCCATATAACTTGAACAGTTATTCATTACGTAATGTATATTTTGTTGTGCACCAATATGAATGATAATGAAGGTGAATTACATTTAACTGAACAATTGCAAAGTGACTTGTAATTTATGTGCCAGAAAAAATAATAGTGCAATATTAATTAAGTAATAATAAAGGAAGTAAGGAATCTATATTTGCACCCTTTGAAGATTTACTGAGCAAACTTTAACATTACATTCTTCCAACCTCCCTCAAAGAGCCTCCACTTTTTGAATCCTGCTTTCAAACACGCCCTCTAGTTTTCTGCTTGTCTCCCTTCAGTCCCAAGCATCAAGCAGAAGCTTTAAACTAATCCCTCCACATGTTGCAGTTGCCAGTGCAGAGGGTGGAGTCGGGTTGAAGCTCGGTGTCTCCTCCGCTGCTCCAGAGATGTGGTTTGGCTTGGCTCTGAGAAGAAAGGTTTTGGTTGCAGCCGCACAACCAGCACCACATGATGCGGACACCCGCCCATAAAAACAACAGCCCGATGCAACCGATGTAGAGTCAGAAGAGTCGGTTTCACTGTCCCATGATTGGCTTTCAGGGATTTATACTGTTGCTACTCGTGGGAAAGCGTACACAAATCATAGTTATGTGGAATTTCAATAATGAAAAGTTTTGTTTGCATGAGAAATGAATGTTACAGAGACACATCATCCTAAACTAAACATAATCAGCTTTAAAAGACTAAACTGAAAGACTTCATTTCATCTGTTTGCTCATTTTATGATCTTTCCCTGAATGCCGCTCTAATGAGAGAAATGAAAAGATGCTGATTCTCCATCATATTGGGATTTTTTTTTTTTTTGGCAACGCAGGAAGTTAACATCTAAAGATTATAAATCTGGTGATTAGAGGCTAGCATGTAGGCTGGTGCCTGCAGCTGTGGTCATTAGAACCACACTGATTAGACACCCACAGGGGGTCTGCATGATTGGGTATTTATCTCCAGCCAACAGACGCAATTAAAATTCCCATCTCAAAGTCGGCCTGGGCCGGAACCCCAAAATAGTCCTGACACCCCTGTCCCCTCCTCCCCTTCTCTTTCTCTGTCCTTCCGTTTCAAGACGCCTTCCAAGTCTCTGTGGCTCTGAAGCAAAAGATGTCCACTTAATCTTAATTTGCACCGTCTGTTCTCACTATCACAGCGCGCACCTCCATGCAACCTCCCCTTTCTTCCACAGTCTCCCCTCTCTCCCTCAGCTCATTATGATGCTGTTAGGTCTTCATCATGTGCTATTAGGTAAATGGACATGCTTTGTATAGTTCGTCAGCGTAGCACTGCTGCATATCCTCGTGGTTTTAGTGCTGCTGTCGACATTATGCTAATGTTTAGTGTTTTCAGGGTAATAGAGGATGGTACATACAATTTAACAGAGGGGACATGTATGTAGCAGAGCAGTGACAAGTTTCAGCAGGGGAGGTGCTCACCTATTCACCCCCACATCTGCACTACCAACATGGGGCCCGGGCTCCTCTGAGCTCCCCCTGCCCCCCCGGTTCTGATCCCCTCCGACAGGAGGAAACACTCCAAGAGTAAATAATGTGTTTTCTCAAGTTGTGCCAAATCGCAGGGTGGGATAAGAAGTGGTCAGACCGACAGGAAGAGGAGAGAAACAAAAGTCCTACAGTCCACACTGCAGCAGCCCTGTGAACCTGTTCAAGCTGACATAGTGCTTTGACCCTGATACTAACATGTTGGTATTATATTATCATGTCACCAATTTAGTTTAGCATGTTAGCATAGTAACATTTGACAATGAGCACTACAATGGAAGATTTAAATTTCATTAGTTAAGTGTAGTTTAGCCAAAAAGCTAGATATAAATGCATTTTATAATGAATCCAAATTATGAACTTGCTGGTGGTGCCAGAGGGAAAAGTCAAAGTATCAATGAAGTCAGTGGGATACATCTTCTGGGGACCATGAATGCCATGGCTGTGTGCCATTGTCATTTCATGGTGTATATGTCAAGCTAATATACAGAATTATTGGAAAGTTTGACTTGGTGATGGTGCTACAGCAAAAGTCAGAGGTTCAACAAAGTAATAAGAATTAATCCTCAGGGGAACAAGATGGTATGCCCTAAATTTCATGGAAATCCACGTAATACCTATAAAGACATTTTGCTTTGAATCATAAATGTTTACTTGCTGTTGTCGCCAGAGGAAGGGTCAAAGGATTGATGAAAGTCAGTTGGATATATTGTCTGGGGACCATGAATGTCATGATTGTGTCAATCCCTCACATCTATGTGAACCTATTTTACTGAATTACTGGAAAGTTTGACATGGTGCCGGAACTACAGCAAACATAACAAAGTAATTAGAATTATTAAAATGTGCACCAGATTTCATTGCAACCAACTTCATGCTTATTATACTGTATATTGTATTTTTTATTTCAAATATATTTTCAAATATTTAGTATAAACATTTCAATATTTCAATCAAAACTAAAAAGGTCAACATCATGGTTTTACTAGGTGGTAGAGTTCATCCTCTGGGGACCGATAGTTGTTGAGATCGTTTGGACCAAAGTGGTGGAGTTACTGACACTACCCTTGCACAGCTGAACAGTGACACAAGGCATAAGGAGATGTGACCGTAGAAAAGAGCAAGAGGAGAGAGAGCGGGGGAGCGAGGCAGCTAAAGGCTAAAGCAGAGAGAAGTAGTGCATGAGTGACAGGGTTACCCCAGCATTTGGCTGTGGTGGCTGATGGAGACAGATGGTTGCCCAGTGGAGTCCCTTCATACCAGCAGACCAGCCCTGCTGCTGAGGCCTTCGGCTTTTAACCCTCTGAGGGCTGATAAGAGACTCAGCTGAGGGAGAAACAGGCGTGAATGAGATCACAGACACACAGAGATAACCAAACTGTGAGAGATGGGGCCTTGTGCAGCTCTGGATCTGCTGTGTACACATGCACTGTGTATTTGTTCAACACTGCACGGTTTGTCACTTAATGATCCTCTTTATCATTCAGAAATCACTCCTTCGCTGAGCCAGACACTTAAGCGGCTGCAACTCACCGTGGCCCACACACACACACACACACACACACACACACACACACACACACACACACACACACACACACACACTTAAAGACAATAGGCAGTGCATCGGCGTCTGAAAACCCCTGAGGACGGTGGTGCTTCAGAGAGACAAGCGGAGGAATAATCCCTGTCATCTGTCTTGGATCCCGGAGAGTTGTCGGGTAAAAGCACCGCTGCCCTCCGCGCTCCCTTCTCTGTCTGTCGGAATCTCTCCCTAGCAACCAGGCGCTGGTGTGGTGATTGGACCAGCGCACCAGCGGTTGCTATAGCTACAGGAAGCTCCCCTTTCCCTGTAACCCCCCACTTTTTCTCTCTGTGCTGTGTCTTTCTTTCTGTTTCTCCTCATAACCTCTCTGTCTTTCTTTTTTCTCTTTATTCTTCATACTATTTGTCTTCTCCCTCCCTTCTTCCCACTGGCTTCTTCTCTATCCAACCCCCCTGCCTTCAGAGATGCTGTAAAGCACAGTGGGTTCATGTTATTAACACTGAGGATGAGTGATGGGGCTAATGGCATCCAAAGGGAGGCTGGACTGACTGAAACAGGTCCACGGAGGAAGAGACAAAGCTGCTACAACAGCCCTGGTGGGAGAACTCAGCTCAACATATAGCATTGGCGGAGCAGTCAAATATTTATCTGACCTCTGTGCAAATCTGTGATTCCCCTTAGAACTGTTTTATAAGACATGATCTTTTCTGTCTAGGGTGCTTGGAGGTTTACATATCTCTGCCTCTGTGTTTTCTTTTTTTTTTGTTGGAGCATGTGAGGCAACTTGCACAGGGGACACGTGTCTATATTGCCTTCGGTTTAAGCGAATTAGCCACTGACAGACCTCACCGCGTCTGCTGGAATCCTCAAGCTCCTATTATGCTTCAGAGGCCGGGGTAAGTGTGGTCACTATGTCATTGGGCCAGTATGCACGAGTCAGCCCGTCTGCCGGTAATACAACACCACATTGTCCGTACGCCACGCGCCCGTTGCTTCACTGAGAAAGTGCTACGGGGTCTACATAATCCACAAAATACACCCCCACTGCCTTCTCTGTGTCTGGAGTTGATGCATCAAGCTGTGAGACGGCTTCTGTCTCACAGCTTTTTCCACAGACTTCTGAGTTGATTGCGCGGCTGCTTTTTTTTTTTCTTCGTGCTATGATCAGCTGCTGTATAATGGGTTCAAATGGGAGGTTAAACGCACATGATTAGTGATCTGTTCTTCTTCTGACTAATGCATGAGAGGGAAATTATGATAATGTGGCATCCGGAAGGCGATGTGGCTTTAGAAAGAGCGCGCGCGATGGATGTAGGTGTTTTTTACTTGCTAAGTGAATGTGTGCGCTCACAGAGTATCTGTTTTAGGCAGAGTGATCATGATGTATCCTGTGGGGCAGAGTCAGCCCTTTTGAGAAAAAAGGAGACAGAAATAAGGGAAAGAAAAAAGAGGAGAGGGAGGAAAAAGGGGGAAATAACTACGATTTTACACCATGGTGGAAAAACCATGCATGAATGAACTGTGGCGGACACAATATCATTGGTCAAGGTCAATAACCCGGGTAGAAATGCTGATCCCCAAGAACGAAATCAAATGCTGAAACACACCCCAATCACAGAGTTCATAAACACATCAGACAGATAAGGCAATTGACGGCTGACAGCAGATTGTCACTCTGGTGCGAGTGTATAATACAGTTTAGCCATTAGCCTCCAAATCGCACACCCTGCATGCCAATGTCATCCTGTCCTGAGATGAGAAATTGATTTCATGCTTGGGTGACTGTCACCAGGAAAAGAAGGAGGGGAGGGAGCGACAGAAAAAAAAAGCTGAGGGAGAGGGAGAAAAACTGAAAGAAAAGCAAAAAAGAGAGATAGAAAAGAGAGTAATCCTGCTACTCAGCCTCAGAAAATATACAAGAGGAGCTGATTATAAGCAGACAATAGTGACACAGACAATACAGAGTGGATGGAGTTTCTGAAGTTCAAAACAACATGCAACACGTTTGTGTGCGTGAGCGTGGGTTTACAATAAAAGCTTTGGAAAACTGCTGGCTGTGCAGAGGCCCATGCCGGAGAGCACATTATGGGCAGGGATGTGGCAGAGCCTGGCCGCACAATAACGCCCCGTTGCCTCACGGGACGAGGAGAGCTCTCTGGAAGATGAGAGGGGGGAGGGCTGTCTGATAGGTGTGTTTAACGTGATGCTCGTCGATGACAGTTTTCCATTACTTTAACAAGGCTGCGAGCAAAGAGGCTGAGAGGAAGAGGAGAGTCAGACTGGTGTTACATTCGAGTGATGATGTAATGTTTAGGCGACAAACAGCACCCCCATCCCCCCTCTTCTTCTCCTCATGTCTGCTCGCTTCCTGTGTCCCCCACGCACACACCCTTTTCCTCCAGGGCACAGAATACAGCCTTCTGATTGGGTAATAGCACCATAGAGATGCTGAGAATATCCACCAACCAGGGCCCGGGTGCCCCCTTCACACCGTTACCACAGCAACCCCTCACAACTCCCAGTGAGCGTGCATGTACGTATGGATGCGCACGCTCGTATGCATGGGTGCATGTGTGTATGTGCGCACTACGAGCTTGTGTTTTCATGTGTTGCGGCGACACGTAGGGAGCATGTAACAACAACAACCCTCCAATGAACAGACTTCAGTGAGTTTGACTGTAGAACAGCTTAGTGGAATGATGCTCATACAATGACAAACACAACTCACTCAGCTTCTTCTCCTCCAACAAAAGCTGCTGAAGACATGACTTATATAAAAAAAAAAACAGCTTTGAAAAATAGCCCACAATAACTGAGTCATTTTAAGTTTTATCTACAATAAGTTTTCTTTAACAAAAAAATTAGTTTTGTGCCTCTCCCTGGAAATTCAATAAATGCCTTTAGAACACAGTGCTGGGAGGCAGCGCAGACACACACACAGACATCGTAAACAGCTTGCTAGAGCTAAGTTGTCTAAGGTGTCGAGCGAGGACTCCAGTAGCAGCACACACACCTTTGCGACAGAAATGTCATTCCACGGCCGTCCTGAGCAATTTGAAACACTACACAGGCAGCAAGTGCCGAGAGCGCTGGGGCTAAAGTGTTTAAGTGGAGCGGTGGTCTCGAACCATTCGACCCGCTGGCACAGGCACCTGTCTCAGCCAGCGGTTCAAACCACGTGTGTGTGTGTGTGTGTGTGTGTGTGTGTGTGTGTGTGTGTGTGTGTGTGTGTGTGTGTGTGTGTGTGTGTGTGTGTTTGTGTGTGTGTGTGTGTTGTGTGTGAGAGACAGCCGAGACAGCAGGATAGGATGGTGGACGTCCGTGAATGGTACACGATGGGAAAATGAGGATTCCCACTCATGAGTGGTCGCTGGTGGCGGGTCGAAGGTGCATCTTTCATTAGACAGTGTTAACTTCTTTAAATACAGATACATTTTATGGTTATATAGCGACATCCCAAATGTTTGCCTCTGCATAAGAATTGGCCCTGAAAGGTTCAAAACGGTTTAAAACTGCTATGTTTATGTTTAACCCATAAATGTTGATTTTAATACCTTTGGAAATAAATGCGATGTTAAAACGAGAAATCAATGTATTTCATCGAAAAACAGACACGCTATTTAGTTAACAGCTCAAAAACACATTTAAGTCTGTAGTATCGGTTTGATTTAAAGCTGTAAACCTGTTTATTTGTATGTATGCACTAGGGTTATTTTGACACACGTGTGTTAGGGATGATACATTTCAAGCAAAAATATGGTTCACTGAGAACAAACCAACCATTCTTCAAAGACGCCTGTTGAGTCCACATGTCCTCATGTTTTTTTCAAACTCATCTGAAAAGTACCCCATGACTCTCCTTCCTTTAGAAATAGCATGAGAACACTTGCCTCGGGCCGCACAGCAGCATGACAAATAACATTTCTCGATTCTTTGATTCACAATTTGGAAATGCACAGATACATGACTGTCATGAGCCCCTTTCAGACCGGCAGTTAACTCTGTGCAAATGTCAGCAATTTTGCACGTTAGCTCTGTGCTCACAAAGGACCCCAAGTTATTATTTCAAAAGTTTTTCCTCGCTGTACCAAAACAAAAGAGCATCTCATCCACCAGATCACAAGCTTCCTATAATTTACTCCAACAGTCATACTAACTTACCATAATCGCAGCATGAAATACATCTGGCCTACAAAGTCCACAAATGTGAGCAAAGCTTGATTTAAAGTTCAAGTTATTTTAACCTTTGCCATCTTGGTCACAGACGTCCATCGTTATTTCTAGTCAAGTTTTATTTCTCGGACATGTATTTCCTACAGTGTTAAACAGATACACACATCCACATCCTGCACTGTTCCTGTCATCAGAGGATGTACCCCTATGACACCACTGTCCCCTGCTCACCTGTAGAGCTGCAAAGACAGTCTCATTAGACCATAGCATACAAGGGAAAATCCGCTGTGAGCTGGCAGGGCAATAACAAGCTAACCTAGCAGGAGCCTAAGTCCCCTGCAACGCACCTCTGATCCTCTCCAATCCCCACTGTGGGCTAATAGTAGCACTCAGCGTGTACAGTAGGAGACGGTTGAATGAGGGCACGCTGAGTATATCTGTCAGTGTGTAGTATTTGTAAAGACCAAGGTAGTTAGTTTGCATTCTACTACTGGAACCTGAGTACCATGTTTAACATGTCTGACCAGAGCCACCCAGGCCTGAGGACTTAGCGAGACAACACCTGTTTTGTCTGATCACTACAGCTGTTTGTCAACTCTAGCCTTTGCTGTGTTGTGGTGTCCGGGATCGAGTTGCTGTTTCTTACCGGTGCAGGTGAAACACCTGACGTGAAAGTGGGTCTCTTGTACTCGCACCACTTCTCCTTTACAGATTTCCCGACACCGTTGGCACCGGATCGGCCCAGAGCTCCGCTCACCGCCCGTCGACCCTTGGTGATGAGAGAAAAAAAAGACATTTAATTTTCTACAAAGAAAAAAAAACAACATACATTATAAGCTGCTTTGTGTTCAGCTTACTAAGAGATCTTACAAAGACAGAAGTTAGAGTTATGCTTCATTGTTTGTATTTTTGAACACAAGGTTTCACTTTTACGATGAGGACTTATTCGTGTGTCTGGCAACAAGTTGTGTTGTTGAAAAGCGAAGTTCTCCTAAATAAATTGACATGGACAGAGCTATGAACATTAGTCTGTAACATAGACTGTATATAAAGATGGATGACACGTCTCCACTTCCTCCCACCATCCAGAAGTGAGGCCAAAACATCCAGCACATGAACGCTGACGTCTTGTGCATTTGGAGTCAGAGTCTGCTCAGTAGCCAACGAGGGATGGAGCAGTGGTAACCAGGCCCCCGTCGATGCATGTGCTCAACCAATCACGAGTCAGTCTCAGCTGTCAATCATAACGTTGATCCTAGTTTTTATAGCATCAAACAACTATTTAAAACCAAACTTATTAGAAACATGAGCACTTGAAAAAACATCAGTGTGATAAGAACATCTGTTAATTAAACAGATGTGAACCTGATAAAACAACAGCGTGTTTCCAAAAGAAATAAACACATCATCTATTCTCAAAAGACAGAATGGATTCATTAAGCTTAACAAAACTGAGTTTCATTTCACAACTTTTCTCCAATGAACGCAGCCGTACAATACACTATAGACCGTGTGCAGTTCACACACTGGGATCAGTGAATAGCTCTGTGGACACTTCTGAAGCGGAGGTCTAACACCTGCAGTACGTAAGCTGGGTAAGCTCCAGGCTTTCGCTCGCACTTTCTCTATTCATCGCATACTCATTTGGGCTAACACAATTACACTAACACACATACACACACACACACACTGCTGCATCATGTCAGAGAGTGGATGGATCCACTTACCTCATCATGCATTAGACTACATGTCAGACTCCTGCATTTCATTGATTTCACATTGTCCGGAAGGGAAGTTCTCACGTGCAGCTTTATCAGTAGGCTAATGGTATAAATGCGATCACAAGGTGTGAAGGTCAAAGTGATTCATTTGATCTTGAACGAGTGAGGGGAAATGTATCTAAGACTTCTTGGGCTGTTACAGGCTCTTTAATAGTTCATCTTCTCCTCATGGCAAGAAACCGATTCTCCTGAATAAACCAGCAGAGACAACCAGGCTCCCAACGTCTCTTATTCAGCCCCTTCTACTTGAAGGAGCATCTGAGTGGTCCTACACATGGAGGAAGGGGTGTAATGACATATCCTGCTTCATCCTTCTGATTCCCTTTCACTGGACTAATCTCAAAGGACTCTCTGCACTTAAAAAAAGTCTGAGCAGCCTTTGCATGCTCCGAGCTCGACCACATTATACGCACGGTGTAGGCTGAGTGTGGGCATACATCCATGAGAGCAGGGGAAAATGTGTGCATGAGTGTACTTGTTTACTTTCCTGTACAAGACAGAACTGTGGGCAATGGAAATATGCAGGCATGATTAATTCCCACTTCCAATCTCCTACACTCAAGTCTCTGTTGGTTCATTGTTTCACCCACAATGCTGGCAGCACCGCTGGGACACACTGCCCCGCCTGATAAGTGCCCGACCACTGGTCCCAATAATGACACTCCCTTCAAACTGCGTGTTTCTCTATGTGTGTTAAAGGAAAGCAGTCTTTTAAAACCAAATGAGCAATACTGATCCCATCATGTATGACTGACTTCCTGTGTGCCAACACCTAGTGGAAACACACATGACATGTATTTACAATGCTGTAAATACATGTCAAATACAAGTGGGTAAAAAAATAAAAAAAACTCTTCCATTTTCTTCCATTTTCATGGCCGGGCAAACTTGTATTGGGAAGAAACATTCATCAAAACTGGCCGAAGTGTTGAATGTAGATTATGAACACATGGTTCAATTATACAGGAGTGCAGTCTTCAAAGCAAAGCTATTTTTCTATTTTCCAACAAGTAACTTCTAATTAATGAGATGCTTATGTAACTTGTTGAACCCACATGACAAAAGGCCATGACTAAGCAGAGAATCCAGGTACACAAACAGCTCAGGAGCTGAAGCATTACATAACTCTGTCTAATTGTGTCAGTGTGGTTGTTCTCATTGAACGCAGCCAAGCTCTCGCCATCCTATTAGGGAGCTCTCGAACGAACCCTCCATCCCCGGCCCAATGCTGAAGTGTTAAGTCATTCCTCAAATGTTAGCCACCAGACTACAGGTGTTATCCACTGACTCCAAATCAGTGGCGATTGCCCCGAGAGAATACAGCCTCCAGCAGACAGGGGATAAGAACAGGGCCGGGGTCAGAGGGGCCGCCAGCGTCCCTCTCGGGACTGAGAGGGTTTGCTGCTATTTCTGCCCCTGATCTGACAGCCCTGGGGAAGAGCACGCCGGGAGCTGCAGTCACAAGGGATGCTGGGAGATTGGTGGTGACGAGTGAGATGAGAAGGGCAAAGACTCAAAGGGGAAGCAAGGCAAAGGCCATGAATTATCAGAGGGAAAAATGTGTTGCTTTCTAACCCAGGTTTGCTTTTCTCAAGTTTTGTGTTGTTTCTACTCACATGTCCACACATCATCAGTTATAATAATTAATTGTATGAATTCTAGACACAGGGATCTCATGTGGAAAGATTTCACCAGGTTTAAATAATGTCTTTTACACCTATAGTCACAGTTATTAAGCTCAATAGGAATAAAGAACTTACATTTTCCTAATCTAATGTCGACAATCCAAAGTGGAGCAGTTCTGCCATAAAGGCTGCTTATTCATAAGACTATTACAAAGATGTGACTTATTTAAAGACTATTTTGTGACAACACATGTTCAGCAGTAGGGCTGTAGTTTTGGCAACATACCACTGATACCCAATGGGAAACACCCCAAAACGTATGGAACTTTGCAGGTTTGAAAAATGGACCCGTGCAGTACTCTTGTAAATGGTAAATGATCTAGCATTTTTCTAGTCTTGATGACTACACAAAGGGAAAGAGAAAGGGCAATTTGGGGTTTAGTATCTTGCCCGAGGACCCTCTGGCATGCAGAATGGGGAAGGCTGGGATCAAATCGAATCGAATCTTGTACAAACTGTCACAATCTCATTCATTGCTGTAAGTGCACATTTTACTATTCAAAATACCTCTCTGAAATATGCATCTTATAAAAATGTGTCTCGGTACCAAGTTAAAAACATGAAGGATCACATAATAACCTGACCCACCCAGGGTCAAGCTTAATGTCAAAGTTCACACTTTGTCTCCACAACCCACAAAGTGAAAGCACAACAATAACAGATCAGCAACAGCATCATCATTCCTCCATCTGTGTCTGCACACAGGATAAGTTCAGTCACCGTATAGGTGTGTAGGCAGTGTTCAGAGCTCAGTACACAATCACTGTAATAACTTGAAGTATAAAATGGACCAAAGCAGACTTTAGCATTACTACGTGTGAAAAGTAAACATAAAATACAAGTAGCCTGTGTAGACTGCAAGATTGATTCGAACACACAAGTGTATTTGATTAGTCATACGAAGATGGATGACTCAACACAACCGCCTGTGACAACAAACCTTGAGGTTTATTGTCTCCAGTGACTGAGAGATTCAGTCAACATTCCTTCAGAGAATCATGGACGACACCA
Organism: Hippoglossus stenolepis; assembly: GCF_022539355.2. NCBI lineage: Eukaryota > Metazoa > Chordata > Actinopteri > Pleuronectiformes > Pleuronectidae > Hippoglossus > Hippoglossus stenolepis. The sequence continues at coordinate 9,947,176 of NC_061489.1, forward strand.
CTGATGCTACATCTATGGGGTCAATTGGGCTAAGAAGGACATATGTTTTTTGTATTTTAGACGAGAATCCCCTAAATTTTGGCTGATCAAATACTACTCAGACACTGACAGGCAGCCTGAACCAGAGCAGGAGCATGAGATCTGCTGCACAACAACATGTCCTCCCTGTGTGCAATCTAACAAAGCCAAAGATCAGCTCTCCCGCTGCACTTCCCCCTGTCCCTTCTCCTCTCTTTATCTCCCTTCATCTCTGTCAGGACCTTGGGCAGGAACATTCATCAGAGCGCTGGTAGTGTCCAGCGGCATCACAAACATACTGTCACTCTACGGCGAGAGAGAAGGGTCAGACTGCTGCTGACAGTCAGAATGATCACTCAATCCGACCAGAAGCCAAGGTCATGGAGACAGCAACCTCGAGGACACAACATACAGTATATGATGAATGGCGGCTATAGTTTGTGCGATTCACTAGAATAAAAACAAATCCTTGAAGATGAAACTGCCAATGATATTTCGATGCACTCTCCAAAATTAAATTTCCATAACTTTGGACAAAAATCTAACTGAACACCCGTTTAGTTACCACAGGCCTGTAGCTGCAACTGAATAACATAAAAACAGATTTTATGATGGTGTGTAAATACATAACCACTGGTACGAGCCGGCATGAATATTCATCCCAGCATCTGTGTTTACATCTGTGCATCTCCCACCTTTTCTCTCTGTGTTTTTGAACAATGGCGTCAGGCCGGAGGAGTGATACATGGTGCTGCAGCTGTTTGTTAGTGGGTCATCTGTCCATTCACTCACATCCCCAACTACTCCTACTAGATTTCCATGATATTCAAAATGAATATTCATGGTACCCAGAAGACCTTCTCTGGTGATTTACTGGACTCCCTGACATCTTGTCCAGCACCATCATAAAAAAAGATTTTATCCTTGACAATCACTTTGGTTAATGACCAGGAAAACCAAAGGCCGGATTTCCACCAACTTTCAATTTGTATACTTATAGTAGGCAGAGAATCCTTCCACTTTTGGTGTCTTTTCCATCAACATGTTAGTCAAAGGTCAAAGGTCACAGTGACATCTGCATTCTCACATACAGCCACTCAGAGAATGTCCGAGTGAGCTCATGTGACAATACAGCAGGAAAATGTGCAGAAAATTTCACAGTGATCGACTGGGCAGCTTGATGACGTTTCCAACACGCAACGAATTCAAAACCTCTACCCAACCACATGAATGTTCCTGACATTTTCCTGTGGTTGTGAACACGGCTGACTCGCAAAATCTCCTGCTGTCTTCTCCATATGTAAAAGGCAAACTCTGGAGAATGTCCAGATTCAATTGTCCAGACATTTTCTGGAGATCATGTCTGAAAACGGCTTTGGTGTGCTAACATTTGCTAAATAGCTCTAAACATTGAGCACAGCTCAGGCTGATGGGTCTAGTTTTGCAGGTATTTGGTCATGAACATCTCTGGGGAAATTACATATCAACCTCAAGGTGGCATTTAAGGAAAAGTGCTGGTGATCAATCTTGAAGAGATCCACAATCTACTTTGCAAGAGTTCATGACATTTTATGACATTTAAACTTGGTCTACCCTAAAACATGGATCAATGCTACAGCCTCCAACCAGTAGCATAATACTAAAATAATATTGTACTAGATGGCTGTGCAGATAGGTCAAATTATATTACATTATATCAATTCAATTTAATTTTACGCGTCAAATTCCAACATTAAAACATCTCAAGGTGCTTTGCATCGTAAGACCAAGACCTTATAACATTATGGATAAACCCAACAGTTCCCTCAATGAGCAGGCCAATTGGCAACAGTGGAGAACAAAACTCTCTTTCATATCACATGTCTCTATCAAAGGGTCTCTTTCATGCAGGACGCATCTGAAACACAGTGAATAGCAGCATGGTGGAGAAGGAGCTGGTGGAGAAGGAGCTGGTGCCAAAACAGGACTCAATGTGTGGCAGTGCTGGGCCATCACAAATTAGACATTTCTCAATTTATATGTAAACTTTTTCAGGCAACTGTCTGCACCTTTGGAGGTAAAACCAAAAATCAGTTTGTGATCACTTAGTAACACAAACAATTTATAGTAACACCAGCAAACAATATACAGAGGTGATAGAGGGGGTCACATGTTACTTCAGTTGCTAGGGGTCTCTCAATCAAAACAATAACACAAGACATGGTTTGATGATGTCATGAAGCAGCGTTGGATCATGGGATGTGTGGTTTTCCACATCATTTCTGAATGAAATCTACCTTTACGGACGAGGATGTGACACAAGTAAAAGGCGACTAAAATGAAACGTTCCATTACCTTGGATACAATTGTGGATTTCTCTGGGTTTGAACATTAGTGGAAATATTTTAAATAATGTCAGTACACAAGTCAACAAAAAATAAAACAGAGGTCTTGTTGTTCTGAGACATTTTAATGAAGAAGTTTTACATGTTGTATTTTTACTATGTTGTGATTTAAATGGTGGAAATAGAAAGGAAGCATGGTTTGAGTCTAGGTATCAATCTTAATGGCGATATGGCTTTTCTTGTAAGAACCTTTAAACTCTTGACTTACTGCTTTAAATCTCTGTGACACAGAACTCTGTGCTCTACAGTGAGAAGGAGACAGGAGGAGAGAGGTGTCGGTGCTGCCTCTGATCTATGGCTCTGGATTTCTCCTTAGGTCCCTGAGCCCAATTATCAGTATATTGATCAACATGTGTTTTATCAGTCCCCTGAACCACACTTTCTGTACTTTCACTGTATCACGGAAACACTCTGATTCATCAGTTTGGCCAAATTTTGTGAAACAGTGTCTTTCAGTGTTTCTTAGTGTGGGAATATATGAGGATGTTAAACCAAGGTCCTTTCAATCTGTTCTGTCTTGTTTGCCAGCCGGGCGGAAAAAGAGAGAGTGACCAGACACACACACGGAAACACACAGAGAAAACCCAGTGACCATGAGAGATAGAAGGCCCAGAAGATGAAGACAGACAGTCAGTGCTGTCTGTAATTACTCTGTGCATGTCGGTGGCCTCTGGGCTATCACACCCAATGCAGCGGAAAACGCGGCACACACTACAGCCTAACAGGCCAATTCATGTCCAAACCTTGAGAGCATCTGAGGGGAACATATGTTTGCCTGAGAGGAGAGGAAGAGGAGAGGAAGAGGAGAGGAAGAGGAGAGGAAGAGGAGAGGAGGATGTTCTTTCCTCAGCTGTGTTGCCTCTAGCCAGAGTATGGACACATGTCACACCACCATCTGCCTGCTGTGACACACACACAGCTTCACACACACTGTAAACCACAGGTTGACGCTATGTTATTGATGTGCGGGGCGTGTGTGTTTGTGTGGAATCCTGTTTGAGCACATGCTTTTAAATCATGAGCGTGTGAGTGCTCTCCACACACATGGCTCCATGTGCTCCTCCTCCTCCTCCTCCGTCGGGTGTCAGCTGAGAAAAGCGTTCTAAGGCTTAACAAAAGAATTCTACACATTTTCCCTAACAATCCTGGAGCTGCGACGCCACACCACTAGTCCCCGGTGGCACGCACAGCGTGGCACGAGGACCCGGCAGTCAGGCGAGGCCTCTGTACCAGAGGGTTAAGAGCAGCAGATGAATAATGTAGTGCCAAACAATGACAGGCGAGATTATGAATGATGCAGTGATCCCAGAGTTCTCTCCTGTTGACAGAGACACGAAGGACAAGGAGGGGGGAGGATGGGAAGCGCCCTGACACCATCAGTTCCTTGAGAACCTGGAAGACGTCAACTCCTAACTTGCCTCTTGACAGCTGAGGGACAGAGTTGGGGGGGGTACGGAGAGGAGGATGGTTCTTAAAAAGTCAACCTGGCGAGATCCAAGCACTCTGACGTGAACCAACCGGTGATAAGTTGTAAGCACAAGTGAGAGTGGAGGCGTGCATGTGAGCGCACACACACAGCTGAGCCAGACAGGCCTGCAGGGGGAAAGCCCTGATTCAGCGGACAGAGGATCAGGGTCACAGTCAGCTGATACAAGGTCAGCTTAGCATCACTACAGCCCCCACCCACCACCCACCCAACCCCAGGCCGGTATAGGGTAGAGTATGACAGGGGCCCTCTATGACAGGGGCCCTCTGGGCTGCCATGTGCCAAAACTCCATGAGAGGACGGGACAGACAGGTGGACTATTATGCAGAGGCAGCGCCTAAAAGTCTGGGTGGTTTCACCAAGAGAGAGAGAGGGTGAGGAAGGAGGGACGAAGATGAAAGAGGAGTGATGGAGAAGAAGAAAGAGACATTTAGAGGGCCTGAGCAACAGCTGTCATATGTGGATGAGGAATCCCAAAAATCTCACCTGGACTCAAATGCTACTTTGACCTCCAGATATTCTTAGCCCCCCCCCCACCCCCTGTCTCCTCACTAACCCTGCTCCACTCGGCACACACGGATTCTCACATCAGCCTCGTGGATTTGTTTTTGGATAAACTGGTAAATTCTATAAGATTGTGAAACCCAATAATTACATTTTTCTTTTAAAAAGGTTCATCATCTCTAGCCTGTCGTTGCACACTGGATAATAGGCGTCTATTGTTCTGTAGTAGTTCTCCCCTCTGCTCTCACCTACACTGTATTGTCCCTGCGCGTCAGGTGGAGAGAGGAAAGCGCGCACGGATGGACTTACCTCTGGAACTCATGATGATTCTTATCTCAAACAAAGCGGCTCAGGTGGAAATAATCCCATAAAGCAGGAGCAGATCCTCGCGGAGCACTTTGCTCCTCGCAAATAACAAGGAGGCTAATTATAAAGGGGACATCCAGCAAAACGCAGATGATGCTCCTCACTCTGCTCCCAGTCTTTTTGTGAGGAGGTGCACGCATGCAGCCACGCACACGGTTTACTAATATATATATAAAAGAAAAGAATGAAGGGATATTTCCAGAGGTGGTAAAATCCAGATAAAGCTCCAGTTGTGGTGTTTTGGTCCAGAGGTGCGGATCCACACATCACAACACAACACACCAGCTCACAGCGCCGCTCACTTCCACCTTCTTCGCTCCGGGCTCATGCCAGCTCCGCCGCGCGCGCGCTCTCCCTGACCGTGTGCGCTGTCACCGCGCGCCCCGCACGCGCCGTCAACACACTCACAGGAAACGCTCCGCGGCCTCCCCTTTCAAAATAAAACACGCTCAAGTCGATCACATAGTCGACTTTAACCCTGAAAATATACAACCTTAGTATGTGTAATATGTGTACATAAAACAGCGAATAGTACCCTGAAATAAACACCTTTACCTCAATCAAGATAGCTATGTTCAGTAGATATCCCAGATTTGTGCATTATTTTGAAAAGGCCAAACCGAAATTTATTAGTTTGAATACCCCCCATTTATATGATTTGATTCAATTTAATTGATACATTAATGTTCCATAATTTACAGATTAGGTTTTAAATAGTTGATACATTCATAAATATTTATCATCAGTTGTCATTATATAGGTTAAGCCCAATGTATGGATACTCACAAGCCCATGCTTTTTACTTTACATTTATATTTGAAATATCTAGACATCTACAATTGATTATTTGGTTACAAAAATGGTTACATAACTAACTCAAAACACCCCACTTAAAATACATAAATAGCAATTTATACTCATTTTATATATAGATTTAGGTTGCATGACATTTGTCTATTTAGTTTACAAATTGTGACTAAAAAATGCAATGTTAAGTAGCCTAGTAAAGAAGTTGGCTATGTTTCTCTGCAAATATTTTTTTCATTTATAGTTAAAGGTGTACATCATGTACATATTCTCTGTACTTATATTAAATTGAATTGCTTGATTTTCATTTCATTTCATTGCCTGTTTTTATTCTATTTTATACTTTAACATGTTTTCTTGTCAACTTGATTTTATGACTGTCTGCTGCTGTAACAAGTGGATATCCCCAGCATTGGATCAGTGAATCTTATCCTAAATTATCTTATCTTATCATATCTTATCTTATCTTATTTGATCTGATCTGATCTTATCTTATCTTTACACTTTTGATGTCTTATTTCTGTCCACAACTCGAGTCTGCATTGCAACACCAGCCACTGGTGACAGCAGACAAGTCAAGTAAACGCTTGTACTCATCATGAAATATGTCCTTCCATAAAAGTGACAAAAAGTAATCTACTTGATGTCAAGCGGCTCCAGAGTGAAAGTACTTTGAAAAGATAGACGGATTATATTGTGAAAGTAAGGCTGCTCTACTTCCGGTAGGGCTGTGTATATCTGTGGTTACCTTGACTACTCTCTCTAAATCCTAGAGTAAGCGACGTCACTCTGGGCTGCTGAACGCTCTGAGGACACTATGGCCTACATCACACTGCAAGAAGTGGGAAGTGCTCAAAAGTCATTAGTCTCAGTGTTAATTCATATTTGACATGAGGTGAGAGCTGAGACACATGTTTCACAATATCCGCAGCATTCTAACTTCATTTAAAACGAGTAAAGACACCGTCATTTGATATGTCAGCATAAAAATACTGACTACACTGGGAACCTTTAAAGATATAGATTGTGTGAGTGTGGGCAGTCTTTTCTGACTGGACAATGTGTTTCTGCTGTGGTGCTTGACTCGGCTTGTTGCTAAAACTATCATGACACCGCCCCCTTCAGGAAAATCAGCGTAAGCAAATTAGTTAATTGGATTATGGGAGCAGCAGAGGGGGTGCTTGGAGAGCAGAGGAGGTGAAGTCAGAAAGTGTTAACGGACACGCTCCGCTGTTCTTCAACAGGGAATCACACCGTCACTCTGACCCTGTGACGAACACAAGTCCGGGCTGTAGTGTGTAGTGGAGGAGCTCAGTGGCATCAGTGTGGAAAGATCTCCATCTAATGGTCAAACACGCAGCTGCTGTCAGTCCACGTTTGTTCAGGAGGACGAGAACCTGACAGATGAGAGGAGCAGAAACCAGAAGAACAAATATTAAGAAGAACATTTGAAAAACGAAAGAAAAGATTTTTAACTGAATATTGTGGAGTCTCATTTTTATATTTATGTACATATTTATGTTTTATGTTAAAATAAGGATGATGAAATGCAGTTTAGTAGCCTTTATTTGCACTGTTACGGCTGTTTAATTATTTTTCTCTCTCTCAGTTCAATCAATTTTAATGATAATAATAATATTGGAATAAAGGAAATAAAATATACATAGTAAGTAATATAAATATACTCTGCGTGTGTGTCTGCAATTTGTTCTAACCTCTTAAGGACTTAGGTTTAAAGTTAGGGTTAAAAATGTGAATTGTTGTTCAAAATAAATGGAAGTTAATGCAATGTTCTAATAAGGATATCTGTGCAAACTTTTGTGTGTGTGTGTATGTGCACGTGTACTATTTTAATAAGCTAACCAAATACCTTGTCCCGTGTCCTGAGGAAGCCCTGGTTTTGAAGCTTGGAGGAAGCTGGACAATGGCGGGATGTGATGGCCGCCTCACTCTCTCCCTCTCTGTCCCTCTCTGTCCCTCTCTCTCCCTCCCTCTCTCTGCTGCCCTGCTCAGTCTTACCTCCTGACTTCTGCAGCGTCGTGGATCAAGATGACCTCTGTTTGTTCTTTAATCTGATTTCCCCCCTCACGGTTTCATACTCAGCTTCAGCATGGAGACCTGTGAGGATAAGGTGTGGATGTTACATAGGAAAAGCGTATTTATGAATTCTTTCATCACAGCAAACATCATTGCCCTTGATAGTCTCAAGATCAAGTCATCATTCTCTCATCTATTAATCATGCCGCCAAGTAAACATTAAGTATGGGAGGATTTGTGTTCTGTTCTGTGAACAAATGACACAGTCACCTTCATGAAAAACTAAATGGTATTGAGTGTATGTTTACTGAGCGGTGCCCTGGTCAAAGATGATTATGGTCAATATGAATAATGATTGACCGCTTTCTTCAACTTTCTTCACCTGGGTGTGGGCAGGTGTGCGTGAGAGAGACAGTGTGCATGTAGGTGGGTGCCCTGTGGGGCTGACGTGCGCCGGGTGCTGATTGTGCTCTTGTGTCAGCCCTGCGTTGTGCTTTTGTCCTCTGAAACTGATGGGGCAGAAAAACAGGAAGCTGGCTTTCCTGTGCACTGGAGGCAGGAGGCCGCCGGGTCAACGCAGTGTTGTCGCCGTCTGCGGGGGTGCCAGTGCCCCCTGATCGACAAAAGAGGCAAACATCTCCTGGTGTGTGTGTTATTACTGGAATGAGCTGCATGGCACAGTGTTGACATCACCCCATCTCCTCCCAATGGAAACTGTCTGATTAACACTGACAACAAACATTATAAAACAGCAACACTCAGGACAAATAACAGCCTTTTTTTTTTTGACCCGCTGAGCACATGATACGATGATGTTACTGCCACACTGTGCGGCCCAATCTTCCGCTCTGTGTTTTTCTGCTCTGTGAATTGTTAAAGTGTCTTTTTGATTCGCGCTCAGGCCGTGTGTCCACTATCTGTTGCAGCGATCAGCAATAGGCTGCATTCTTCACTAACCCTCTCAATCCATGCCCTTTGTCCTGCCACATGGCCTGGGGAGGTACACACACACGCACAAATCTACCGTCCACCCTGTAATGCTAGACTGCTATCTCCACCCATTCCTGTCTAGATGTAATTTGTAGCCATTCAATATAACCACATTCCCCTGGCTTTCTCTACGTCACACACACAGACACACACCAACACACACTTTTGCAAACAGAGCAAAAGTAACTGGTCTGTGTCCGGCAGCCTTGCATGGCCAATTGCATGATCACATGTGCAGCGCGGGGCTGGTATTCTGCGTTCAGGGTGACTTTGTCACGGTGCACTGGAGGCTGGGGATACACAATCAGTTCCAGAGTTTATATTTAACTAAGTAGAGGGGGGGGGAACCCTACCAGAAACCAAAACACCGCTGGCCTTGGGATTTTTATCTCCCCCCAGATAGGGATGAACTTGTCCCAGAAAGAGTGTCAAAGATCGAAAAAATGGGGTCACTGCCATATCCTGTTGTTTTGTGCTGTCATTTAGCACATAGGGTTAAACTCTTTTAATACATGTAGTGGAATGCTAGTGCTGTGAGTGTGACTCTCTGGGCAGGACTGAGGCTGAACAGGCTCTGCACCTTAGGAATGAAGAAGTGTGGTTCCTCAGGTATGGACTGAACAATTATAGGAACCAGCTGATTGTTTGTGGCCTAGCAGTGATCTGCTGCCCTCCCCTGCAGTGCGTCAGAAAAAACTGGTGTGACTGGTGTTGTAGAATGAGGAAATACACTTATGGTGCTTTTGATTCTAAATGGGAAGAGGTGTCACATGCTTACCTGGGTTTAATAGCTTTTATGAGGCAGAACAAAAAGGTAACAATAACCTGACCTTTTTGCACCACTTCAGTCCAATAGACTCATACGTTTCCACATTTTGACAGTGTGTGTGTGTGTGTGTGTGTGTGTGTGTGTGTGTGTGTGTGTGTGTGTGTGTGTGTGTGTGTGTGTGTGTGTGTGTGTGTGTGTGTGGAGTGAGAAAAACAGAGAGAGAGAGAGGGGGGAGAGGAGGAGGAGGCTATACCCTAGTCCCAAAGAAATGATGGGAGGAGTTAACTGCAAAACTTCCTCAGTCAGTGACATGCTGTCTGGGATAGACTCTGAAGCGCTCAAAGGGGCATACACACACACACACACACACACACATTCACACACACTCACACACTCTCACTGCCTTACACTCGTATTTTTCTGGTTCTGCTTTTCCCCTCCTGTGCTCTTTTGGCTGACAGTGGAGAATGGCGACAGTTTCAGCAGCTGTCATGAGATATTCACCAGTTAAATGGTGACACACACACACACACACACACCCACACACACATACACAGAGATACACAGATGACACACACATTCTGCCGCACACTTGAGGAATGACTTGAGAAGGGAGAGCCGAAGGCAACACAGAGGTAAGTGTTGTTTGTTTTTTGCTCCTTTTAACACATGAACTTTCTTCTATATGGTTTAACACTGCTGTACTTTGTACTTAGTCACATAACCATAAAGTTGCTGTCAGGCAACAGGTTACAGGATGGAAGACATCATGTAGTTTCCTCATCAGGGACCTGTTAATTTGTGTAAATGTCTCGAAGGCTCCTTAGCTATGGTTCTAAAATGTTTCTCTCAGTTTTGCACGAATGCCGGTAAGCAACAGTGTGGGAATCTCCCTGCAGGGAGCTCAGCCCTGGACACACAGGCATGTGAGTGAGCTAACAGGAGGTTCGTCTAAACTTAGAGCCCCAAACCCCAGTCTCATATTACTCTCCACTAAGTCCTGCACTGCATATTCCAAATCGAAAAAAAGAATAGACTGCACAAACACACACACAGACCCACACATACACACTTACAGAGTCACAAACACCTCAAACAATCCATGCGTGTGAACACAGGCGGATACTGCTGACACCATGTGTTTCTTATTAGGGTTGAATGTTATTGTCATGGACGGCCGAGTGTCACAACTCCAGTGCAGGCTTTTTGCTGTGGTTTCAGACTGTGTGGAGGTCAGTTGTGGTATGTGGTGGCAGGAACTGGTCAACCCGTACTGTGGCTTCACATGTCTGTAATCCCATCTAGGGTTTCTGTGAGACTTTAGGAAAGCATCAGTCCTAGAGAGGAAAGGTTTCGATGCTCTAGCAGCAGGGAACCAACAGGTAGAGCCACAGGTGTTCAGCCAAGAAGTTACTGAGACTTACACTGCATCACCACAAATCAGACTGCACTGTTCGCTCAACAATATCTGCATGTTTGAAAGTGGTCGTCACTGGAGAAGCATGTGACCACACATATCAGCCTTGAGCGGTCTGTGTTTATTAGATTAGACAGAATCTGTTTTTCACTATGAGAAAACAAGCAGGGGAGTCTGGCAGAGTGTGGGGAAACACTCCGACACGCCTCCGGCCTATTTACAGCTCAGATTCAGTCATGGCCATCCAGCCGACAAATAAACAAGATGAAGAGACTGGTCTCAGACATGATTTGAGCCACTTTGTTCCCGCCGCGCTAAAGCAGCAGAACGGCCAGGAGACGGATGAGGGAGAAACTTAATGCATTTTGTTTCCCAGCATGCTCAGTGATTATCATGCAGTGGGCGGGGATGCAAAAAGCCTCATGCGTAGAGCTTCTCTGTCTCAGGGTTAAAGGATGTTGTTTCTAACACCGCATCAAATCAGTTGGTTTGTATTGATTCATGAGGTCAACTGATTTTGGATGAGCATGTAAAATTCCTTAAAAGTGATGGAACTCTCTAAAATGTTTTGACCTTTTGTTGGAAGATTAGATTTTATAGGCAAAGTGCTGCAAACCTAGGGTTTGACATTTGAAAGAAGTGGCCTTTCATTAGGCAGGCTGCATTATAGGACCTCTAGGATACAGTGTTTCTGTTGCTTGACTCATACACAAACCTCATTAAGAGTTTTTCAGATCATTTAAGTATCGGTCCACCACTGAGAATGACTAAACTTAACAAAAGAAACAACTAATTATACATCTCCTTAACAGAAAAATGTAAGAAAACACTCAACTACTTAATCTGATTAAACAAGGTCTGTTTAACCTTAAAGCTGGCTCATCAGTAGTATCAAGAGAAATCAAAGTGACGTATTCATTCTATTCCACTTTTTTCTTACAGCTAAAATAATACAGCTTTATGTTCAATATTTAATTCTGTGTGCAAATCAGAGGGAGATGTTTTCTCTGATACAGCAGCAAAGATGCAGCTTCCTTCTGTCCATCCACATTACATACAAAGCAAATAAGCTTCACCTGATAGTCTACTGGTTAAATTTGTGTGTTAGATGCCAGAATTATGATTGAGGGAAATAACTTGACTGGACGATGTATTGAAATATTTAATAAAATTGTTTCCTCTAGAGCACAATCAGCTAGTTTATGACTTTAAGTCAAAATACCTACATTCCTACAAAGTGGTAAAATGCAGTGACAAAGTAGACAAGGCTAAAAGAAAACAACATTTCATATAGGTTAAAATAATCCTAGAATAAAGCCACTAAGTATACAGTACAAGGTGAATCACCCAGTATTGTTTAAATACTATTAACTATTTTTATTCTTTGATAAAATAACATAGTATAATAATTTTCAACTGCACTCGTCTGCACATCCAGATCTTCTTTAAAATGGCTGTAACCGATAATCTTATCATACGAATAAATTAAGTGAAAGTGTGAGGGGCTAATTCCTGGTGATGAATCTATAAAGATTAATCACCTGAAACTGCAGTTCCTTTCCGCTTTAGGGAACTTTAGTGATTTTCAGCTCAGTTGTTTAACTGCCAACTTAACTGCTTGTCTTTTTCTTACTGCACTCATAGCGGGTTTTTTCGGCCGCAGCAGCAGTCAACATTCACTGGACACATCTAGTTCAGGATGACACTGCGCATTGACAAATTTTGCGACTAGTTTGTGACCATGGGCAGCTAAAGGGCCAGGGATTTCCTTCATGAGAGGGTAGGGACCAAAAACAGAGCAAAAAGAGAGTGAATGTTAGATTTACATGTGGTAAATGATCAGGAACAAGACTTCTCTGTGTCTGTAGGGATGTGTAAACAAGCAACTGTTTCCAAGTTCTAAATGACAATTTCAAAGGTGATGATGTGTCATTGCTGTGCAAAAAAGTGAAATTCAAATTGCCTGGGTTGTAATACGTTATGGGTATGGGTTGTAATACATTAGCTAAACATGGATACAGTCTGTAATTTATTATAATGACACAGCCAGAACATAACACACTGCTCGCAATGTGCTATCACTAACCAGATGATTTGTTACTGCCTGAGTGAACACATTGTGCTGGAGCAGTACAGGCCAATTACAGTGTACTGCCATCAAACCACAGGCCTACACTGTGTGTATCGAAGAGAACATGCTAATATCAGCTGTTTTTATCTCTCTTAAATAATACTCATTTACTATCTGAAAGGAGCCATTGTTGATAAGGCTGTTTCTTTTGAGAGCGAAGGGTCACATAAGAGAAGCGACGGCACATTTTGCAGTCATGTGAAGGTGCTGACCTTCGTCATCTACAGCATAAAGGATCCATACTCCTTTTAGTCATGGGGATGGTCTCCTGGTGTGCTGATGTCTTATCATCTCTCTGTATGTTTCCCCTCTCCTGGCAGAGGGCAGAGTTGTGTTGAAGTGTGTGATGTGGATAAATTGATCCTTGATCTGTGCCACAACTCTCACCCCCCCCGCCTCCCTGTGACCTTGCAGCCTGTCCCTGCGTGGCATTGCCTTACAGTGGATCAGCAATACATTCTACCAGCAAAAGACTCACTCATTGTCTTTGTGACACACATTCTGTGCATATTTTCCCTGACCCGCATACACACACACAACACAACTCTCAACGAGGCCTGCCCCCCACACACACACACACACACACTCATACCAGTCGCAGAGAGTGCTTTATGCATTGACTGACTAACTGGGCAGCTACTGAGGAGAGAGATGCTGGTGGGAGGAGGGAGATGCAGACAGTGAGAGACAGAGGGATTACAGATAGAAGCAGACTCAGGCCGATATAGAAGAAGAAGAGATAAGGCTTGCAGAGGGACAGAAGAGGAGACTCATTCAGTAAACACTAACTGGTGGAGTGAGCAGGGCAGGAAAGGGAATGCAGAAATAGGAAGGGAAACAGGGCTTGTCCAGCAGAGAGGAAGAGAGTGAATTGTTGTTAAAGAGGCTGGGGGGGGACTGATGGGATGGCATTGATCTCTGGGAGCTGCCGGCTCTTGAGCCAGATGGCGTCTTGTTGCTGCAGACCGCTGCTCAACTCTTCCTGCTGTGGACCGCTCATCAAAGTCTGCCTCTCCTCCTTCACAGGTCGGTCCCAGCCTGCTCTCTGTGCTACCACAGTACTGTCATGACACGGACCCCTGCGCTCAGATAGACAGGAGCGTAGGTCTGTGTGTATATACAACATGGGTAACACATTTAGCCAAGAAGGTAAACAGGGCATGGTGTGTAACTGTACCGTAGCAGCATAACTGTGCTCGTGTTGACCCAAGCAGTCCTGTTGGTGCTAACTGTGCTCTGTGTAGTAGGATGGACAAGAATAGGCTGTTGTCTTCTCCAGCCCTAATGTCATGTTGCACTGTGTGGCCAAGTTGTACACCCCATTGTCTTGTTGTGAATGCTTTGCCTCGAGATAACACTGTTCTGTTGTGGTTTTGCACTTACAAAGCATGTTGACAATAGAGAAATGTGCCATTTAAATGAAAATTATTATTATGATTGGCATCATTTGATGGACAATGTTGCCTTTTCATATGAAACTGTATTTCTGAAAACATGTGACTATGCTCTCAGGAGTCAGGGGCAGGACAGCTGTTTGAGCCTGGACGGTTTTCTGATGTCATTGCAGTTGTGGGTGTGTGTGTGTCTGTGCGTGTGTGTTCAACGTCACTGTTTTACCCCCCTTTACCCCAATAACACTCACACTAACCAGTGGCTCAGACCTCCAGTATAAACTGCTACACCCATCTCCCCCAGTGACATTAACTCTCTCTCCCCTACCTGGATATTTATTTTTCTTAAAAAGAATAGTTCAACATTTAAGTGTTTTAAAGAACATGAGGAGATTAATGCCACTTTAAGACAATGTGGGCTAAAGCTTTGAATAGGAGCTTTACTCTAGCTCTGCTAGCATAGTTTAGCTAAAGACTGGAAACAGCCAGCTACACCCGATACAAGAACCGATAAATACCACAAGTTAAAGATATAATATGTAACAATTCTTTATTAAAAATGTCAAAAAATTACTTCACCTACATTATATATTTTGTTGATATGTGTATTTACATTATCCAAAATGTTTCCGAATGTTTTCTAACCCATAGAAATCTCAAGTTTTATTCAAGGTAACAGGACGTTGCTCTTGTCTGCTATAACTTTGGACAAACGACGCAAGGAAAAACATGATGCTAGCTAGTTAGTTAGTGCTAGCTATTAGTCACTCGTAATGGATCATGATTATTCATTGCCGTTAGCTGCATTAAATTAATAAAACTTAAACAAATTACCAAATCTATGAACATGATTTGTGCCGAGTTGTGTCCGGTTTTCAAAGTTTCTCATAGGCGATGGTTGTGAAGACTACTCGCATTATCCTGCGCTGCTTCGTGACATCATCGAACTAGGTCTTTTGTTATAGCTTTGATTGAAAGTTCTCTAGCAACTGAAGTTACAATGAGTAGGTTTATATATCCTACATTTATGTATCCTTAGTTGTGAAACGTTTCTGCATTCAGCAAAGAAACAGTCCAGCATATAGGCTAACTCCCATCGAGTGACATTTTGACACTGTGTTTTTAAACTACATGGCTTTAATGAGCTTCGGAAGTTCTGTGACCTTTGGACCCAGTTAGGTTCCTTCTGACTAAAACTACGCCAAGCCAACCGGTTGGAGTAAAGCAGCTTTAGTTTTGTTTTAAAGTACAAACGTTGCAATGGTGTCAATCTCCTCATTTAAATATCTGCAAGACAGTGAATATTTCCCCAAATATTGAACTATTCCTTTACCATATTTACACAATATTTGAACCGTATGAAATTTGATGTATGTCATGATGTACTGATTAAAAGGGAGTAAATGCGCTCTCTTTGTCCAGGTCCAAAACTGATTTGCTTTCCTTCTGACAGACATCTCTCCTGCTGAGCTGGACGCTCTCTGGAGGGAACCACCGTACACTCTTGGGGGAACAAATGATCCCTTCTCAGGGAATGACATCATGACTCAAGGTAACGTGGGTTGCACAGTAAGGTTATTGTGGAACCTCTGTCACTTTGAAATCATATTATCACAGACGACTCATTAGTTAGTTTGGATCACAAACAATATTTTGAGGCTGATTTAGGTCTGAGCTGTGTTGTTGTCACAAACCGAGGAAGTGTTTGGGACATCCTCCCTGCACAATGGAACAATTGGGGAAGTTCATCGCCTCTTTACAGCTGTAACCATATTATAGGCATCCACCTGACTGTTATTTATAGATTTCTAACTATTATGATCAAGTGCTGAGGTAAAAATCAATAATTGATGAGATTCAACAAAACCACAGTGACAAAGTAGTTAAATTAAACTAAGTAGTGCAACTATCTTGACCTCTGCCTGGGAGGTGATGTTTTCATCTGCATTTGTTTCTTTGTCACTGAGCAAGATTACACAACATTACACACTGGAAGGTTTATCCCAAAACTTGGTGGAAGGATACGCTTCCAGTCAGGGAAGAATCCACTAAATCATGGTTGCATTTTTTGATGCAGATCTAAATAAAAATCACGATCTAGCGAATTTACACATGGTTTCATACAGTTGGGCCTGGGAGGAGGTATGTGCTCTACTGAGTGCCAGTCTGGTTTCTTTATACATTCAATAGTGTTAAAAAACATTCAGGTTAAAATAGAATTAAATGAGAACCTTGTGAATATAGCATCGGTGGATTCAGTGAAAGAATACTTAGGTAGGTACATTAGACGAGGAAAGTTGGGAACCACTGATCTAATTCATATGTTCAACCTGTTCCATCCAACTAAATACAGACCACAGATTTGTATGTTTTCATAAATGCAAAAACAACGATTTCCACTTTGTGTCATCTGGTAACATTTCCAGTTAAATCTCTTCACCAGTCGCGGACTTTCACTGTGATTGCAGCCTGCTTTGAACAGCCCTTGAGATGACCATTTTGATTAAATTGTTTCAACGCTATGCACACCTGTCTATCAAAAAAAACTAAATACAGTTTGCTGTTTAGGAAACACTGGCTTAACTAACTAAGAGTGTGAGTTTTCTACCTCAGCATGTACTGTATGTTCTCCTCTTGCCCTTGAGTCAGAAAAGATGACAATCTTAACTGGATCCACTGTCTTTCCTCTTGAATCTGTCGTCCTTCAGGTGGAGGTGAGGAGGAGGATGGTGTCGTGGTGGAGTCAGGGGAAGGAGAGGTGGAGCCTGAGAGCTACTGGAAGAAGAAAGAAGCCTTCTTTAGAGGAAGTACTGTGTCACTGGGAGATAAGTTCTCCTCAGGTACATCTAATGACGCTCTCACCACAGTCCATAGCCTCATCTATAGCGTACATACATCAGCCAGTCTAAACTATATACACTTTATACCCGGAACTATTCCCCATGCATATAATTTTTTTGCATAATGATGAAGCACATTGCTCTGTCTACTAATGTTTTACTCACTCAGCAGTTTAGCTCCATCCATCACGTCCCCCCAGGTTCTTCCTCTCAAATGGATTTAATTGGCCACACTGAGAGTCCAGTTAGAGCCTAATAGCAACGTTCTTCCTCCAGGGACCAACATTGTGCTCACAAAGCATCTCAAGGAAACATGAGTGCTCGTAGGAAATCTTTATGAACTCTTAAAAGTTTTGTCTCTTGTTTTAAAAGAAGAAAATATTTCATTATTTCTCTGTAATGACAGACAGAGAAAATACAATAACTTATTTGTACAATTGTATTGAATTAATTAAAAATATGATTAGAATCATGTATTCTCGTAATCTTCACACAGTGGATGATGCAGCCCTCTGTCTTGTTATCTATGATATTTCTTTTTTCATCAAAGATTATTCACATAAAAAGTATGATTACCAGAGGTGTTCTTGTCTTTTTCCTTAGAAATTGTGCTGTTGTTCACTGGGCGGAGGCGCTCCAGCGTAGATCCTGACCGAACCCTACAGGAGGCGCTACGCACACGACTGCGAGTGGTGGAGAGCAACAGCCAGGACGTGATCCAGCTCTTTAAGGTGAGTGCTGACTAGCTTAACCAAGCTGCACTAGTTTCTGATGTCATAATAAAGAAGCAGGTGCACTATGATTTGATAAGAGCCTATATAACACCATGTGATATACTGTATATACTGTGTGTGTATTGTGCTCTTTATGGAGATGGATTGTTCTTCAGTACTTGAGAAATGAGGATTTGTCTCTGCAGGACTTGTCTGCACGTCTGGTGTCTGTCCACGCTGAGAAAGACAGCTTTGTGCTCACATTCAAGACTGTGGAGGAAATCTGGAAGTTTTCAACGTACCTAGCATTGGGTAAGAAAGCTTTGTCTCTGCTGTTCTCGAAGATTGGAAGTGCGTTGAGAAAAGGTGACATACTTTTGGCAAATAAGTATTCAGAAAGCCACTGTCACTCAAATCTGTGTATCTTGTGATAAACTTTCACCTTAACTTTGATCGATGCTTATTTGATCACTATTAAGTGTTGTAAAGGAAAAGACAGCGTTCAAAAGTTTTCAGGACCTTTAAGCACCTGGTACAAATTCCCATTTGCATTTATTGTCTTATTTCTGACATATTAATCATCACATTGGTTGTTATATTTATTGGTGAGTTGTGTGTGCTCTTTCTCAGGTTATGTGGCTCGCTGCTTGGAGAACTTCTTGAGTGATCAGTCCTTCTGGCTGGACCCAGAGCTGCTCAGCGACCTGGAGATCAATGTGAGCGTGGATGAGGAACATCTGGCTACTCTGTACCTGGGACTTTTACTGCAGGAAGGTCAGTAATACTGGTTCAGATAATAAATTGAAGATCAATGAGCTTTATATGGACAGTTTGAATGAATTATTGTCACTGAATCTGTAATCCAAACATGTTATAATCTCTCTGACTCAAATCTGAACAGTGTCTCCTTTTGCCTTGGCTTTAAATGCAGACAACTGACGACAGGGACACTCCAGCATTTAACAGAAACCAGCTGCTGCTGTGATCCCATTACTATTAAATAGTTTTTCACTGACCCCAATTAACACTGCTTTTTCTATAAACTATTTTGAATGTCTTTAGTCGGGTCGGATTATCCGTGAGGTCAGAGAACGATTTAAAGCAGTCAAGCTAGAAAAGCCTATGTTTAGGTGGAGGGGGAGGAAACAGAAGTGGAGGAAGCGAGCCGGGCTACACGCTAGGCTAAAGGCTAGGCTAAAAGCTAGGCTCCCTACATGTATGTTTTTACAACAGGGGACATTGGAAACACTACCGCTTTTGTCCACAGAGGTGCAAAAATCAACGGAAAAAGTTCCTTGTAAGAGCTTTAATGTATAGCCCATGCTTTAATGAAATGTGCTTTATTTTACTCTACTATAAACTTCTAATTACAAGTAAGGTATGCGATTCAATTTTTATTTTATTTCTATGGTTGGATGATTAAATTAAAAGTTAGAACGGGATGTCACTGAATTTGAGTAATTTGTTCTGTTTTCTGTTCTATAAAATTAGCAGCTAAAGCAAAACTATTATACCACTTTGCCTCCTGGAATGTGTATTGATTTCCTCCTGCTTGGTCTACACAGACATGGCTTATTTCACCTGAGCATTTCCCCCAGGCAAAAAGCTTCATGGAAAGGTATAAAGGACTGCAGTGCTGGCAAATAGTGATGGGAATTACATTAAGGGAGGTTATAAAACATCCATCATTTGCAAGTGACGGAATGAGGGCGCAGCAGTTTGGCTGTTGCCGTTTTGCTGATCTTTAACTTAAGTGCGGCGACTTTTATCAACACAAAACCACTTTCTGAAAATACTTCAGGTGTCTGGGTAAGCACGTGTTTGCTTGCATGTGGCTGTCTCTCTGCTGATGCGTGTTCACGTGATTCGCTTCGCAGGATCCTTCTTTGCAAAGGCGCTATTTACGAGAAGCGAGGAGTATGAAGAAGAGGAAGAACAGCTGTCGTTCAAAAAGAATGACTTGCTCATGGTAAGGGACACAGGGCAGGACAACATGCGGGAGGGCACCATGCTCTCTACAGGAAACCACGGCCTGGTGCCAGTCGATGCCATGCAGCCACTGCCCTACCCCTTCTACCAGTGAGTCACTGTGTTCCTTGCATTACTTGATTTAGAAACAGTAAGACTAACACGTTCTCCTGTCAAAACGTTAGGGTGATTGAACTGAGCTCAAGAGGGATGTATACACTTCAATCGGCACAGATGTGTTAATCTGTACTTCCTGTTTGGCCAGGTGGTTCCTGAGGAAGTACCCAGGCTCTGCTGGATGCTCGCCAACAGAAAAGGAACAATTTGAACATCCAATCGGTAAGGTCACACACACACATACAGAACTATATGTTTACATAGAAGACTCACTGTACTGGACAGGCACTGCAATGTAAGCTGGGACATGGACCAAACTAAAAAGCAAATTACTTTTTTCAAAGATGGATTTTGTCACTTTCTGTAGTTCTTATCACAATTTTGGTTTTAATATGTTTTTTGACTCCATAAAAATGGGTTGAAACTTCATGATTGACAGCTGAGACTGACTCATTATGGGTCAAACGTGTGTATCAGTGGGACCTCGCGACTGCAGCTCCATCCCGTGATCACTGCTGTGGAGAATCTGGTTGTGTCCGAAATCACCCACTCATCTGGCTGATTTTCTCTGTGCCGTTAATGACGTCATTGTCGCAGGATTATGACGTACAACAACAACTGCTTCTATTTACATTTATAAATACATAAATATACATTTACACTATACACTATAGTGATTAGATTAGATTTCGGAAACACCCTCTGGCTCCAAATCTGCAAGATGGCAGTGCTTGTATCTGGGATGTTTGGGTTTCATTTCTGGATAGAGGGAGGAAGAGGAGACACAAAGTCCATCTTTATATACAGTCTATGTGACAAACTCACAGATGGTAAGAATGTCACAGAACCTTTGCGGTTCCCCTCAATCATATAAATGTGGCACAGTATGAAGGCATTGAATCGTGTCCACATATTTATGATCAGACAATCTTTTTACATGATGATTTCGAAAGTCTCATAGCTTGTGTTTGTCCTCATCTCTGTCTCCTCATCATATATCTCAGTCACAGGCTCCTGTGTGGCAGTGGTTGACTACTGTCCACTGGGGCCGGATGAACTCCAGCTGAACCAAGGTGACATCGTGGAGGTCCAGGGTCTGCTGGTCCGAGGTCTGGGCGTGTTCATAGGAACGCACACATCCACAGGACGCATTGGTTTTATACAGAAGGCCCACGTCAAGCCTCTGGACACCATGGCCCTGTAAGAAGTTCCTTTTTTTTGTTGTATAATACATGATGCGGCTTGAACACAGTGATTTGATGAGGTTGTGCGTCATTTTAACTCTGAAGCGCTTTATCTTGATCGAAACCACATTGGCTACCACTTGGTTATTGTCTCCCACAAATCTTTGATGAAATCCCATTTACTGTAGCTGCAGTCTGTACATGGTGGAACAGGCGAGGAAGTCGGGGGAGACAGCTGAGATGATAATGCTGTCTTTGTCTTTCCTGCACAGAGACGGACAATTGGTCTTTCTGACGGCGGAGGAGAGGGCCAGCCTGGCTCAGGTTAACCCATGCAGCTCTGAGTCAAGGGACTGCGGCCTGCTGGAACGACTCTTCTCCTCTGACATCAGCTCTGTGTACAGGCTAGGTAAAAACGACAACTGCGCTGATCAAGAGATACTCAAGGGGCTTGTGCCAGAACCTTAACTGAATTATAGGTCATGTTTTGTATTTGATGGGCAGCTGATGTTTGTTTCTTACATAGCTGCTGCATTTATTCTGTGAGTAACTGAAACAGGACAGTGTTTCCAGCCCTACTGCCAACTGGAAAAGTGATGCTTAAATTGATTTACCTTGTGTGCCTCCAGACAGACTGGACGAGACTGACTTCCTGTACATCAGGAATCAGCCAAAACACGGTAATGCTTTTAAAATCATAGCGGTTAGTAAAAACCTCACTGGACGTCTTTGCTCTGCGCTGATATTCATATCTACTGTTTCTGTCCTCTTCTCACAGAACATAAGGTTTCTTCGAGCACGCGTCAGAGTGTCTTTTCAGAGCAAAGCGAGAGAAGTGGAGGGACGCCCCCGTCCCAATCCTCCCCACGTGCCTCTCTGTCTCTCTCCTCCCCCCGCTTGTCCCTCTACCGCTCCCAGACTCCTCTGCCCCATGAGGGCGAGCACCTATGCTTCGCCCTGGAGGACACGTTCAGGGAGCTGGATGAGTTCCAGGAGGATCCACCTCTCTTCTCGGAGGAGAACAGCTGGGAGGGGGAGGAGTCTGAGATCAGTGACCCCACGCTGACCCTGCTCAATCGTGAACACTTCCAGGTCAGCAGACTCTCAGTTCATCACTTCATTAATCATTGAGGCCCAAAGACTTTTCTTTCTTGCTCTCTAATTTTACGTCTCCTGCTGCATTCTTCATAAGTGAAAGACAAACTCCAGAAAAGGTCCAGACCCAGTATTCTGGAGTTCATGTCTGAAAACAGCTCACGTAACCTTGATTCTATGGCAGATAAATATGGTGGCTTATGAAAATTAGGACATGAACAACTTCTCCTTCTTGCTTTGTTATGACTACATTATCAAAATTAATGATCACTAAGTAAAAATGTGTGCACATTTGCAACAGCCTCTCTAGCACCACCTTCAGTCATAATTTTCAGCTAATTCATAATTTTATGGCCTGTAACTCCTGAACCTTTTCAATTTCCAAAATTATTTTCCAAAGTTATTTAGGTCCTAAAAGGGTGCTAGAATATTATGTGGAAAATTTGAGTGAAATAATTCAGCTTCTAATCAAATAAAAGCATTTCCCTTTAATGTGTAATTGAATTGTGCAGTGGAAAGCCCACTTCTATTAATCTAACAAAGTCATCAAACAACTATCTAGTTACTTTTCCTGTTTGTCAACCAGATCACATTTTCACAATCTTAAAAAGAAAACCTCAGCTTCACCACGGAAATCAACCACTATTTAAGTATAGGTATAATTGCACGAAAGTAAGTCACTGCCTTTTTGTTATTTTTCCAGGAGGACTTCCTGCCTCTGTATGACCTGCAGTATTCCTTCCTGTGGGTGACCTTCAGTGGTAAGACGGAGGACGAGCTCTCGGGTCACCTCGAGAGTGTCAGGGAGTGCGCCAAGAGGATGGGCATGCACTGGGCACATCGCCGGGCATGCTTCCTCCTGGGAAGGCTCTGTGCCAGGAAACTAAAGCTCTCACAGGTTTGAACTTCATCTCTTGTATTAATAGGTGTTATATTTACACACTTACTTCTGGCTTGATGTTATGTAAGTGATCAATATGCAATAGATTGTGATTCATATCACTGAGGTCATAGTATTTAAGTGGATGTGTAGTGTATTTTAATGACTACTGCAGGTTATTTTACCTTTAAGCGACAATAACGTGAAATGAACTCAGGCCTGCATATTCACATCTTCATCTACACACTGGTCCACATCACATAAACACATATTTTCCTGGAATTCAAATGGAATTCAATCGATTTGAGACTTTTTTCATCATAGACCCTACATGTGTTTCCCTCAGGCACGGGTGTACTACGAGGAGGCTCTGAGCGTTTGCGTGGACAGTTTCTCTGACACGCCACTCCTCGTCGCCCTCTTCACAAACCTCACCTCCATCTACCTGAAGCAGCGCATGACAGACAAACTGCCCCAAACTCTGGAGAAGGCCAGTGCTCTGCTCCTCTGTCTCCCCGGCCACACCTTCACCTCCATGGACGAGGTGGAGCTGCTAATGCTGCTCCTGAGGAGATCTGTGGTGATGGGGGACAAGAGCCTGGAGGCTCGTGTCTGCTACCTCACCTCGAGCCTCTTCCTGCTCCTCAAGAAGTCAGACGACGCTCTTCCCTTCATTGAGAGACTCCAGTTTCTCTCGGTGACTGTTTCTGCTGCTGAGGGGCAACCCATAGTTCCCCTGGACCTCAATTGGCTCTTGAGCCGGCTCTATCATCGTAAATACATGCCTTACTTGGCGCTGGCCTCTCTGAGCCTGGACTCCAGAAAAGACCACTCCCTCCACGATGCCTTCCAGAGGATTGAGTTGTTTATCAGGAACTCTGTTCGCCTGAATCCGTGCTGGAAGGAAGGAACCTCATTGCTCCCCGCCCAGATTGTGGTTTACCTTCAGCAAGCCTTGGCTCTAGCTGAGCAAGGAGAGGACATGAAGACCCAGAGGGACCTGTGTTTGGGCTTGGCCTCAGTCTATCAGCAGTATAATGCTCTGGACAAGGCGGTACGCTGTGCTCATCAAGCTGTGGAGATGGGCGGCCACATTAATGAGGAGGAGGGCTTTGAGGCCTCTGTGCTGCTTGGGTCGCTGCTGGTGTTGACGGGACAGGCTGAGAGGGCCCAGAGTGTCCTGCAGCCACTGCTCTCATCACTTCAGGTACAGCTGACGAACACAAACATTGGAGAAAAAGTCGTCTCTATCTGTTTCTCAAATGAACGTCATGTGTGACGAGTGTCTCTGTGTGTGCGTCCCTCTACAGGGTACAGACAGCCCCACGCAGCGCGGAGTGATCCACAACCTCCTGGCTTTGTGTCTGAGGCGACAGGGTCGTGTCCCGGAGGCAGGATGGCATCTGCACTCAGCCCTGATGATCTCCAGGGAGAGTGGGAATCAGAGGAACCAGGCCCTGGCTTTGGCCAACCTGGGCTGCCTGGCGCTGGATGTAGGGGCATCATGGGTAGCAGAGCGTTTCCTCGTCAGGTCAGATATCTGTCTTACTGTTTGTGTGAGTAAATGTAGACAGAGGGCGCAAAAACACTTATTTACTGTGATGGTAATTGTATCACCAGATCACTGCACCTTTTTCATGGGCTGTGGGAGAGCCCCACAGACGAGGAGCACGTTCAGACCTACCTCTGGCTGGGGCGGAGCTACAAAGACAGGGGGAGGAGACAGGACATCAGGGCGTGCTATGAAATGGGACTGCTAATTGCACTACAAGCCAGAAACCTGCACAGTAAGTACTGTACATGTAAAGTTATATTAAAATGATCTTACTGAACGTTATTTCTCCTTTTAAATCTGACGTAAACAGTGGCCTCCCCTTAAACCCTTTGAAGGAAATTTTTGGTTTCTGGTGGAATGTAACAATGTGACTGTGACACCATTTCCAAAAGCTCTCAAACTAAATTTTCTTTACTGCAATTCCATTTTAAGCATCGAGTTGACTTTTGAGTGTAACGACCGCACACTCCTCTTACTTGTTAACTATGGACTCATGTGCTTTGTACGCTGATGATGATGCAATTCTCAGGTACCAATGATGACACGTTTTCTGTACGTCTCATAGGTCAGATGTTGGTGGCCAAGGTGCTGAGTCGGCTGTATGCCGACATGCTGCTGTACGGTCAGAGCATCGTCTACTACGAGCACTGTGTGTCCGTGTCCAGGCAGCTGAAGGACAAGAGACTGGAGGGGGAGTACCTGGAAATCCTCAGCAGCCTCTACCTGTCACTCAACACAGAGAGGTGAGTGTCTGCCTCTCCTCACTCATCCTTTTATCTTAGATTTTTATCTAATTTTTGTTTTGTTTTGTTTTGTGTGTTGCAGATCATCACGTAAGTCGCTGGACTACACCAAGCAGAGCCTGCGGATTTCTATTGATTTGGGCAAGAGAGAGGAGGAGTCAGAGACCTGGTTACAAGTGGGACGTATATATTATCTCATCCACGAGGACGAGCTGGCTGACATGTACCTGCAGGTGAGGAGTAGGGAATAGATGACAGTCTGTATTTAAAGGTGGATGACAGGTCTCCAATTCCTCTCATTGTACAAAAATAAAGCTAAAATATCTCAGGTGAGTGCTGCCATCTTGCACTTTTGAGCTCACTTGGAGCCAGAGTCTGCACAATAGTGATCGTAGTGTAGTGTATCTGCAACGAGGTCCTGCAGATACGAACGTTCACTTAGTCTTAGCTGTCAATCATGATGTTTCACCCAATTTAATAGCATCAAATGACAAATTAAAACCAAATTTATCAGAAAAATTTGGCTGTCCCATGTCCCATATGCTAACATGGAGGAGGCAGGGCTCATGATCTATACTGCAGCCAGCCACTAGAGGGCCATTGTGAAGATTTGGCTACACTTTTGTGAGCTGTCATGTCGTCCATTTATATATATACACACTCTTTGAATGAAGTTACATGAAGGATGGGAGCATTGTTCATACAAACAAGTGTCAAATTCTAACAATAGACATCCAATCTGTATTGATTGACAGTGTAATGTGATTGACAGGCAGCAGTGAAAACAGCCCTGAGGATGAACGACCCTCACTTTGCCATGAGCATCTACGAGGAGGCGGGAGACGTTTACTTTAAAGGCCACAGAAATCACATGGCTTCCCTGCCTTTCTTCAGGGTAAGAGGACGCGACATATTTATCTGAAACCTGCAATGTCAAATGCCTCTTGACACGGCTGATCTGGTTCAACAAATTATTCATATATCATTCAGGACGGCAGTCTGCCATTCGCACGCAGCATCAAGGACATCCACTCAGAGTTTCGTCTGCTGAGTAAACTGACTGAGCTGCTGATGAACCAGGGGGAGCAGGAGGAGGCTCTGCAGTACGCCACCTTGGCCGTTCAGGTCGCCAGCAACACAGGTACAGAACAGAAGCATGGCCTCAAGAAGAGTCAGCACCTTATGTCTGTTAGTAAAAAGAAGATGTGAAGCCACCTGGTGTAGCTGATATAGGCCTATTGTTGTTTTTCCTTAGGTGTGCCTGTGAATGAGAGGACAGCCTACCACCGACTGGCCACAGTCTACTACAGCCTGCAGCAGTATGAGATGGCAGAAAACTACTACCTCAAGTCCCTGTCCCTCTGCCCCCCGGTCCTGCAGCACCCCACACAGGCTCACTATTACACCAAGGTCTACTGCAGACTGGGAAATATCACCCTGCACAAACTGAAGGTACAGGGGTCCATTATATTTCTGAGCTAGAAGTGTATGAGCAAACAGAATACGTGCGAAATACATTCCTGTTGTTGCACCAATATAAACACAAGAATTCATATTTGAGAAATCAACTAAATGTAATTTATCTCAGGCATTAGATGCCTTTAATTCAATGTCAGTGATCTAATACAATCTTTAGAAAATGCTTTCTGATACGGTGGCTCAGTAAAACTAAAATGATCAGATGTAAAATATTCATGATAATTCTTCAAGTCAAACTATTCAGTAACAGTGTAAGTGACTAAAAGTAAATACATTTAATTCATATGATTAAAAGAAAAATATAGTTTATACCACTAAAAATATTTCCTTTTTTATTATCACAACACAAAACTATGAATGAATTACAATGGCACTCAAATAGCATATACCTACGCCAAGGTCCAACAGTCCTGTTATGAAATCACATTTAAATTCACTAGATCCACATTTTTTGGGGATCTGCACCAAATTGCACACGATTTTAATTAAATTTAAAATTATTACGATAAATTATTCTCTGTGAAATTGCCCAATCCTGCAATGTTAAAGAAATCTGCAATCCGCCCCCTGATCAGAAACAACATTTTCTGGATTCTTCTTAGGGTTATTCTTCACCCCTCCATGGAAATTGGTTGAGTAGTTTTTTCATAATTCTGCAAAAAAACTAACAAACACACACAAAAATATAACCTCCTTGGTGGAGGTACTGAATAAATTATCACTAAACTGTGAGCTGTTTTTTGTTTTAAGGGTTCTTTTCCTTATTGATGCATTCATGAACTTTTCTTTGTTTGCCAAAAAGAAAGAAAACCCTTTGTTCACATGTTCTAATAAAATGCTTCAGATCTTGGCAGAGAAACAGTGTCATTGTCTTTACCTTCATCTGGTTCTTTTAACAGAAACCATTAGGGATCAAAACCTAAACCTTCAAATGTGAAGATGAGCATTTGATTTCAATGGGACCTGTTCTGACCACTGCACTGTGCTCTCTGTCCAGGATGCTTTTGACGCAGTGGGCTACTTCCATTTGGCTCTGGCAGCAGCCCTGGAGGACGGCGCTCACCCCGAGGCCCTGTATGTGGTGTACATGAAGTTGGCGGAGATCCACGGCAACCACATGCCCGACGCTCAGCTGTGCCAAGTTTACAGAGACAGAGCCCAGAGTCTGAAGAGAGTGCTGGCCGGAGAGGGGGGAGGGGGAGACCATGCAGACACCGAGGCCGGCCAACAGAGGGAGCAGGACTTGGGACATACAGACAGTTTGAATAAGAGAAACTACATCTTCGATTCTATACCTGAAGATGAAACGTATGAACTAAGCTCGGCCCCAAGAACTTGCATGAGGCATGTGGACAGAAAGATCAGTTGTATAGACACTAATATCGGAGATGCTCATGGGAAAGACGATCACAATCAAAATCTCCCTGACACAGACGGCCCTAACCTGGACGGGTGTGAGACAGACACCATCGCCAGTCAGTCGTACAGCGACAGCACCTTCACTGAGTCGTTTGATACGGCGAAGGAGCAGATCTCTGACTCCAGCAGCTCCACCGACACACTACAAACTCAGAACTTTGATACTGACCACAGCACGACCAGTCAAATGCCTGCTAATTCCACCGATGACATCACGGGACACATGGATGCAAGAGACACCGATCCTGACATTCAGGATGAACAAAACACACATGCTTGTGCAGATCCTGTTCAAAAAGATGTCAGCGTGACAGACATGCAGCCTGATGCTGACCACACGGAGACTGTCAGCATGAAACCAGATCTGACTGTAAGTGTGGACGACTGCACAGAGAAAGATCATCCTGAGACTGGAGACACAAACACAAGGGCTTAGATGTCATCTACATTTAACTGCACTTTCTCTTCTTCGCTGACATTTCCTTCGTCTGGTCACACGTACCCCTGACCAGCGACCTTACTGCAACGTTCCAGCCACATGGCACTTATTGTAGGATTCAAGATGATGTCAATACTGTAAACCTGTCAGAGATTTAGTCGATTCAAAGCATGTGCCTTTTTGTATGAGATGTACTGTGGTTATGACAGTGCACTGTGCTGTTAATATATGATTTCTCTATTTTATTTGTATCTCTGGAAGATATGACTCAAACTGAATGCTCTTTGTTGATTTGAATGTGACACAAATATAGTGGCCTTGACGACACTCACTAAACAAATAAGACCACACAGTCAATCAAAAACAATCTTACTGGCAGCTAATATAATTAATAGTGTTTCAACTTTGTGTAGTTTTAAATGGATTTTACTAAAACTGGTTCATTTGTTGGGGACTGTATTCTTCTGAGGATTCATACCCGTTCGGTGTGTGAGCCAGTGTTTACGGCAGCAGGATGGTGTATGCGGGCTCGACTTAAAAAAGTAAAGTCACATCCCACATTCAGAGTAATAAAGGAAGATGTCACCTGTTCACTACTGTGTTTTGAATCATATTGGACAACAATGGCAATCTATGACACAGAGGCATGAGCTATACCAGACTCTGACTTCAGAGGAAATATATGCTATTGAGATCAATTCAATGTTTAATTAAAATGATATATTACATATAATAATATATAACCATAGACTGGAAATAAAGAGATTTATATTAAATAATTTACATACAATCTACAGTAACAATGTTTTAAAATGTAATTAATAGCTGTATATGTCGCGATTGAGATGTGTTGACCACTAGTAGTCAATTAAAAGTCATTTTATACTTGACACACATTTAACATGCGTTTCCTTGGTGACAAATCAGAATATGATATGAGTGGTACTTTTAAAGTCACACACTCTTCAGTTGTGATACACATTAAATAACAGTTTCTTGAAGGAAGCACCGGAGTCTACAGACCCATCATGGAAGGTTGAGTTGTTTTACTGCAGTACTGTAACTAAGTATTTTTAATTTTTTTAAGACAAAAAAAAACCAAATCAACAACATTATCTTTTATTAGGTCAAAAGTGATGTTTGATACACCAATATATGATCAGGATCTGCAGACTTTCTGCAGATGAGAATGCTGTAGTCATGCATGACTACAGCCCACATCACTGCAAACTGCCAGATAAGCTTCAGCAGAAAAACGCCCTCTCAGGCGACTGATGCAGACTTGATCAACCTCATTTTGGAGAAGAGCAAAAGAACACTGAGAGAACACTGAGTTACTGAGACACAAACACTCCAGCACCACACCCTGACGTCTGCTTGTGTCACATCAACCTGCCTCTAATGAAATGAGCAGAGCAGTAGAGATCATGTTTTTGTTTCTGTTTGAACAGGGGGATTTTGATGTGGAGGACGTTGTTAGAAATCTGATCTCCCAGACTGTGAAGCAGAGACATTAAGGAGTCATTAGTTTAGATTTGTCTGACATGAACCTTCAGGCAGAGCCAGGTTAGTTTGGTCATTTCTTCAAAGCACCACATGAGAGAGCCATTACATTGATTTTGTGCTTTGCTGTAAAAGCCCTAATGTGGTGTTGTTCCTCATTTGAGCCAGAGGTGGGCAGTGAAAGACAACATCTGGCTGCGGCCTGCATTACACAAGCTGCAGCGGCCTCTTACAACAGGTGAGAGAGAGAGAGAGAGAGAGGAGTAAAGAGGAAACGATGTGGACAGTCACATTTTGTTCCTGGGTTCACATCAACATCAACAATGACGCAGAGCTTTCCATTGTGCAGAAAGCTCTTTGTATGACACTGTTAGATGCAGTTTTTATTAAAATGTTTCACAAATTTCCTGACGTGGGTGATTTTAGAATATAGACAATACGCAGCAAACAACGGTCACGACTGTGATGTTGTTTTCACGTCCAATAATGATCCAATCAGACCCTCTCTTTCAAAACATTTATCGTTTAAAAAGAAAGAAAGAAAATAACAAATGTGTGCTTCTTTTTGGGGGAAAATGACTTTTGATTGACAATTTATTTGGGTTGTAAAATGGTTGTGATCCAGTCAGACGTTTTTACATGATTACCTTGAAAACTAAACGTTAGCATAAACGTCCAGATCAAACAGGACGTGTGTTACACCATTCCAGAACATTTTACAGATTAAATCACACTGTGAACATAAACCAGCAGAATATATCACTCACAGTAATGTCATATTTTGACATCACCAGAACGTCCGGGAAGGAAACTTTCACATTGGAACTCTTTTTGAACCACAGGTCTATGTGACGTCTTCATAGGATGTACAAACAACAGTCCCTCAACGTCAAAATTTATGCTGGGATATCACGATTAGAAATGGCAGAGAAGAGCAAGGAAGTAAAAGTGAGAGTTCAGGCGGGGGCGAAAAGAGAGAGACTGCTGAGGATTAGATTGTTGTAACCCAATGAGCCAAAGGAAGGAATGTTTGCATGCATGATCTGCATGTTAATGTTGAAGGGCTCCTGCTTTCAGCCCACAGGCGTTAGTTTAACACAGGCTGAAAAGTCAGGCTGTGCCAAAACAAGCACTGAATTATTCTTCCTTTGTAAGTCTTCACATGGTTACTGTTAAACGATGTGTGGAGACAGGTTCATGCTCTGCTCTCTGTTGAATACTTGCATGGAGCCACAGAAGCTCATTAACATCAGTAGCTAAAAACGGGAAATTCTCTCTCGTGATCCCAAAAGCGACTCCAATAAACACTATGTGTGAAACCCAGAGTGCATACAGCTACACTTTACCTGTCCCATGTGTTTTAGTATAGGAGAGAGCAACTGTTAACAGCCAGGAAACCTAATAGTTAAGTAACTTCATGAATGGTCTGTTTCATGACAGTTTTTCCTATGACTTCCTTCTAAAACAAAGGGATGGTTTGTGCCCTTTTCTCTGAGATAACATTGTCAGATAAACAAATTTTGAAAACAGCACCACATGCGAGAGAGCTACAAGCAAGGAGGGAGCATGTAAGGCTTAAAATATATTTCATGAAAGTACATGAGGAACTTTACTTTCTCTTTATTCCTCTTTCGTGCAAAAAACACGTTGAGCTCTTGTGACAAAAAGTTATAAAGAGTGTTTGAAAGAGTACAGAGGAAAGTAATTACTGAAGCCAAGAGACTATTTCAGCCTGGGGTACAATGTGTTTTAATGTGAATTCACTTGTAAAGCTCATTGACTATTGCGTCCAAAGCAACTAAGGATACAGGGAAGTCATCAGCATAACTGTACCAGCTTTTTAAAAAAAAGTTATGTAACTTTTAACTGTACACAAAAACAATTCATGTATTACAACTTTTTCATTTTGGCTGTGTAAACCTTCTAATCCTACAAAAATGGCAGAGTGAGACCATTTTCTGTCACATCCAAGAACAGGTCAGAACCCAAATGCAGATAACTCAGAAGGACAGGAGACAAAGTTTTCAATTTGGACTTGGCAAGTGGGCGTAAGAGTAAGGCAGACAAAAAAGGCAAAGGTTCCAAAACATGAAAAAGCAAGGTCAAAAACACAAAACAAATAAGGGGGAAAAACACACACTGGAACACTCAGAAAAACTGATGAGGCCAACTGGCGAACAGGAAGAGGAAACACATGGATACACTACTTGACAAGACTCAGGTGAAACTAACACGATTGAGGAAGGTGATCAACAAGGGAATGAAACCAGATAAGGACAGCAAGTAAAGTGAGAAGGACACACAGGGAAATAAAGCTTTAGAGTAAAACAGGTACTCAGGTAAAGAACTCAAAGAGCCAACAAAGATATGAATGCAAAAACTAAACACAAGGAAAACAAGTAAAAAAGGCCACAAAATAAAAAGCCCATAAGGTAGAAAGTCTTTCTGAAAGTTCCAGAACAGAAACACAATTCCAAACAAAGACTCGCAAGTTTACAAAAAAGGTCCAAGAAGTCTCCACACTGGGACTTAATCATGTAAATTTTCCGGAGCTATGTCCCAATTCAGTGGCTGCTTCATTCAGGGGAAGCACAGGCAGAGCTGAAATGAGACATTCTCGTCTACAGAGGTTTTCCGCGATCATGTCATCAGCTTGTTGCTGTCGCTTGGCAACAGACCTGCAGTTGGACACGATGAGAAAGTTTAAATGCCCCTTGTTTTTTCCCCCCACCAAGCAACGAGGTGCAACGAAGGTTCCAACACGAAAGCAAAGACCTGGTGACATCAGTGAGTTACAACAGTGCTTCACTGCATAGTTTGCCAACAATATAAAAACAAATTACAAAAAGACAGTGATCACACCACATTTTTTAGCCACTACTGTCTGGAGCGTGACAGAAGGAGAGTAATATCAGCACGGGGTGAAGAGGTTCAAAAAGGAAAGAGACAAATGACAGAGGAAAAAAAGAATAACCTTTGATCCAGCAACAACAACATGATGGAAAGAATCAAAGCCACAGCTGGCTGTCTGGATGGACTCGAAAATGGAATGTGCAAGATACTAATACTGACTTCTACAATGCTTCGGTTACTGTGTTGAAGTGTCCTGTGACTGATGTTTGGGATTGCAAGACAAATGCTTTGCTGCACAGTTTAGGACCATAGAGGGTATATAAATATGGACAAAGCATCTCCACTTTCTCCTGATGTACAAAAATGAAGCCCAAATGTCTCTGATAGAGTCTGCGTTGTAGTCATCGTTGTGTGGAGCAGCAGTATCGAGGTGGTGCCAATACACATGCTCGACCAATCGCAAGTCAGTCTCACCTTTCAACCAAGACATTTCACCCCATTTTTATAGCATCAAATAACTGAATAAAACCAAACACATCAGAAAACATTTGAACAAGAACGACCTAAAATGACATAATCCGTCTTTGAAAAACTTTAATAAATGAATACTTTGACTTTTTAGTTTGGTCCATGTCCCATCCCCTAACATGAAGGAGGCAGAGTTTACAGCCTCTACTGCAGGCAGCCGGGGAGATGGAGATGATTTGGCTTCACTTTATTGGGGCCGTCATGTCGTCCATCTTTATATCCCATCTGTTTAGGAGACACGCTCTGCCACACTCTGCCCTGCCCTTCTCCATCACTGCTCTCATTCCCTGACAATAATAACTGGCTTCTTCATCCTTCACTGTGTTAGTACATAAATGATTTATCACATCCACCCTGGCCAACACACACTGCTTCGTTTTTAGTTCATCCTGTCATGGGTGATTGGAGAGTGTGTGTGCTCTGTAATATTAAGGAAAGGTTAATGTCTAAACAGTATATATACGCTGGCCAAGCCCTTGTATAACCTCCATCAGATGGAGGTGAACAACTTCAGGGGGCTTGTGATTAATGTTTGATGGCAGTATTAACTGTACAGATCTTCACCAGGAGAGGTTCACGTTGACAGCATATGTCTCTACTCAACAGCCTTGACCTAAATATGAAGCTGTAAAAGTCAGAGCTGTTATATGGGTTTGATAATGGCTCTTTTAAGTAGTTAACCTTTATATTTTATCTAAAAAGTGGTTATTAATGCTTATTAAATTTAATCAAATTTTCTTTGATCAAATTTGATCCTGTTTGAACCACAGGCGTTGCAAAAATACTGCAGTCTGGCTTTCTATTGGAAAACTAATAATGATAAATGGTGTCATGACAAGTATGAGGAAACACCTCATCGTATATGGAGTAATTTGTGTCCATTTGTCTGATACGGCGGCAGCTGCTGACATGAGTCTGATGGAAAGCACCGGCCACGCTGGAGTAAGATATGTTTTAAACACAACTCATAGCTTCCATTTCTCATGCTGCGCTCCTGTGTTCAGTCAGGACTTCACTGTTGTATACTTCTTTTCTCACCGGACATTAACCATAAGCCCACAGTGAGACCACACACACCTACTTAGACACATTTGTTGTTGGTTTCCTCTGCCCTCCAGCCTCCCTACATCCATATCCGAGGCGCCATATTAGGTTTTCATTTACTCAACCGACAAGCATCTCTGTCTCCTATTTGGCAAACAGCGAGAGCATGACAAGGAATTCTGGGGGAAAGGACTGTGGTGTCAAAGAGATAAAGAGCATTTACATGGTGGTCGCGAGCAGTGACGAGGCCTGACAAGTCTGGCTGTGACGGGTCAGGACGAGGAATTTCCGCCCTTGATGGGACACTGCAAAAAATGGGACTATCGTTAATCTCTGCATTTGTGTTTCTTTTCAATTAAAAACTGTACAATTTCCAGTCACATAACAAAGGGTAGATTTTTCTGATTGAACCAGCCCATGTATGTTTATTTATGAGGAAGTGAGGACCCAAACTGTTCCCGTCGTAGTCCAGCAGTGTTTGGAGTTGCGAGAACAAAGAAGGGCACGGTTAATGTAAGCTTTCCATTTAAAGACTCTCATTGGTTACAGTACTTTAAAGCAGCGATGGTGTCGGTTGATAAATTCGTCAAAAGTCAATTCCTGACTCTTTGTGCACAATATGCATCAAGTAGTAATCACACCTTAAACCAAACAGCCCTATACTGCAGTATTACATAAGGCACTAGGTTGGCTAAAGAAAGGTGCAAAAATGACAAAGCCATCAACAAATAAAATTGTTCACCATTAAGAATACAATACACTGGAGCTGGCTAAGAGTCACTGATTACTTGTAGGCAAATTACATCAGTTATTTTGTCAGATAATTGAGCCATTATAGGAAAGAAAGAAGATGACAGAGCTTACAGGCACATTCTAAATGGTGTTATTACACTGCAAACTCGTTGTCTCATCTGTGTTGACGTGCCCATTTATTGAGACTTAAACAAAAGTCCTCCACTGGCAGCAGCAACATGGAGAAAATAAATGAATACTTTTAGAAATATGAAGGTTGACACTTGAAATTAAGCAGTAGCTCACAACAGTCCCTGCTGACTGTCCGTACTTAGCGTATTCTGTGACCACCCTTACACTCTCGTCACAAATCGTCTTGACCTCGTGTAAATCAAAGCCAGAATGCATTTTTCATCATAGAAAACCACCAACAGATGTATGCAGTTATGAGTGTGAGTCTGTTCTGAGTAGCTGTACACACTCTACACAAATACACTGGACAGCCAATGTGTTATCCTCCTTTGGTCTCAAACATCAGGAACCACTTAGACCTCATTAACTTCTAAAAATGCAGCAGGAACAAGTGGGTATGAGATAAGTAGAAAAGTAAGTAATAAACCCAACTAGAATTACTGCCCTGTGGTTACATGCCTCTGCCAACCAGTGCAGGCTCTGTCTAACTACATTTCTTTGCCGGATTCATATGAGGTCACCGTGACCTTTGACCTTCGACGACCTAAATCGAATCACTTCATCTTCGAGTCCAAGTGACAACTGGTCAAAATGTGTAGAATTTCCCTAAAGGCAGACCTGAGATATCAGGATCAAGAGGTTTATACATGTTTATGATGCCACCATGACCTTTGACCTCCCACAATCGAATCAGTTCATTTGTGAGTCTAAATGAACATTTGTGCAAAATTTGAAAGGATTCTCAAGAGGCGTGCTTAAGATAACGCAAAAGAGTCGGTAAGGTCACAGCTTACCTTACCCTTTGACCTCCAAATTCTAATCAGGTCATCATTGAGTCCAAGTGAATGCTTGTGCCAGATATAATGGAATTCCCTATTGGAGTTCCTGATATATCACATTCACAAGAACATGAGGTCACTATGACCTTGACCTTCAACATTCAACAACCAAAATCAATCAGTTTATCTTTGAGTCTAACTGAACATGTTTACCAAGTTTGAAGAAATTCCCTCAAGGTGTTCTTGGGATATTATGTTCACAGAGCAAACATGTGCTTTTTAGTTTCTTGAAAAAAAGTGCCTGAGTCGGAAAGTTCTACGGAAGTTCCATTTGAGCCATCATCTGTCTTTTTAGTAAATACCCCAAAACAATGTTGGAAAATAAGTAATGAAGCCCTTTTGTAGCCATAGTAATTGTGACAGGAGCAAAGGAGGAGGTCAGGTGACACTGTTATATAACAGGACTACCTTCTCCCTATCAGGGCCATAAACACTAATAGCAATCTATGATTAGTTGGGCGGTCTGTTGTTTCACTGCAGGCCAGCGGGAAAACTGGAAATTCCTTGTGGTGTCCTTATCTGTGTCATGTGTGTCCTCCTCAACAGTTCTCTGGGATAAACTGAAGCTTTGGAACAATTTTCTTTTGTGTGGTTTAGCTGCTCCGAAGCATCAACAAATCAGGCATAACATATTCCGTGACTGAGGTTTCGAGTCATCATCTCACTCGAAACCAACCTTGCCTGTGTAACATTATCTCTGTTAGAATGAAGACTTGTGAAAGCTGCTTGTTGGACATGTTATGACACATTTGTGCTTGTAACTCATCCAGTATATTTGCTTTTTCATCACTGTTAGTGCGTCCCGCAAACTGCAAACATCGACTTTTCTACCAAAAAATAAATAATCATTTGTCCATTTCTCTTGGAAACCACGTCATTCCACATCTACTAGGGAGTATTTCATTCACCCTGACTCTCTCTGACAGGGATATAGCCTGAAGGGACCACCCTGAAGGACATGTCAGTCTACTGACAGTCTGTTATTTCATTTTATCACCCAAAAGAACTACTGTTAAAAGAAATTCATATTAGAGTTTATTTTTTTGTATTTATGAATTGCCTCGTGGGTTGTAGGACAGATGTTCTCCATCATTGTTATACAGCAACAAAGGGTCAGGTTGGATGGATGTATTGGGATTGTTGTGTTTTTTGGGAGACCGCTGTTCAATTCCCATTTCCACCAGTCAATGATAAACTTTTACCATGACCACGATCGTTAACCATGTGTGTATTATTGTAACCATGGAAACAAAGGTTGTTGAATAAAATGATGTAAAATCTAGAAAACAAAATACAAAGAGGGAACAAATGGCAGAAAAAAGAGAGAAGCTCAGAGAGTTATTGTGACTGACTAGATTCAAGATTCAAGACCTTATTGTCATGTGCACAACAATTACATTCAGCAGTCGCTGGCAATGAAATGCTTGGGTCACAGGCTCCTTTCTAGCCAAGACTAATTAGTGATAACACATTCCTGTAATGCTGGCATGTGAAATGTTAGATGGAAAGCTATGAGCCAGGTCTCAATTCAGGGGCTGCATTTGAAAACCAATTGCATCACAGCAGTGCAACTAGGCCCATTTCAAAGGCTCCTTGAAATGTGTCCGACAAAGGCATCCTTCCATCCTTGAGGAATGGATCCTTCCCGGCTCAACCTATCCCATGAGTCAATGTGCTACTGTGACAAATCGATTTCCAAAGAGGTAAGGGTGACGGCAAGTGAGGAGACGTCCGATGCTTCAGTATCACGTTTCAACTCAACCACACAGCGGTACACATGTTAAAAGTTAACAAGTGGCATTAAAACTTTCTCATTGTGTCCAATGTCAGCTCTGTTGCTAGGCAACAACAATAAGGGTGGGACGAGCTAGTGACGCTGATCACGGAAAGCCTCTGTAGACAAGGCTGTCTAATTTCGGTTCAGCCTTTGCGGCCTACGTGGCCTACGAAGGAGGCCGTCTTCTTGGGCCGGACAGGCCGCGTCCTCTGAAGGACGCAGTCCCTGAATACAGACGCAGCTATAGAGTTCACCTGTTCAGCAGCAGTACAGTCCTGCCTTTAGACGACTCAGCTCAAATTAGATGTCACTTACTGTTGTGACTGGGTCTTATGATGCTTAAGAAGAGGAGGGGAAAAAAAGGAATGTGTGGAATGAGTTTATCCTGCTTTTGTCCCAGAGGCCTCATTTATTATATGATTAACCCTTGATCCCTCCATCCCATATTGGGTTCAAATCACTAAAGTCAGATTTATCTTATTGATATCTTGATATTCGGTGAATTGATTCTCACTGCATGTCATATGACCATAGATGTGTTTCTTTAACAATAATGTATTTCATTGCCATTATTTTGAGAAGGACGTCAGGGCAAAGAACTGACACTGCACAATTCACTCAGCAATCTTCAAGTCCTACAAAACAGAGCATAAATCAACTGACAAGGTTGACACAATGATAAATGCGAACTTTGGGATAATTGCGATTGGTTTGTGGTAGCGACGAATAGCATCAGCGTTGCATGTGTGAGAAGTAAAATATTTTTGAAGAAGTGAAGACATTTTCTTTGGCCTTAAAAACTGACGTGAGCACATCTCTGGAGTACATAGTTGCTTTGATAACCTCAGGTCGGGTGGAGCTAGTTTTTCAGATGGGCCAAGCTACGATTTGAGATGCGCATATGCGTGCGCTTAAATCCACAGACGCATACACATGATATTAGGCCCTAGGGAGTGAGGGGACTGCAGACATTGTGGTGCCTTGGTCCGTGTAGTCACTAAAGGGACTTAGTGAGTCACTAAAGGGACTTAGTGACTTAGCAGAGACGACATTTTCACATGCTCACACCCTGTATGCAGCATGTCACTGCCATGCTTCGCATATCTGAGAACATACTACCAAAACAGGCCCCTTCATTCCAGATAGCGTCCCCCTATTTGGTGCTTTTAAATTACTTTTACTATGTTTGAGTCAACATGTTAGGTGTACGAGAATATAAAGCCATGAGCCCAGAGAGGTTGCAGTTTACAGGGATTTTAGCACGCTGTGAAGGAGTTATTGCCTGTTAATCATGCTCCCATAAATGGTACTCCTTAAAGTTTCATGATAGATGTTACCATGCACGGGCTTATTTGCAGGGATGCCACTCCCTCTTGTTAGTGTAATAACATATTTCTGGAGTACATTTCAAATTTATTTCACTCTCTTAATATAAGGGTTTTTTAACTTGTGGATGAAGTATTTCACTTTGATACATTTAAGTCGAAGTCTTTAGAGTAAAAAAACTAAAGGACATAGTTAGATTTAGGTAGTTAAGTATTCGATTTAGATCTTTTTCAGTTTGATATATTTCCACATGTAAAATAAATTCAAAAGATGCAAATCAAAGTTTCTGAGGGAGGGTTAAGGAGAATTGCCTATAAACCCTTGATGCAGAAGATTACAGGAAATAGGTTACAACATTGAATATGCAAAGAATGTGTCTCACTAGCTACATTTAATGGGAAAAAACATAGTTTAAGATAGATCAACAAGGTGTCCCATGAAACCCCTTCTACTATGTAAGTGTACTGAATCAGACACAACAATAATACAAGATAGATCAGGGAGGAATATTTATAATGTGTATACAATATGAAAGGCCATAATACTTGTATGACAAAGGAAAGTATTGTTTAACCTTGTCATAATAAAACAAACCATAAGCAGCAGCAGCAGCAGCAGCAGAGAAGAAGCTGCTGGTGGTTCTGCAGCATCATGATGTGTCGCTGCTGGAGGGGCCGCTCCTCTCTGGGGAGGGCACGATCCTGGTTGTATACACAGAATGAAAAGTGCCAGACTGGTTTCTTTTAGTGTCATTATCACCTGGGATCAGCAGAAATCGATGCATATGCACCTTGCAGCCTGCAAATGTGCTTTGATTTAATGTTTTTAAAAGTGTAGCATATGATATTGAACACATTTTGACTGATGTACTTATACTTACTGTATCTCTGTACATATCTACACAAGTAATGTTACTTATTCTTTGGTAAAATATCTTCCTAGCAGCAGAAGATGTATTTTAACTTTGATACCATTTCCCAGTACTCTTTTCTCCCCTGATTGTTTTAAATCTATTTAATTCTTCAATACTACGTACAACATTTTCTGTCAGTATTGCTGCAGACAGCATGTGACAGATCTCACGCACTTATGTCTGCACACGGCTCTTTGGATCAGACTCAGTGCACTTTTAAAAGTAAAACAGCATTATGGGAAACCTTGCACTTTAGATGATGAAAGTGTAAGGGGCAGTGAAGAGCTCTTGTTTGCAAAAGTGGATGCATTCACACTGCAGGTACGTCTGCAACAAGGCTATGTTCAGATGTGAAGTTCAACTGCAGGAGGGAGGCATGAACAATGAGCTGCTGTTTTGCTGTGTAAAGAATCAAAAAAGGGCTTAAAGCTGAACCTTCAATTTACAGTTTTCATAGGCTGCTTTCTCTAATTCACCGTTCACAGTTGCGGCTGCTACGTCCATCAAGCTTTCGACTCTCGTAAAGCGAAACTTGCTGCGATGACGGTGAAAGATTTTGAAATCTGTCAAAATTCATAGTAATTTTTTAAATAATACGTCTTCGATTTCAGACAGAGGCCGAAATAAGCAGTCTTTTCAGCCAATAGCTGCCAGTTTCATTGGCTGAAATCGCAACTCTTGTCTGGCAATGCCATCCCTGCGGATAAAGGCAGTCCCAGTCCAGACTTCTTGTTTTGGTTTCGCGGTGGCGGAATGAGCTGCCAAATGCTGTCAGAACTGCGGTGTCTCTCGAACTTCTAAAACCTGAGAGCACCTCCTCTCCCAACACGCTAACTAGCACTTTGTGATGCACTTCCATCCTTGAGGGATGACATCAGGACTCCTGTAGCATTCAAAAGGTCAGTTCTATGCTTTATCGTTTATATTTCAGAACAACATGCTTTACTTTTAACATTATAAGGCGACAAGCGTTAAGGATGAAGACTACAGACGGTATGTAAAGATGGAAGGCGTGTCTCCACCTCCTCCCCCAATCCTGAATAAAGCCAGAACCAGAATCAGCACAGTGTTGATCAGGGGGATGGAGCTGCAGTACCGAGGTACTGAAGATACACACGCTCGGCCACTCGCGAGTCAGTCTCAGCTGTCAATCATGGCGTTTCAAATGGAACAAAACTTACAGGAAACATTTTAACTTGAACAAACATCAGTGTGATAAGAACAACCTAAAATGAGGTAAACCATCTTTGAGAAAAATTTGCTTGATGTGTACTTGGACTTTTTAGTTTGGTCCATGTTCCCTCTGCTTACACGGAGTAGGTGAGGTTGATGACCTATACTGCAGCCAGCGACCAGGGAGCGATCTGAACTCTTTGGCTTCACTTCTGGGGAGCTGTCATAGCATCAGTCTTTATTTACAGTCTATGATGAGGACTTGCTGTACCAGGTAGGAAAATGTAATTGTAGCTGAGGTTGCTGGAGTGTTAGCTGTTCATATCCCCCCAAAAAATGCCTAAAGTTATCTGACATTATGGGAAAATACTAAGTAAAGCTATTTTACATGAGTCTCACTTATCCTGACAGCAACATGCAAGTGTTGATGGTCTAAATGCACAACATTCTGTTTAGTCTTGTGTGTCGAAACTGTAGGAA
The DNA here is from genome assembly GCF_022539355.2 of Hippoglossus stenolepis. Taxonomy (NCBI): domain Eukaryota; kingdom Metazoa; phylum Chordata; class Actinopteri; order Pleuronectiformes; family Pleuronectidae; genus Hippoglossus; species Hippoglossus stenolepis. Next base: position 9,989,268 of record NC_061489.1, read on the forward strand.
GAGTGGGAGATAAAAAGAGAAAGAGACAGAGAAATATTACAGAAGGTATGTTGCCCTCCGACATACACACAGTCATCACTTGTCTTATAAAGTCATTTTTGCCAAAAGGCCTAATTTTTGGACCCGTGTCCTTCACGTGAGGAGAGAGAAAAGAGCAGCGAGGCTGATGGAAGCAGATCAGAGAAAATAAATACTGTGAGCTTTCATTATTGTCTGTTCAAAATTATTTTAACTCACTTGCAAAAGTCATTGGCTGCTCGTGGTCTTTGATCGCAATGCGTTCCTGAGCACACTGCAGTCAGACCTGCTCTGCAACACGGAATTTGTCAAGACATTATCCGGGAAATGCTGCATGTGTGACACAAATGTCAGAATCAAGTGAACCAGACATTAAACAGACTTTACGTTGCCATTTCCCTGACAAGCAAACACACAAAACCAAAGGGCGACGACATCCTGAGGATCTTAGTGTAAAGGCCTTTTTACAGCACATTTTAACATGCCACAAGTGTTAAATGAAACAAAGTACTGAGATGTTTGAACTACAAAGAGCCACCATTAATGTTATCAGTAACACCTTTATCTTTAATACCTGAATGAAAAGGGCCCAGCCAAGCTCCATCCACACACTAGGCTGTGATCTAGTCTTGTTAATCCTTAGATTGCTGGTGTTCATATTTTATGCTTGAAATAAACATTAAAAAAGCTTTTTACTCCTGCGGCTAAGTGCCAAACATCAGGAGATTTTTATGGCTCTGTATATCTCTACTGTCTCCAGCACTTCTGAGGTAGAATGAGGTGATCTCCATAATCTATGGTTATTTGGAGCACTGCATTCCAGTTTCAAAAGGAGAATGGAAACAACACAGGACCGTGATACCTGATGGCATTGTACAGGCCTGATGCTTTCATGGAGCTGCTTTCAGATATGTACTGATTTTGCGGAGTGGCATTAGTATTTTCAGGATCTTCTCCTGCCAATCCTTATATTATACTCGGGAAAATGTTTGGAAAATTCACAGCGAGCTAGTGGGTCTGTTGATGATATTTTCTAATGTGAACATGTGTTAAGGGCCGACGCCGATGTCAAAGTGCTGTAACAAATAAAATCAAACATGTAATTTACGCAGTGGAATTTATTCGTTATGTCCTGCCCCCTGCATGCTCTACACAGGCACAACCCCATGCCTGAATTTTCTGGATATTTTCCCATTGTTGTGAATGGTTCTGCTGCATTCTTCATATGTGAAAGGCAAATGACCCGACCAGAAATGTATCGACATTATGTGGATTTCATGTCTGCAACCAGCTTTAGTGATTTTGTTTTATATTTTCCATATTTCTGGGTACATGTATCTGTTTGTAATTTAATGTCTTGTCAGTAAGATTTTGAAAAATAAAGCACCCGCAAATGTGCAGACACAATTCTTTGGGACATTTTCCTGATTTTGTTTTTTAATTTTATTATTTATTTATTTAGTTCATGTCTGAAAACAACTTTGTATTTTCCTCACTAACAGTCATAAAGGACACATGAATGAGGACATTACATGCAACATGTACATAATTTATTTCAATACAAATGTTACAGCACATACACATTTGCTTTTTCATAAATACCACAGGACACCACATGTTGTAACAGGTTTGTATCCCCTTAACAAACAGTGAAAAAAAAAAAGAACTTGTGCGAAAGTAGCTTGCGAACATTTAGTAAACATTCAGCTGAGTGATGACTTTTTCACTCTTGCCAGGAAAAAGGAAGTTCACATATTAAAGGTTTGACTTGTCATGTGACGGCTGAAGCGATATTTAACTTTCATAGAAGATTCACATTTACATACATCCATTTATCAGAACAGTCCAGAATCCACGACACCCGCGCTGAGATGTCGCAGCGACCGGTTCTCACGTTACAAACAGGGAAAAATATTACGTTACAAGTCAACCGGCGTAACTCTTCAGCCATTATTTATAGTTCAAACATTGTTTTTTAGAAATACCACAAATGTTTCATGAAAGTGCTACACAGTGCTGCTGTAAGTGAGTGAACCTTCTGAACTACGTCATGGGGGAGCTGTTCCTGTTCAATGGGAGCAAAGGTGAATAAGTGAGGATTGCATTAGCATTAGCCAACCTGAGCCGTCATCATATCAAACTGTCATCAATAACATAGATCAAATTCTTTTACAATGACATATGTTCCACATTTAAATACACTCTCTAAGACTTGTCTGTAACAGAGAATCCACTTTAGAAAAACATTTTATTTTAGCAGAGCAGTTGTTAAAAAGGGCTAATCTGGGGCAAGACTTTGTTGAGTGCATCTGTAGGCACCAAACCATCAGCTGTACTTGGAATGTCGTAGTGTAAGCTAATAATTCAGGACTCATTGCACATAACTACGCTGTGTCCTCCAGCGAGAGGAGGCGAGAGACATGAGTTACATTCCTTATTATACAGGTGTATCGATGAAACAGTAACCGTGAATCACTGTGGGACAGCTGAGATGCGAGGAGAGGCCACTGCCAGGAGGGAGCAGTGTGGATTTATAGTTCACAACCGGTTCCACTTGGACGACCACAGATCACTTTTGAAAGGAAGTGTCACCAAAATCCACGAAAAACACATCACCACAAATATATAGCAAGACATGCGAACCATAGCTTGGGAAGTGCTTCTAAAAAAGACGGATGGTTTAAATACAGGTCTTTTTTTTTAATCCTGTGACTCGTTAATATTGCGTCAATGCATCGATTAATTCAGTGTGAATAAATACAATGGATCTGGGTCTAGAATCTGTTTTGTGCTTTGTGCTTCACTGTACAGTGGAAATGCTGGAAGGGGTAAAAAAGAGCCAGAGAACATTCGCTGTGACTTTCAACCCCTGCATTTACTTTGCTGTAAATCCATGCAAAAAAAAGATCAACATGCTGGAAAGATGGTTTTTCACAGAGCAAACACTGACGTATGATGACACTGTATTTACGTCTGTCCCTGAGGCCTGTGACAACAGTGCTGACTAACAGTGATACAGTAAATAGAGATTCCTCTGAGGGAACTAAGTTCACAGTTTTGACAGTGTCAGCTGATCTAACTCCAGAGGCACCATGGACAAAAACACAGGTCACTAACACCGATTTAGACTTGCAGAGAATCCCTGCCTGCCGCCCCCCAGCCCCCAACTCCAAGTACACATTTAGCATGCTGTCACTTTAATCAGAACATACTGGAGATTGCCAAACGGACCAGGGGGGAAAGGGGGTCACATCTACAGCAGCACCTTCATGACTCCTCTGGAGAGTAATGTCACTGCAAACCATTTAGTGTGAGAAAAGCAGAATGACTTCTCCAAATAAAGCCCTGCATGCTAAGTACCCATTGTTTGCCGGGGTCGAGAAGCCACCTTCCTCGGAGCCTGAGATCTTAAGCCAGGTGATTAGAGAGAAAGTCTCATCACAACCTGCAAATCATTGTTGTTTTTAATCGGGGACTTATCTGATTCTCCAGCTAAACAGCAGAGATAATGGATTTATTTGTGTTAATTTGTCTGGGCTCAGCTGGATTGGGGGCATTTCCTGAAGACTGCACACAGAGAGGGGTCTGCTGTAGAGCGACTGAAACAACTGGAACAGCTGCGACACTGCTCAGCGGACTCCTGAGTGTCTTACGCAAACGTTAAGATGAATTTCGTAAATATCCAGACATCCGTTTACAGTGAGGAGACTCTGGGAAATATCAGGGAGCAGTGACAAAAGGTGCACCGGTTTTTGTCTGCTCTTCTTATTTTATGTTTTCGCCACTGTGTCTCGGCCTGGAAGTTTGTTATCTCTTGGCTGATTCGACACGCTGTTTATTATTGTTTGTGGTTTGTACCCTTGTGCCATAGCTAAGGAAGGAGCTACTCTGGTTTCAGTAAACACTGTAGATGCTGAAACACAGCAACCACAAAATCTAATAAACAAAAATGGTTTGTGCAGCAAGAGGAACAACTGTTACTGTTACTGGCACCAAGTGAGGACAGGAGTGACTATTAGTTTGCCTTATACTTATGTAATGGCTTTATAATGTACCAAATATTAGTTTTACTTGATGCACAGAAGCAAATGCTCAAGAAGGGGGGGGAATGCCTGCAGCAGTTTTCAGCTTGCACCAGTGAGATGTAGATAACTGTGAATATGCATATATCTGGTACTATCTGCTGGCAGCAGATGCTCCCGCCATGCAACAGGCTGGAAAACACCAGAGGCGGGCCTCACGACATTACTGAACAGTGAGGAAGGGGAGAGAGAGGGAGAGAGAGAGAGAGAGAGAGAGAGAGAGAGAGAGAGAGAGAGAGAGAGAGAGAGAAGACAGGTTCTGCCACACCTATTGTTGATCATCTTTTTCTCAGAAAACCCATGACAAAAAAAGTTACTTGGAAAGTAAATGAAGCCAAATTATAGTAATTGAATCGGAATGTATTTCTTCAAAAAAACGAAAAAAGCACCAATAGTACTAAATTTGATCCTTCATTACTCCTCCATCCATGCCTACTTGGCGTCCTCAAATGGATTTTACAGAATCATTTCAAAATATTTAAAAGGTAACTAAATTGTCAGATCTTTCACCAAGAAATCTGAGATAAAAAAAAATACTAATTTAATTGAAGCTAGATAATTGGCTATTACATAACCCACAGACCAATTTATTTGAGTAAATGAACATTTGAAAAACTGCCCTGGTATAAATCCTGTGGAGTTGTGTGAAGTAGTTTATATAGTCAGTTAAGAAAGAAAAAGAAGAAGTGATGAGGTAGATGTAAAATGTAACTGATAAATGTAACAAAAGAAAATGTGATCTCCTACAGTATCTGTTTGCTGCGTTCAAAGAGGAAAATAAGTTTCCTCTGCAGAACATAGTTGTTCTGTTTGGACTGTTTAGAGCAGGCTCCACATACTCTGCCAGTTACTTTGACTGGCCTTACCTTCATTGGTCAATGGGAAAAGTTTATGAAAGCAGTGTAAACATGTCTGGATCAACTGACGAGTTAGGGCTCCAAGTTTACAGGACAGTCGTAACAGTCGTTGGGCTTTTGCTGCAATTCCCATTCGGGTCCATCACTCTGTCCATAACACTGCAGACCCCCGCACCTTGCCCCACACACCCTTCATTTGCGTCACTGTCTTCCAAGCTGCCTTTACTCCTCCCTTGTTGCTCGCTCTGCCAACTGTGCCTGTTGTAGATGTATCCATTCACGGGCCCAGGGCTGCTGAGACGGTTCCTCTTCATGCAGAGGATTTCCTTGAAGGCATACCTGAACTCAGGGCTCCGGCAGTAAATGAGCGGGTTGAAGGCGGAGTTTGCGTAACCTATCCAGTTGAGTATCCTGAAAGTGAGGTCAATGCCCTCCACCTTCCATATGGCCACCACCACATTGAGCAGAAAAAAGGGCAGCCAGGACAGAGTGAAGATCCCCATGATGATACCCAGTGTCTTCAGAGCTTTGTGTTCACGCAGACAAAACTTAGCCTTCTTGTTGGCACGTCCATTATTGGCCTCCAGAGATTTGAGGGTGCTGTTGTCGCTGTTATGAAAACGTCCAACGCTTTGGTCAATCTTCTTCAGCTGGCGCTTGGCCTCCTGGAAAACCCGGCTGTAGACAAAAACCATGATAACCAAAGGGAGGTAGAAGGAGATTATGGAGGAGGTGATGGCATAGGCCATGTTGGTATGGAACTCGCAGCAGTCACTCTGCTTGATGCACTCCTTAGCTTTGTCATCGTCGGATATCCACCACTTCATGTGGATGGGCAGGAAAGATATCAAAGCAGCAATCACCCACACCAGCACGACCACAATGCGAGCTTTGCATTTGGTCAGGATGGACTGGTAGCGGAAAGGAGAGGTGATGGCTAAATAACGATCTATGGCAATGACACACAGGGTCTCGATGCTTGCCGTCACACAGAGCACGTCCGTCGCTGTCCAGAACTCACACCAGAAGCTACCAAAATGCCAGGTGTTAAAGATGATGTAACAGGCTCCGAAAGGAACCACGATAAGACCCATGACCAGGTCGGCACAGGCCAGGGACGTGATGAAACAGTTGGTGACATTTTGGAGACGCTGGAAGCGGCCGATTGCCGTGATGACCAGGATGTTGCCAAAGACTATGCACAGGACGAGTAATGACATGATCATGCCCAGCAGGATCTTTGTTGGCTCACTGTAACCACCCTCATGCTCAGCAGACCCCGACGATGAGTTGATCATTTCAGCACTCACATTGAGGTACACTGGGGGGGTTGTGCTTCCCATCTGAGGACACCATGTGTTAACACACACAGACACACACACACACACACACACACACAGAAGGAGGTGAAGATCTAAATGTAAAAATGGCCTGATGAAAACAGATATCAACACTGTTCATACAGAACTTAAATGCTCATATAAAGCTAGGAGTAACAAATGTGCAGTGATCTGTCTGTTTCATTTTTCAGAATAGAGAAAAACAAGAATTACACCACAAAAGAAATAAATTACATCCTGTTCACAAAACGTGCCAAACTAAAAAAAACTACAAACCTCCACAGGTTGTCTTGACTCGTGCCTCCCATATAAAGTAGAAATGTGACTGTTCAGGTCGTTCCTGTAAAGTATTCCATGTCACATGTCCCTTCTTTCTACTTCACCTTATTTTCTATCCACTCTACTATGACTTTTTCTTTGAGCTGGTCTACTCTCCTTTCTTAATCTCTGGGTGCCTCACTCACTCAGTGCCTCCGTAGAGCAGTGTTTCCTCTAATGTGTCTCCCAGACTATTTGTCAGAGCCCTTATAATGTGCTGTGATGACATCACGGCCAGTGCTCAGCCAATCACACAGCCAGCCTGCGGAGGGTGCTGAGCGCTCCCGACAGTTTGAACACACTGTCCCTGCAGCTGCTGCTGTTGCTGCTGCATGGCTGCATGAGACAAAGACTGCAAACACAAGAAAAGTATTTTTTCTTGACTTCTTTTTCTTCACATCTTAAAAAAAGCAAACATATGCTTAAAGGTCTTCATTTAGAATGCGTGTGTTATGTGCAGTTGTGCAGCCCAAGCAAGGGAATGGTATAGCTCTTGTCTGTTGGTCTGGATCTTATTAAAAGACTTGCTTTGACTCTGTGAGGAAACTGTTTAATGCACAAGTGATCCAACTGGCAAGTTAAACCGTCTTTAGTCTATAATCTTTTAATGAGAATTTAACTATTACCATTCATGTTGTTTAGTAGTAAAATATGTACTCTAGCACACATACAAATAGAGAACGGTTAAGCCTTTGCAGATGCTGTAAATGGAATCAAAAACATAACCTTCAAGGTTTATCCAGATAACACACTTTGAGGAGAAATTAGCATTTTTATAAATACATAGTCCATGCAAATTCTTCAATATGCAGCTATTCATGTGGATTCAATTTGTTTATGTATCTGAAATCCTATTCAAATTGTTTGACAGACTGCAAGAGGCAGAGGAACGAGAACAGATCAGCCACTGTGTGATGTAAATGTTTTGTTTTTGTCCCTGCATCTTTACTTCTTACTTCTACTAAGTCAGCAACATGCATCCCCACTAAATAGCTATCACTATGAGTATGTCTGGTCACAGGCTTTTGTGTGCAAACATTAACTGAGTGTGTATCTAAAAACCACATCATCTAATTTAAAGTGAGATAACAGACTTCACTAGAGAACCTGCCTGTGGAAAGGCTCACACATGCCACAAATTGAACTCATAGATTTACTATGTTGACACAAACAAACATTGGACACAGGGGCGGACCCAGGGCTGGGGCGCTGAATCTGACTGAAGTGTGTTTGTCCTATTTTCTTTCTTTTTTTACTAAAACTAGTTAAAAGCAATAAATGACAATTTGATAAGTAAGCAAATTTCAACATATATTCAGTGATGTGTGGCTTTGTTACAGAGCTAACGGTTACCAAGGAATGACTTCAATGTGCACCTTATTGAATCAGGATTTGTGCGGGGATGTTTGACATATACTTGGCACCTTGGTAAATAATGGCCCCTTTTTGGCCCCTGATTTAGAAAAATCCCAGATCTGCCACTGAGTTAGGTCCCTGACTTCTGACACCATGCAACAACTGTGACTCACTCTACTGCAGTAAAATGATCAATACTCGTCAATCGTCATCAACCAATAAACACATGTTAATTATTCATCTGGTTGAGTTATGATTTTGGTGACGTTCCCTTTGATAACAATCACGAGTCGCAAACTTTTATTTGAAATACAGTTTGTGTGGGATCAAGCGATGTTGGAGAATAATGTCTTCATTATGGTACCGAGACTAAATCATAAACAAGCCTTTGAGATATATAAGTAGATTCTCTGTGGAGGCTTTACTGTGTATGTGTGTGTTTGTGAAGACTTGTCCTAACCTCACCTAGGGGGCAGTGATAGTTCCCAGAGCTCTGACCTTCAGTGGATGCAGACGCCACCGGCACTGAGCCTCACCGATGTAACTGCACAATGAGCTCTCACACAGTCCATATGACCAATGACGCAACAACAAATATCACCAGTAAATCCACATAGGATCTCAGTACTCAGAAGTCAGTTACACGTTCCGGTGCAGATCATTTTCTATGATGCACTTTTTAACAGATAACTGTTAAATACAGCTGCGATTCATCTATTGCTTCCTGTTATGATTTCTCATAAGACTACTAATTTGGGGGGAATTGTGACTTTAGTTTACCCTTAAGACAGATTCTTCAAGCTCTTTAGTCAAAGTCTCACTGTAAAATGCATTATAGAGATTCATTGTAAGGATTCCTACTGATGGTGACTTTCGAACCCTCGGAAATAATTCAAATGTTTTGATGACCCCTTGACTATTCCTGTATCCTAACCAGTAGACTGTGATTTTCACACGTGCCTAAGAAATATCAAAATCGACCTTTTTCCTTTAGGCCACAACTAAAACACTCCTTTAGCTTACTCTTGCATCAGTGAGGTGAGAATGTAAACACTGCAGCCAAGATTAATGTGGTATTCGCTGAGCGGCCCCCCCTTGATCTTGTGTAAGTCTCTCCTGTGCAACCCCACAGGGTAAACCCAACAAGCTTAGCCTCACCCTGACACTTGGATTGGAAAGATTGCTGTGGGGTCTTAGTTGTGCTTTGCAAACCAAAATTTAGGATTTACCTACTTAAAAAAAGAAAATAGTATTTTTTGGAAAACACCTCAGTCGACTAAAAATGATGCATGCACCTTTATAGTGATATAAATGTAACTTCTCCACAGTGTCCTGTTTTGGAAAGTGGGAGACCGTATGTTCAATGAATCACGACTGGCTTCCTCAGTCTGTGACATCTGTCTTCCTGTATCCTGTCACTCCCAGAGCAAAACCATTTCACTTTTGTATGACCCCCCCCCTCGCACTGTCTTGGATCCTGTCTGCTCTTGGATATTGTATATTGCTCTGTTTAGTCAAACACTGCAATAAATCTATCTCCTCTACACAAAATCTCCTGTTGGACTCCCCCCTTTCTTCTTAAAAGACAGCTGTGATGTTGACCTGTTGACCCATCAGCACCTCCCACCTCCCCTCTGTATATTTTTCCTGTAATCTGAAAGAAACAATACCTGGAGGCATTGTTCGTCCAGGGAAAGGCTTCAGGAGCCTGAGGGGAAATGAGAAAATCTAAATACTCAAACTTGTTTTCTCCAATGTCAGGGCTGGTGTAACCTTTGCTGCAGTGCCACATTTGTACAAATAAAGATAACCCCAAAAATAAATAAAAATACTTACTCAGTTTCATGCAGAGCAAGATGAGAGTATTGATCTTTCATGTCTGTGCAGTCGATATAAACCTGGGACCAGCGGCTAACTAGCTTAAATTAGCATAAAGCCTGGGAGAAGAGTTACACTTAGTCTTTGTCTCTGGTTTGAAAAGCACATAAACATAAGAGTGGCATCAGCTTTTCTGGGTAAGAAAGACAAACTCTCAACAAGACACAGATTGTTAAACTAGTAAATTAAAAAGGACAACTAATACATTCTTACACTGTAAAAAAAATAAAACGGTTATATTAAATGCCAGAAGAGTTGATCAAACACATTTATGAACTAATACCGAAAATATCAGCTGTGCGACAGCTGTTTAGTTCACTAGTAGACGTGAAAATATCCTGAGGTATTAAAGTAAAACCCCGGAAGAAAAAACTAGATTTTGTTGGTGCATATGCCATTACTCTCTCACAACTAAACATCTTCTTCTACAATTGATAACATTTTCAAAAATCTATTAAAAACATCAGAAAATGCTTTTAAAATGAATTGTGATTATAATTTTAAGATACCTCTCTGCTGCTAACTGATCTGTCAGCTATCCATTTAATCTCTGTCCAATTCAAAGAGTTATTGTCCAGGCAAATCATTGCCTCATTGAAACAAAGACATTCCCCTTGGGATTAATGCTGAGCCTGGACCACTAATTGGTTCTGTGAAACAGGCCCCTGGGGGACTGTGGGTGAGGTCCGCCCAAAAACAAATGAGTGTATGACCATCAAAGATCCAAAAGGTTTCTCGAGTGATGCAACAATAGTGCGTCCTTGTTGCAAGTGCAAAGTAGTGTTGGTGTTGCATGTAATATGATAAACAGAAAGATTAGGACAAAACCATTTTGTGTATTTCAATAAAGTGAAACTAAGCAGTTAAGGATCAGGTGAACGAGTCATTGTTCACTCAGTTTGCCCCTCATAAAGTTCAGCCTGAGGAAAAGGTTGTAAAAATACTTTAATGTACCATTCAACAAACTGGGCTGTGGCTTCCAGAAAGAGCTCAACATATACAAAAAATAAATACAAAATATTTGTATTGGGTGTGACCAATGTAACACATGTGTTACAAAGGACACTGCCATGTTTTAGTGTCCTAACACAACAGATCAAACTGTTTCGCAAGGTATGAATGTTTGAGGGTTGAATTTGCTTCATCATCCTCTTCTACTCTCCTCTTTTAGGAACAGCGCTATATTTCAGCATGGAAAACTAATAAACAGTTCCCTGCGTGGCATTGAGGACATTGAAAATAATATCTATGCCAAGGGTCATAAACTCTGATGAAGTCAGTAAGAGAGGGCAAAATCCCAAAGTCCTTGGCTTGACAGACAAATGGCTGGTCTCGTGGGAATCACTTTACTTGTCTGTCTTATTGATTGTGACACACAAAGAGAAACACTCATAGACAGAATTAGGCTTATTATCAGACACGTTTGAGAAGGTTAAAGGTCAAATGCTGGGATTGACCCAATGACCTTTTTGGTTTAGCAGAATTTCCTGTTGGACGAGACGGTAATTCTGAAGATTTATGTGCAAGGCTTGAGCTGAATTTTTAGATTTGCTTAACCCTTATGGGAAGTAAACTAATGCATTACTGTCCTTGTGAGGATTTAATTAATGCGTACAAATCTGTACCATTCAGCAAAAAAGTCCCTGTAGTCCTCTGCTCAGCACTAAAGGGAAATATAATCATCATTCACCAGTCATTCCACCGTGAACTACTTTAATACAAGTAAAAGGTAATAAATCCTGAGTTATCATTTCTCTAATAAACCTACACACTTCTATAGCATCTTGAGGGATTTATACTCCTTTACGTCTTGGTGCCATTTCAATGCAGATGATTGTGGTTTCCCTTTGACTCTTGATGGGGGACAGACGATGGCGGTGGTACAGTAAATAGAAATATAAATAAATTAACAGCTGCCTTTTTTATCTCCCTGAGTGAAAGTGGTGGACTATATATGCATATGTGGACCAATCACTGAGCTGCCAATGTTATCAGCCGCCTATATGAGTTTTTGATACCATTAGTATTCATGGGATGGAAATGAGGATGCTTGACCATTTTTCTCATCACACCTGCTGCTTTAGTCCTCAGACCATGCTGCTCCTTGCACATATCTGAGTTAAGAGTATGCTTCATCCTTTATGGCTTCATCACTGTAACCTACCAATTGTTACTTTTACATTTCATTTTCATTTAGCTGACGCTTTTATCCAAAGCGACTTACACTAAGTGCGTTCAACCATGAGGGCACAAACCCGGAACAACAAGAATCAAGAAAGTACTATTTCTTCAAGAAAGCCAAACTACAAACTACTTGTCTGTGTTCATGTGCACTGCTGAATTACGAATTATTGTATCTCAAGGAGTGTGCAAATCTGCAAAACCAAGACAACTGGGAATAAGGGCTGACCCCCGGAATTACAGTCCTTTGTTCTCCCCACTTCTACGGTGATTTACGTCAGTGTGAAGGAAGCTTAACCACTTAAAGAAACGACTCCATCCTCTCACAGATGTTTCTCGCTGTAACTTAAACGTACATACATCTTATATTAATAGCCGCTTTCTCGAATGGTTTCTGTCCACTGACGCCGCGAGCAGGGAGCCTTTACAGTGAAAGGGAGGGGGACAGAGCTTTCATGAGATCTTTATGTTTTAGTGACACACTCAAGTGGAGGGGGTCACCATTCCTTTGGCAGTGTGTAAACGGAACACAGATGAATGGAGGCACAAGCGCAGTAATTTATCACGCTGTTAGAATGTATCACCCCTCAGTCTGACTCCAGCAGTGATTCACGCACACTTGCACACAGACACACGCACACACAACTCTGAAGGACTGTGTCAATATCCATGGCAAATAAGCTGAGATGGCAGCGTCAGCCATCCCCATCCCTGCCCGTGTTTTGTCTACAGCCTCAGATTATCAACAAGCCCATAAAAAGTGAGAAAACCAACAATGAATTTTTAAAGTGTGTGTGTTTAGGGGGGTGTACATGTCTGCATTACAGATGCATGTGTGAAGACATTAAACTCCACTGTTATGCATCTATTGACATTCTACTCACTGCTAATTACTTATATAGATTGGCAGATATACTCAAAGATTCATTGTTATATAGTCCAAAGCAAGGTTCATGTCTTTGTTTCCATATTTACATTTGATCGGGTTAGTTTTGGTTCCACATTGTACATTAGCGAGCGCACTAAAGACTTTTGTTTGACATATGTACTTCCTCTCAGTCACCATCACCTATGTGGGCTGTGTCTCAGTCTCAGTATGGTATTACAGTATCACCAACTTGAATGCGCCAAATGAACGTCCTTGTCTTTCAAATATGATATCATAGGATGTGAAAACGTGAAGCAATCCTGCTGCTTCTGCTTTTTTTATTCATCTATTGTTTAATGATGTCCCAACTTCCCGCAATTGGTCCGAAAGTCCTAACTATCCAAAAACTATGGTTCAGCCTGATCTGGACCCAGACCGCCTATTTTAGTTGGACCAAGTTTTGGTCGGTCAGTCTTGACAGTGGTCAGAGGCACCATTCATACATGTGATTTTGGTTTGGACTAAACTGAAAAGTCAGAGGGTCCAGGCCAAACAAGGTAGGTGTGAAAGAGCCCTTCGCCAAAAGGTGTAGTGAATCTGCTATCACCAGGCCTTTTATTTTCTGCATCCCTACATTTTTCATCTTACAGCCATACATGTGAGGTACCAACATAAACAGGCTTAATCTGAGAGCTGCTTTCTGAGTATTTTGACACTTCACCAAAAATCCAGACGGTCAAAGACAGTGGGTCCCAACAGGCCAGGCTACATATCAAACTCAAAATGATTTATCTTTGCCCGGTCATTCTTATGAGATCTACAGTAAGCTGCATTTTATTATTGTTATACTTATCTGGAAGTTATTACAGGCATGTGGAAACACATATTCGCCGTGATACAAAGAGCAGAGCACTGTGAACATCAAGTGGACTATTGAGTTTGAAATATCTCCCCCATGCTAGATACATTGTGTGCATTTATGACATCGAGCCTATTCATTTCAGCAGCTGTTGTGACGGCTTTAAACATGCTAGCACAGCTGTCTTGGATCATCCACAGCGCTGTGTGTGCCGCATTGAAGAACATCCATGGAATCCAGAATGGATTTACTAATCATATTTAAACAGGCAAAGTAAAGAACACTTGTATTTTTATGAGAATAACTTCATTCTTTCACTAAAAGCTCCAAAAGACTAAAAAAAAATATTTGTTTCTCTGAGCTACTGAAGCACCGGATTAGCCAATGTTTGGTCATATATCAAACAACTGTAGGTGAAGAGCGCTTTGTGAAAATATGCATGGAAATCCGAATTACGTAAACTTTTTCTAATAAGAAGGAGAGAACAATGATATCATGGTATTCATCTCAAACAGGTTCCGTCCCTTCTCTGGTTTCATGTTACTTTTATCATGGATATATGATTATATAAGTTGTGTTTTTAGTTGAAGAATTGTAAATCTTTCAGTGGACAACAAATCCATGAGATTAGCCCCATAACAAGACATGTTTAGGACACTCTTCTCCCACAAGAGGTGGTTGGATAAGTTTTCAGGAATCCCTCAAGATGGAACCCATAGAGAACAATGACCATGTTCACTCTCTTTTTGACTTCATGGATTTATCGATTCCCAAGACGACACGACCAGACACAGAGCCATCACTAAGGTTTAACTCAACAAACTGAAAAACAAACTGGTCATTCAATAAATTATGAAATGTATTATTGATTTTCTTAGTGTCAATCACAGCAAGATAAAATCTGTTAAAATGACAAAAGATTATCCTCTATTAGTCCTACTACAGGGAAATTTGCCAGACTTGATGTAAAATACACAGTAACAAATAAGTAGAAGGAACTATAATAAAATAGAAAGTAATATATACAATGTAAACAGTATTGCACATATGATATAGAAATTCCATAGATTAAAAATGATTATAACACAGTTAGATTAGTTGATAATCTGAGTGAGATATATAAGGTGCATACTGCACACACTACACTTTGATACTATATCTATAATGCTACATTACAACACTATAAATAATACTACACTTTACACTGACAGATGAAATTAATAACCCCAATTTCGTATATTTTCCCTTGTGGATGTTTGTACTGTGTTGAGTGAAAGTCTCAACATCATTGTCGACAATATTGAGAGCATGAGTGAGAGTCATAATGCAAATTCTCCATGTTAACCAGATCTAACGGCAATTTGCCAGCGGCTGCAGCGAGTCTTTTGATCATATCACTGTTACAGGCCCTTCCAACGATAGCAACACAGAAACACACATGTGTGAGGTCTAAGCCCACATGTAGCAAAGACACACATGACAGCACATGACAGCACATGACAGCAACAACAGTGCGACATAAGACAGAATTTTAAAAACATTTTCACATGTACTTAATGACCATGGACATCATCACAGGGTCAGAGGGTCCTCTGTGCTGCGTGGTTGGGCGAGCAGGCAGTAACAACGGTGACAATGTGTCAAATCATCATCTCTGTCACTGGGTTTTTCCATGCACAGGTACAGCCACTCAATCTGGTGACTAATCAATTGCACCGAATCTTCTGACTGAGGCCTGAATATTCATTCTAAGATGTATTGAGAGAGGATTTCTATGCCTGTTTAAAGATTGTAAAACTCACTGAGTAACCAGAATGTTTGATTATTTTTAACCGTGTGCTCTAGTGTCGGGTTGCAAGGCAAATGTGCTGTCGTCACAAACCATCTGCCGTCTGCGTTTTTGCATCCCGCTGGGTTTATATTTCAGATGAGAATGAGAGGGACATTATGTATCGGTATTGTTTCCACGCTGTTAGTCCTGCGCCGACTACGATTGAGATGCTTGTCTGTCCTCCAGGTCAGCGGTTACCGTGCACGTTTGTGCACGAGGGACAGAATTTGACTGAGCAGCCAACAGACATAAATGAGCACCCTGACCCCAACTTTGCAGGTCGACGAGCCCATGCAGCTTTTGAGGATGTGGTTTATCAGCTGATAAAAGCCGACTCACTTCAACGACCTGGCCTCTGCAGCGTAAAGGAGATAAATGTAACATAGCTGTTCCCCCACTGCTGAACCTCTGTAATCTTAGCCTGAGAAGGATGCAACCAGCCTGCAGGAGAAGGCTAATTAGAGGCCATTATCACCCTAATGACTTCATTGTACAACATCACAGGTTAAAACTAGAGAGGGCTTGTGTCTATCCCTGAGAAAAGACAAGCGTTCTGGTGAATTTATGCTAATGCTTCCTGTCTGAAAAAAGACACAGCTTTGTTAATTTCCTTGTTAGTTTAAGCATCTGAGCAAAACAGAGGGAACATGTTGTCTTCCTCATCAAAAATAATATTTGACCCATCAAGACAGCAGACACACTCAAACACATGCACACACATTTTGTTATATTTAGGACAAAAACACAGTCTGGACCATAATGAAAAAAAAGAATGAGAGAAAATAGCAACCGAGTTCAAAACAAGTGGAGCATCACAGCCAGGAAACCTACTGGCTCTACAGGTCCCTGCACAGATTTACGTTTTATTTACTGTGAGCTTAGCTGATGACCACCAGACCACCAAATATCCTTAGACTACCTTTTCACTGAGCTTTCCCAGTTCATGGTTCAACTGCTGAACTTTTGACATTTCTGTAAAGATGTCTTCTCTCCCACCTTGTAAGCCAGCTGTGACCTGACTCACTATCAAACAGAGAGAGGCAGGAGATAAAACTGATGAGCATGTTGTTTAATGTGTGTTAATGGTTTCTGCAGCAGCTCCAAGCCGCTCTCTTTCATCCTGTGACTTCCTCTATATACTTTTCAACAAATGCAGTGTACTTGTTCAGGAAATTGCTTTCAACATTACAATTTTTTTTGTTGTTTGCCAACTTCTCAATGCAGAAGTTGGTCAATCAGATTCTATGTTTATCTCCAAGACATTTCTATTTTTTGATTTTTTCATTCGTAGCTACTGAGTTCTACAAAGATGCATCAGGCTGGGATGAAGCATAAAATGTGCACTTGGGCTGAAAATGTGTTTAAAAAAATTATATATATAATGTTATCATCCTGATGTTATAAAAATATTTTATAAATATTTAAAATAAGTGAAAACTGTAACTCTGATGTTCTATATTTACAAACTGCTACAGCTAGAATTTTTTCAGTGTGCTATCTTATCAATGTGGTCTGAAGAAATCGACAGAAGCAAGAAGTACCACAGAGGTGTTTTGGATCACTTTATCAAGTGTGTATATGTCGTCTTACTTTCTATGGACAGATTTTGTCGATGCCAATGCATCATATATGAGCAAGATACAACTTTACAGGTGTGAAGTTGAGAACAAGATGTGTTCTGTGCCTGTGTTCAAACATGGGTGTGGTCCTACCCATAATGTAATAATGTAGTAATGATCCCACCTCAAGATGGTCTAAAATCTACATCTCAAACTTGTGGGATGTCTCATCCCTTGTTTCAGGGTTCAAAGTACAACCTGATCTTAAAACATCACATTTTTCACTCACTTCCTATGTGCGTTTGTCAAGAAAGACTTCACTGACCTTCTCTGACATGTGTGTCTAAAGAAAATCAAACTTTGTTCCCTCTCAAAGCACACAGGAAGTGTTGATTGCTAATCTTAGACTGCTAAACCATACCACTGGGAGGTGTTCTTTATTTTTTCTGCCTCGCCTTCACTTCTAGTTCCTCTTTTCTGCTGCAGGGAGACAGACTGTTCGGCACTTATCTGATACCACCCAGAGGAAGAAGCAAATTGAGGTTGCATAACCACTTAGGGGCCATGAATGAGGTCAGTGACTTGCTGCTAAAGTTTGGCTGGTGTCAATCAACTGTGGCTATTTTTTACAATATTAATACTTAAACTCCTTCATTCATCCGACAGGTCAATGCAGCATAATTATATTAGGAAACTGTAACTAATGCAAATGTGGTATGTATTATTTATATGGCTCTGTGTGTTTCAACACCAGACCAGAGGTACAATGGGGTAAATCTGAGTGTTTGAAGTCTGTCCCACACAACCTCCGGATAACCCCTGGACCACATGCTCCTCACCCAAATTACGTCAGCTCACTGGCAGCTTGCTGCTTGGTAAAGAACAAAACATACATACCACAGTGTCATGCTCACCTCGCTTGCAAAGCGTCTCTTCAGTAACTCACAGGAGATTTACTGGGCAACACAAAACCATAGAAACAGCAATTATGTGGAGTGAAGCCCAGTGTTCTCAAATCACCTATTTATGGAGCATGTGTAACATCTGCTATCTACAACACATGCATTGTCTTCCAGTCTGGGCATTTGCTCAATGTTTCTCTATTATGCTGTGCTGAGAAGACCTTTAACTTTCTGTTCTGTAGTAAAATCTAATATTTTTCAGACAAACATGTTTTGCCTTTTATATATGAAGAACACAGCAGGAGATTGTTGGGGTCAGACTCATTCACAACAACAGAAACATTTCCATAGAGGAGGCAGAACATGAAATGCAAATTCCACTGTGGAAATCAGGTGATTTTGTTTATAGCACATCGGCAGCAACGTCGGCCCTTATCACCCAAAAATATCTAAAAATATATTATCTCTTGTCACCTCCGCTTCCACTTTGTCAAAGCCAAGGGTAAGAGAGAGAATTGTGTTTGAATAGCTGATAAACATTGATGCATCGAGGACAGCAGAATGAAATGTTTAAACAGAGTTACAAGGTCAGCCCATCTTCCGACTCAGGTGTCTTTTTTTTATTGTCGTCACATCTTCTTTATTTGACCAGATGATCATATAAAAAGGTAAATTACCAGCAACATAAAGTGATGTACTGTGTCCAGCTTTTCATCTTGTTAAGAAGAGGATTAGTAAACATCTGTTCCAAGAACGTACTGTTCACAATGTTCGGGTTGAGGGCAATAAACAGTTTTTAAACATAATGAATAACAAGGCTGAGAGTTAACAGCAATGTGAGTTGCTCTGTGAGGGTGTCTTATGCACAGCAGCACTCAGGCTGATGGGATAGTCATTGGATTGGCAAGTCATAAACTGAAGAATGTTTTAGAAAATTTGACCTATTGATGGCACTAGATGAAAAGTTCATATAATAACAAATCATCTTTAAGGGAACATGAATGTGTGTATTGAATTTCAATGCAATTCATCCAATAGTTTGAGACATTTCACAAAAAAACACATCTGATGGTGACTATAGAGAAAAAGCAGGATTCAACATCTGGAAATCAGGAAAGTCTTGTATAAAATTTCACGTCAATCCTTCCTACAGTTGTTGGGATATTTCCCACTGGATGACAGCACATGATTTGATTGTTTTTGTGTCCTCCATGATGGATTTTCTAACCCAAACTTAACACGTCCAATACAAATGTACACTTAAAGGCAGGAAGGAAGCATCATATTTTGACATGACAAGTGAGAAGCACTGGGAAACAGTTTTTCAAGAGGGAAATGAAAGACATTTGATTTGAACTGAGCTGTATGGTACGGGGCCAGCTGGGGACAAGATTGGAAAATGTGAGTGTACATCGTACATTTTTCAGATGACCTTTAACTTACTTTTTTGCAGGGTGCATTTGTATGATAAATATCACCACATCACTTTATATATGGTGTGTGTGCATGTGTATTGACATAGTGTGTGTAACTTGATTTCAGATCAGATTCTCATTTCCTTGTATCTACACCATTGCTACAGAAGCTCTTGTACGTGACTATTTTTTCTTTGGTCAGCTGGTCAGCCAAAAACATTGTATGAAGAAGTGAGAACCCTGGATAGTATTGGCTTTGAGATAGAGCTCTGTGTGTGTGTGTGTGTGTGTGTGTGTGTGTGTGTGTGTGTGTGTGTGTGTGTGTGTGTGTGTGTGTGTGTGTGTGTGTGTGTGTGTGTGTGTGTGTGTGTGTGTGTGTGTGTGTGTGTGTGTGTGTGTGTGTGTGTGTGTGTGTGTGTGAAAAACACAAAGACAATTGGAAGAATAGAGAGACAGAAGAAAGAAAGGACCAATCTTATAACTTATGTCAGGTTTTAGTTAACCAACATGTGACAACATTCCCTCCTTCCCTGGGGAAAGGGAATGAACACTCATTATCTCAATGGTCTGCCATACATTGGTAACACGTCAACCTGTTTCTCTTGTTGTGCAGCACCATCTGGTTTGCACTCTGACCACAGCATTGATTATTCTCCTTGTTTGGAGAGAGATAGGGTGCAGTTGGAGCCTCGTATTAAACTCCTTCCTGTAGCCAACAGCCTCGGTAACTGGAAACCATATTTAGCAGAATGGTGACGTAAAACAGTTAGTACAAACGCTCATGTGCCTGGGAGTCGGAAATATTCACACATGACACGCAGGCAGACACACACACACACACTCACACACACTCACAGTTGTAAATGCTTCCCAGAGGATCGCAGTTAGCTGCTAATCTTAGCTCTGGTGCAGTGAATGGAAATGTGCCTTGACTAAGACCCTAGACAAGGCTTTAAAATGTCACTTCCCCTCAGTCATTCTGTTTCACACACATATATAGTAACAATTATGGGATGTTATTATACAGTTATGATACTGTCAGCTCCATATCAGTACGATTAACTTAATGTACGTGTTCATCTTAAGAGAAATGCAAGGTTCTTTTAAAAAAAAACAGGACACTTGATGCAGTAACATATTAGTAAAAAACAAATGTATGCTGCCTTCACAGGATCTATAACCCAAGGACAACTGTGGCGTTATGTTAAGTTAGTTCAAACTAGTTTCTGTCAGGAAACTGTACCGTCATGCAATTGTTCCAACATGCAACTTTAAAGCCTCTCCCTTATCCTCTCTTGAGTGTTTAGAAAAAAAGCTTGAACTGGCTCAAGACACTCAAGCATTTCATTTTTGACAATGATACTTTAAGGAAGTATAATATAATATATAATAAAACCTTCTCAACCCAATCTTGACCCAAATACTTAACATGCAACTGATTTGCAGGAAATGGATGTCTAGGTAATTCTAGAATTTACATGCTACATCATAACGTTTAAAATGATTTAAAGTAGAGGTTACAAATTGAACTCCATATTGAGTATGTGTTGGTCAATTGACTAACTTTACATCAGATTTCACTAACATGTTATCGTCATATTAGAGTTTCTGTAGTTTTTGATAAATAATTAAAGTCAGAAATGATACAGGCCCTTGAATAGATTCCTGTGGAACTCCATATTCGATAGCAAGAAGTTTCTTTGTTTTCTTTGCTTAAAACCATTTGCAGATGACAGCTAAGCTCGGTCATCCTCAAACAGTACACACAATGATCTGGTGTGTGCTCTGAAAGAGTATATGATGCTAATGCATTGGTAAGATTTGTAAATGTTGCATGGTGAAACACAATTTTTAAAGCTACTTTGCAAAAATGATATGTGCACCACATAGGAGGTATCAGATGTTCATCTGGTTAAGGTATATACGGTGTTTTTAATAGGATTCATTGTGTAACATATACTTGACGAAGTCAGATATACAACATACCCCCTCCCTAAATAAACATTACTTGTCCCACGGGACTTTGTAGATTAACTGCTCACCTCGGCCCATCCCACTGACTTCAGAGAAAAGTGTGCTCTGTGATTTGGGTTTACAATTTGAGACACAAAACAAACACTCTGCAGTCATCCTGGACCAGAGAGGTCCATAGCAACACATACAATGTACGGAACAACTTCATTTTCATTAAAAGACGCATTTCGGCTTGTGGACTTTATCAAGGTCTAAACTGTAATCATGGACACCGAGGAGAAAGCACAGCTTCGATCACAAACAGCCCTGCTGAGAGGTCCTCTACACTTTGTTTGCTCCTGTGGACCTCATTTAGCACAGGTTGCAGATGGAAAAGATTGCTCCAATTTCAAGGAACAGCTGAGCCCCGTGGTTTTACCCACTGAGAGAGTCTGCCATCCTGTACACCACCACACTAACATGATCAATACTGCTCTATGAGACAAATCATAACCGGGCATCAGATACTGTGGCCTTTTGTGCTCCCCTCTCCTATTACCAACCTCATCTCTCCTCATTACAAACACTATCTGCATGAGCTTGAACCTTCCAGCGATTAGTCTAAGCATTGTTCCTATTGACGAAACTGAAAGCTGTTAACAAATAAGCACTTAGTATCCTCTTACCCTTATGAGCTGGGTTTGAATTAACAGATGTTAGTTACTTTATATGTTCACATAAATATATGAGGGTTGCCAACATCAGTGCTATTTATAAGAGATTAAATTAAATGAATGGCAACCAAAACAGTGACATATTATTTAGCATAGCCTTCTTTTTAATATTATATTTTTGGGCTTGTTATATAAAGCAAAATATAGAATTTACATTTTTTATCCTAATATAATGTGAGGGTTGCATAGTAGGACACCTGAAGCAGGTTCTTCAAGTGTTTCAGATGCATGTTTCTCACGCAGGAACACACAGTGCAAACATGACTGTGGATGGCAGGATGATAGCAGCAGCTACAAATCTGTGGAATGTTAAAACTTAAAAAAAAAGGCTGCACTGGTTAAGCTTAATAATTTATGTCTGCACTCTACACCAAAGCTTTTACATTGAGGAGTAAGCTTGTAAACTTTGTAAATTATCATGTATAGATTCTGTCTCAAGCTGTTTTTCAAGTTTGCTCCAGAGGAAGCACATAATCTAAGCATGGGTGTGTCTGCATGCTCACAGGCTTACGACATGTTTACTATGCTGCATAGTGTAGTACACACTGCACTGTAAATGCAAAATATTCACAGTTATGATTTTTAGTCAACTTAAAGGTTTTGACCAAAAAACTTTGGGTTATAATCTACTTCTGATCTGTATCGTTTTTCATGTTGAGTAATGTGGGTATTTCGCCTCACAGTCTGAGCAGATAAGATAGAGCAGGAATGCTTAACTGCTCCATTCTAGGTGAAACCTTTTTTTTTTTTTTTTGGGCCACCATAGCAAAACCAATGTATTCTTCTTAAATGCTGAACTGAGCTAAGTGAACTATGCTTGTCAAATAGGATTAAGATTTTTACAAGGCTTGTGCTTGAGGTTGCAGAATGACAATTTGTAGCACATGAATTTTTTTTTTTCACGTGATAGGCGTGTCTTTCACACACTGCAAATTGCAAAAGCAGGTAAATGTCAACACTTCATCCGTCAGCAGTAAATGAACTCCATTCCAAAAAGCATATCTTAAACTGACTTTTCAAAATGAACTTGATTGTCAATACCTGTACGTGCAATGTGTGCACCACCTCCACCAACTAAATGAATATCACCATAATGGAGTATTTATCACATCAGGTTGCAGATGTTGAAGGTATAATTTGGAGAAATAAAGTATTAGTGAGAAAACCTTTCATACATTTATTTCCCAATGTCAGATACTTTCAGGTCAGAATTCTATGTTGCATGTGCTATTACTGACTGTGCGAATGGAATCCACCCTTTTGCTAACCCCATCATTTTCTCATCAACTTTTCCATAACCCTATTTCCTTTAGGCCACACTCAGTTCCTCGACCCACCCTCTTCTCTTGTTTTCTGGCCTTCATCATTCACACCCCCGGTAAGGTCACAGTTCCTGTCTGGTCAGACCTTGTGAATGGGAAACACGACTGGAGTCTCTACTGACTCTGTGCTACACATCCACAGGTCAAACATTGACTGGACAAGATTTTTTTTAAATCACGACACATTACAATGTTTCAACC
The DNA here is from genome assembly GCF_022539355.2 of Hippoglossus stenolepis. Lineage (NCBI taxonomy): Eukaryota > Metazoa > Chordata > Actinopteri > Pleuronectiformes > Pleuronectidae > Hippoglossus > Hippoglossus stenolepis. Next base: position 10,012,942 of record NC_061489.1, read on the forward strand.
ACTTAACCTTTGTTTGAAAACAAAAAATAAAACAACTCCTAACGCTCTGTGATCATGTCATATATGAATTTGATTTTGCCCCGAGCCAGCTAATTATCATTCTGAAAAGTATGAACATTATGGACTAATGCCAACAGAACTCTTCTCAGGGTTACTTGAAAACCTTTTTTGTTGCGAGCTGTATTTTCCTCAGGCAGTGTGCCATTGTGCTGAGGATAAAATGAGGGTGATGCATGTGATTAATCTGTTACAGGTAGTGACTCACTTTCTCACCAATGTGATTATCTATACAATGTAAAGCTAGGCTCAAAATTAACTGATGATAAGGAATTATCCATGAGCTATAACACTTGATCTGATCAAGGACGTATTATTAAACAGGCATATCAGGAAAACAACTAGAAAAGAGATGAAAAATTACCACAAAACCACCAAAGGAGATGCTATATGATATGATTTGAGGAGACACAGAATCAAGTAATATCTCTTTGGTCTTGCCCCTATGTACGCCTTTCTTTATCTGTGCCCAGGGGCCCATTGCCCATCCATCCAGCCATTGATATCTTATTATATATTATATGATTAATAATAACGAGTTAAGGAATTGTAGAGACAGTTTAATACTTGAGAGAAAAGCAGTGCAGAAAGAAACAATGAAAATTAAACTACTAATATTGTTAAAATTATTGATTTAAGCCTGTGATGGTTTATCTTCATCTAAAATAGGAGAAAACAGATTATGTCTTAACATGTTAACACAAAGAATTTATCTTAAGGGACTGTGTCTCTTCTTCTGTTGTAGTTACGTGATGACTTTCATCATATCCTGACTGTAATTAACAATTACATTTCATTAACGTCTTGTGTCCATATAAATCATCATTATCTCTAACTCTACCTTATGAATCCAATAGACTTATTGTGATGGGGGAGCAGGGAAACAGCAGCTCGTACAACCTCACCTCCTCAAGTGTTGTACAATTTGTTTCATATATCATTAACCTTTTCACTAGTTTCCCAGCAAATGTCACCGCCCGGCAATTCACAATGATGCAGGAAACACTTGATCAATACATGTGCAAATTAATGGCATCTGAACCTCCATAAGAAACAGTTATTACAAGTCAAAGCATCTTTCCAATGACTTAAAAAGTGTTGTGTAAATATAATTTACAATTATTATTATCATGAGATGCCCACAGGTGTATTAAACCTTTTAGAAATTTAGATAAATGTAGTCTGTTATGCTAACAATTAGGAGATCAAGGTGATCATGAATCTAGTGTTTTTCTTTTTTTACATTTTACACTAATTACATTGTTGAAGTGGCAAATAACACGTATCAATTTTGACAATTTTCTTTATTAAAGTGTGAATTTAATCTCATTCATATAAAAAGTATCCCTTTATGGCTTCATAAATCTTCCTTCAAGCCTTGTCTGTAACTCTCTTGGCTGTCACAATTTTTTATTTCAATGAGGGCCAAGAGGAAGCCCACCCACAAGCCTTTCAGCAGATTGAAATAACCTTTCCAGATTGTCCCCGCTGGAGCTATAATTATCACAGCAGCCCTAGCTGTTAGTGGAAGGGCTCAATCGGCCCCTGAATACCTTGCCAGGTCCCTGTGTGACGCTGGTATCCCATGGCCGCCCATCATTACAGAAAAAAACAAAACCTTGTATAGGAAAGAAAATAGATATGGCTCCCGCTCACAAATGTACAGGAGGTGAGTAAAGGTCAACCTACACATTGGCAAGTGCAAGATCTGCCACTGATAGAATCTGGTCACTTTTTTTATTTATTTATTTACTGATTTGCTGCTATGACTGCATCACACTGGTCTTTTACTTTCTACAAGGGGAAGAATAGATTTATTGACCAATTCACTTAAGTCTATAACAAAAGAGCAAGTCATACAGTATTGTATTGTTTTGTTTTGTTTTGTTGACAACAATGTGTCAGAAAGCTGGATTGAAGCATGACAAACATACACAGGAAACAGGCATAAGAATGGGCAGCTTTCACTATCACTCTCTCAGGTCCCAGGCGTCCTGAAGGAGCCTTGTGTCGGAACTTTGTGGAAAGTTAGTTTGGGGAAAGAGAGAGGGAGTGAATACTGTGTATAATGTACCAACTGACTGGATTAAAGTAAGCAGAAACTCATGTAGACAGCTTTCTTTTTGCTTAGGTCTGCTGATGTTGCTGGTCAGAAGAGTTCATAAGAAATAAGAAATAGAGCCATTTAATTTGTGTTTTGCACGGATCAACAGTAAAATTGGTTCTTTATAGCCCGTCATCATCAGCCCCTCATGATGAGCATGATACAATACTGCACTGTTATACGTTTACTGCTGGCAGATGCCTCTGGAGCAGCAAATGTGTGCTAATGAGTTTGGGCCATGCATCTAAAAGAAACACGGTGTACAATCAACATAAAGAAACGTTTCTCTCTTTACAAAAAAACTTTAAATGGTTTACAGGAGTTCTGTTGCTTTATATTCAATGCAAGCTTTCATGTAATCTAGGCCAATGCCATATGACTTGAACCCAGTGGCATGCGGTTCATTTTACAGATAGGCAAGTAGACCAGAGAAACCAATTACCAACCCCCATCAATCAACCCATTCTCTACTCCTATCTGGCTGAGAGAGTATTAGGGTCAATACTTGGAATGTGTCATTGGAGTGTTTTTTGAAGATTACCATTGAATTCTCAGTTCAAACGACAATGCAGAATCTTGTATTTCCCTGCCTCAATATGCCTCAACCATAACTCTAAATGGTAAATGGTTTTGTATTTATAAAGCGCTTTTCTAGTCTTGATGACCACTCAAAGCTCTTTACAGTACACTTACATTCACCCATTCATACACACATTCATACAGTGCATCAATTAGCAGCACTTTTTTGTTCTATGAGGGGTAATCCGGGGTTCAGCATCTTTCCCAAGGACACTTCGGCATGCAGATGGGGAAGACTGGGGATCGAACTGCCGACCTTCATTAGGAAGACAACTTAAATCCATTCAGTGTTTCCTCTGGGATTTTTTTTTTCCAGCGGGGTCAGTGTGGCCACCACCCAAAATAAATAAGATAATATAAAATCAATAGTGATGTTATTATTTTGAATGTTTCAAATCAATGTACTTAAGGCTCGTGTGGTGAAAAACTCTGATTGTAGCCTTTACTGTATCCAGGTGGCCCTAAACTCTCGATCGAATCAAATATACATGAAGTAAACTTTAGGTACTGTATGTGTCCTAATAACTTCTGATTAGTGTTGGTGTTTATTGTTAATGTGTAAAGTGAGTGCAGGTCAGAGGGAGAGTGTGGAGGAAGAACATGCAGCAGGGTAATACAGCACAGTACAAGGATACCGGGTCGACGATGTGTGTCTGCCGTCACCCTGAAGCAGCGGCGGGAATAATTTAGCAGTGGCTTGATAAGCACACTTGTCTTACAGCTAGCTAAAGCTGGTCACTCATCAGCCCATGCAAAAAAGTGCAAAACTAGAAGTACTGCCTTGCGCTTGCCTGCCTCCCCCGACCAGTGTTCGTGGCATATAGCTTTCACAATAATACAAAGTCACCTTAACCTCCGACCGATGAAATTTAATTGGTAAATCCTTTGTTGCCACCGTGACATTGACCTTTGACCACCCAAATTTAATTAGAACAGTCTCAGGGAAAATTGTGCCAAATGTGAAAGGATTCTCTTGTTCTTGAGCTTGACCAAATTCTAATCAGTTCATCAGTGTGTCCCAATGAACATTTGTACGGAATTTTAAGAAATTTCCTCATGGCATTCTTGAGGTATCGTGTTCACAAGAATGGGACAGACATATGGGCAGACAGACAACCTGAAAACACAATGCCAGGGGCCACTGGCTGTCTCCACCGTGCAGGCCTAAAAATGTGACTCCTCCCCTGCTTGACAAGCCCCTGCCTTCATCAACGAGACACAGTCACACCCACAAAAATGACAGATATGACAGATGAAGCATCATCTGGTAGTCAAGCTAGGTTCCAGAGACAATGCTACACCCACATGAGGTCGGTGAAAAAGGGTTTGCATTGTGAGGCAAGGCTGAGGAGCAATGCTGCATGTGGAGCTGTGGCTGAGCCGTGTGAGAGTTTCATGTGTGTGTGTGTGTGTGTGTGTGTCTGATACTGCAAATTCTGTACACATGCTTGGCTCCTGGTTGGGTGTTGGTATGTCTACGTGTCTACACGCCTGCATTTGAGTGGTGTACAGCTTCTTATCTCCAAATATCTGGGCACGTGATACTAGTCCGTCACTAACACATACCGTATGAATTTCAATGAAACATTGTATACTCCTGAGTGTTCCTGATAGCTGGCAGTTCAGTCCAGGACGGCATGGGGCCAGAATTACTCACAGACACAGACAGAAAGCCGTACTATTTATGCCGTAGGCTACTTCCCTCCTTATCACATGACAGCACTGGAGAAAATCTGGGCATGTATCCTCTTTTAAATACTTTCTGTAATTTATGCACTTTGAAGAGCAAATGAAATGGTCAAGTTTATAATTCTTATCATAACTGTTTAGGGTTAAGCTGAACAGTTATGATAAGAATTATATCAACTTAAATAGTATAATATATACAGTATATACATGTGCGCACACACAAACACATGTATATATAGTTATATTTCTATACATACTGTATGTATATACATTTAAATATGTATGCATGTGTTCATATATTAATATATATGCATATATTATATATATATATATTAACACGTGTATACATATATACATATAGGTATATACACACATATTAAATAAACACGTGTATATATTTATTTTATTATAATCATTTATTTGTTTATGATAGAGGTGAAAAATAGACAAGATCTCGACGCTCAGTTATGGAAATGTATATATTTTTTTTCTTCCTGAATCCATTTCTAAAAGCAATTTATTAGCTTGGGGTCCTTGTTTATCCACCTGCAACAAAAGCAAAAATGGCCATGAAATATTAATAGAAATGTCTAAAAGTAAGTTTGGCACAGCACGAAGACATCTGCTCATGGTCTAAGGTGCACTTTCACAACAAATGTTTAACAACACATTTTCTTTTACTGCAACCTTAAGTACCTTGAAATAAAGGCAGAACCTTTTACTGTTTGTCTTAGACCTAGGGGCCTTGAGTGTTGCTTTCCTTAATAGGTTTTTAACAAGAAAGGGTCTGACTTACATCTTATATCAGTGTATTATTGATAAAAATATATCTGTCAGTCACCACCTCTGTCTGAAGGCTTCATTTTAGTATTTATAACCTGGAACACTATGTGAGTGGCCAGCAGGCAGGAATAGAAAGGTGTGAACAGGTCTGGCTGGTCTGACGAGAGCCAAAATACTACAACAAAGCTTTCAGGAAACGTACATCTCTGGAACATTCAACTGTGTGCACATGGGACAGGTGTGCAGAGGCCATGTGTAGGGGCTTGTGTACAAACTGTACATATTTGCGCACATGTACCGTATGCAATGCCACCAAACGTCAACTAATTTAAACTGTGTTAAGCACGACATTGCTCACAAATTCATAAACAGCTGCAGCTCCCAACTGTGAGGTTAAATTTTAAAAAATCCACTGGTAACTGCACTTGATTTAATGAAGCCAGCTTTGAACGTATGCTTGAGTGAGGCTCTCAAATTGGAGAGTGCTCTGGTAATTGCGTTACAGAGATGCTCTCTTACTGCCTGCTATCTGACTTCCTGCAGGTGTCAAGCAAGGAAGCTTTAGATTGCTCACATTTCCATTCAACATTGTAATTTATAATAATAATAACTTTAATTCCCCAAAAATAAAAAACTTATAAAGCGTCTTTCAAGAGACCCAGGATTCTTTACATGTGTCACTAGGAAGAAGTTTGCCAAATGAGAATTAGGAAAACCTCCATCTGCAAATAAAGGTTTTCTTAAAGGTTCAGTGTGTAGAATTTAGTGAAATCTAGTGGTGAAGTTGCATGTTGCAGCTGAATACCCCTCACCTCACCCTCCCCTTCCAATCATGAAAGAGAACCGGTGGTAGTCTTCAGTCGTCATAAAAACTCAAAACGTGTTTAGTTTGTCCAGTTTGGGCTACTGTGGAAAACATGGCGGCCTCCGTAGAGAGGACCCGCTCCAGATGTAAATATAAAGTATTTAAATATAAAGGACCCATTCAAGAGTTAAGAAAACAACAATTTGTATAATTTCGAAGAAACACACTATTGAAAACATCACTAGGATTAGTTTATATTTAGTTTCTGCCAATAGATCCCTTTCACCTAAATCTTACACACTGGACCTTTAAAAGATGTGAGATGTGAGATATGAGTCATAAAAGAAGAAGTTAGTTTAATGGGGGTGTTTTATTCCTAGACACCCCGTTGTGTTTCTAGCGAATGTTTAATGATGAGAATCAGCTGCAGGAAATTCTTTCTTTCTGCAGACATTATTGTTGACACAGTATAAACAGTCCAGTAATGACTGGAAATACAGATACGCCATTTGGAGGTAAGTAAAATAGGTTATGCAGGGTGACTGACACACATGGGAGAATTCAGAGAGGTAGAACAGTGCACTTGCACCCTCTGATTTTAGTAAAATTATTAAACTGTGTGTAAGCATACTGTTTTCTAGGGAAAGTGTCTTAAAAGGGTTTATACTGGTGTTGAGATCTCTTCAACTCTTCCACAAGCTTTCTTTAACATATTTGGATGTGTGTTTTCCCATGAAGATGACTCACTCTTTTCATTTGCACTCACCTTTTCTGCTCAGTTGCTGTCTGGTTGCCATGCTCACACAGATGCGCCCAGAGAGCAGGAGGTTCAGAGAAGAACAGCTTCGGTCTTTTTGTCCTTTACGTAGTGGGGGGGCCTAAAAAGCCAAATGAAAAGAGCTACAATTAAAGACTCCCTGGGCAGAGAAGACAGTCTGTGCAGAGTTGAGGAAAAGGGGGGCTCAGCCAACATCTCAAGGTAATATTCTTTTAAATGCTGCAATCAGCAGCAGGATGAGGGGCACAACATGATTCACCATCTAGCTCTCTAACTGCCTCATCATCTTAATGTGTACGTTAAATGAGACACTGGTGAAAAACCACCACCAAAGAAATAATAAAAGCCAAGAATGATTTTCATTTTCAAGTCATAGCCCAGGACAGCAACAATTACCAGAGAACAGACGACCTGTGCTGCCGTGGTCCTCCGCCTCCTTTTAATTACCACAATTACAGACAGCAAAACACTGTTAACTCAGTAGTGAAACATCAAATCCTAATCACATGACTTTACCTCTCTACTAGTTAAAATCTTAATACAATATAATAAATCCAATACAGTCTAAGATTGAGAATCTTAATTAATATAATTGTATGCACCTTGGTTACAACTGTTATAACAATTTACTGTAATACTCAGCACATTTAGGCTGTGATTTCTTGCTCATCACAATGTGCAGCTTTGGATTGAAATGGAATGTAAATGAAACTAGAATAGCACTCAGTTGCATGCACATCTCCACCAAGGCCAAACAGACCACTTAAAATGGAATTGCACACATTCATACACATCCGTCCCCTAAATGTGTCTGATTATTTCCATTAAGATTCATCACATGTTTGCACATATTATATTCATATTCATGTTTTACTGCACATCTTATAGTCATATTTATTCATTTTAGTCATGTTTCAAATACTGCAATTTTGTACGGTTGTTTTTTTGTCGTCTTTTGTATTTAGCCCTTTTTCTTTGCTCTTTGTGAAATTGCCCTTGAATTCCCAAATTGGGATCAATAATGTACATCTATCTATCTATCTATGACATATATATAGAAATCTATTTAAATGTGGAAAAATGCCCTATCTCACAATGTTAAACAAAGTCAAATCCTGCTCCGCACACAAAATCTAATGGGTTCTTCTTTGGGTCATGCCCCATCCCTCCCCAAAACTTCATTAAATTCGGTTGAGTATTTTTGTGTAATCCTGCTTACCAATAAAAAAAAACAACTGACAAACGATAACAAAATGTACAACCAGCACCAGTCGCTTTTCCCTGGTTAATGTAATTCATAGCAATGACCTACGAGCAGAGTACTCAGAAATTACTCCTTTGTACTGTAATGAACTTTAAAAAAGGGGAAAGTCACATTCATGAGAAATGTCCAATAACAAATTAATTCAGTGGACAAATCAAATCAGTTTATAATCATTTTATAAACACTGGCTACATAAAGGACCAAAGACATAAAACAGCACACATTGTTTTATATCTGCTGCAAAAATATCAAAGATAGTTTTTCTGTAGTCTACTATTTGAGTGAGATAGAGGTCAATTTGGCCCTTTTACATGTACTGAAACTTCTTGCCGGAAAGGTTAATTTATTTATCTTTATCTTGAAATCAAAAGCTATGGGGCTACACAGCCTGAAACAGGATATTTATGTAGCAGATAAGAGCTTGACTGTCTTCTGATCTGATGATTTGTAAAAAGTGCTAGAAAAGTACATTCCTCCATTTGTCTGTGTAAACCTGACAAAACAGCATCTATCAAGATCAAAATGTGGATTTAGAGCATCTTTGGTTAAGCCCCGAGTTAGCTCTTTGAGTACAACACGCTGTATCTGGAACTACTTTACACAAAAAGCCTGACAGAGAGGTCTCCTTCTTTCCTGCCCTTCTATTGAGCTAACAAAGTAGTCAGGATATCTAGTATGCACCAGTCGGACGGAGCACAAACACGAGGACATGGGATAAATATGTGTTTAGTCACAAAGGTCTAATCTTTGCTCTTTTCAAATCCGGTCTAGATCTAGATCTCTTAAATTTCCTGTGCACTGTGATGCCACTTAAAACAATTGCATAACGCACATTTCAGGACAGAATGGACGTCAATAAATCTCTGACAAAGCATGACCAATGGGACATCATCAAAGAGGCCATGCTCCTATCTGTTTGATGAATAGCAGGAACAGTAACGTAGGAGTAACCTATAGCTACACCTGGATGTGGCCATTGTTTGAGTCCTCATCCAGTGTGTTGGAGTACAGAGTCGCAACAATAGAGAATGCGTCACCGACCAACGCTGCACTGTTGATCACTTATGGGATAATTGAGTGTCTAAAATGTGTATTTTGTTAGTTTTGGTTTTCATTCGTGCTAATAACACTAATGTTCCAACGTTATGACACATGGCTAACAACAAGTCTGACGGGGTAAGGAACACATGAATTTAAATAAATAACCAGGTTCGTCAGACTGATTTGGGGGAGCAGGCAGACAGACAGACTTTCTGACTGTAATTGTACATCTGAACATCGTTTTAGTGGCTTACACTGATCTTTACCAGAACATTAAAAGCACCTTCCTAATATTCTAAGGTTAGCACTTGGGCCACCAAAATGTCTCTGACCCACTGGGGCCTGGACTGGCTCTGCAGGTGTTCTGTGGTATCTGGCACCAAGGCATTAGCAGCAGATCCTTTAAGTCCTCTAAATTGCTAAATGGGGCCGCCATGGATCAGACTTGTTTTTCCAACATATCCAACAGATGATGGGATGGAATGAGATCTGGGCAATGGCGTATCGTTCTTATCTTGGTTGGCATAATTCCAAGTTTGACCTATATCAGAGTTATCGGAGTTTTAAAACTCATGGTCTTCAGTTGGTTTGAGTCAGTGTTTCTTTAAACACAATATATTGCCATGTTTTCTGCCTATTTATTGAAAGATCATGATTTGAAAACAATCATAAAACCTCTTAGTTCTGCTCTTGATTGAAACTTTTTGTAGCCACAATGTGGCAACACTATGTATGGCTAGAGAGACAGAGAAAAAGAGGTTCAGTGTTAAGGTTCAGATAAGCAGAGTCGTGTGTTATTAGCGATGAGGAGCTGTTTTATTATACTGCATGTCACTTTACATTAAATGTGATGGATGTGACCTTGCTGCTTGGACCAGGTGCCGCAGTGTGTGCAGCTGTGCACCATTCAATGAAAATGCACTGAAGTATTCTCTAATCTTATACTGTGAATACCATGATGTAAATCAAGAGGATTGCTTTTTTAATGTATTATTTTCTGAAATTAGTCAAATAAAGTTTAGCTTGACATTCATGAAGTTGAACAATCTAGGCACTAATCCATTTGAGTGTTAGTAATTCTTTCATTTGTCAACTTAAATATTAATGAGTTCAGTGACCTGGCAGTGAAATCTGTCCGTGGCGTATATCTGCTGTTGCATTTGTGAAGTTGTTTCTCTTCACATTTAGTTGGTATGTAGACATTAGATCATTCTTCAGTCATCACATGATATTCTCAGTTAAAATATATTACAAAGGAGATGGGAGTACCAACATTTTAACTTTTTAAACCACTCCAAAGACAGTGTTAGGGGATTTTACCTTTACAATTCAGCAGTTATATTTTTACAATGTAACAGATTTACAACCGTTTGCTTTAAACAAATATAATATATTGTATTTTGTTTTCATACATTTTGCTTCATGTGATGAAACCCTAATGTCATCTAATTGCCCAAGCAGAAGCCGTACATAACATTTTATTATTATAACTTCTCTCTTCTATCGGCCTCTTTTAGCTGGAAGGTGCAGGTAATCATCCATATCTTGACTGTCTCTTAACCCTCTAAAGGTTCCAACTATGGCTCTGCTTCTTTTTTTAAACTCTTAACTCACTCACTCTTATCATTCACTTTAAGCTGAATAAGTGAAGCCCATCTCATGCTAAACATGCTTTATCTTTACAAAAGTCTTATTCTTTTTACGGCTAAAATTTTAATTAAAATCCACAATAAATGCAGCAGTGCAAGTAGCTAAAGATAAATGGCTGTCATAGCCAGTCTTGACTGCAAAGAAAGTGAAGTACTTAAAATTAAAATGTCAAATTGAAAAATAAACTGCCTCTACCACTAGCTAACGGCCGCATATGTAAAAATAAGAAGGGCAGCCTACATGACAGGTTAGCTGAGTTTCCATCAAAAACCCTGTCTAATGGGATGAACCATGTCATCACAAGTTTTAAGCTATTGGGGAAAGCTACAGTTTACCGAGAAGCCAAATATTTAAACTCCTGAATGTATTACCTGGTATTTACAGACCATAAAAACAAGCAAGCCTTAAAGCTTAGGTTGTTATTCCTGGAAAAGCTAGCAAATGCAAGCTAGACTTATGAATAAAATGCAACCGATACATAACAGCCACTCCCATTGGCCCTCTTGTCAAAGCTGCACACTCTGACAACTGCTAAAGGCCGACTTTACCGTGACTCGCACACTGACTTCTGGCTATTTTCTCTGCTTCAGCAGGGAATGTCTCTCCGGCAGAAGACTCAGTGAGAGCACAGGTACACCGACCAATCATTTCATTCCGACAGAACGCTTCATTACTGTTGACTCTATTAGGAAAGTTTAATGCTGATGTAGACTGATTAAAATGTTTGATGACACATCTTTACTTCCTCCCACTATCAAGAAATGAAGCCAAAATATCCCACATAACAACACCAGGTGGTGATCAAGATGCATTGCCTTCACTTTTGAAAAGCAATCATCTCGTCCATCTTCATATACAGCCTCCACTCTTTGCCTTGGTAGTGCTCCACCAGTCACCTAACATTTTAAATGAAAGCCTTCCCTAACACACTAGTACTTTCGTACCGTGCTATGAAGGGATCGGGCCCAGTCTACATCCAGGACATGGTCAAACCTTACACACCAGCCTTACACTCTGCTCTGCATCGTCTTGCTGCTCCCTCACTGCGAGCTAGCCACTCAACATAATCACGACTGTTTGCTGTCCTATCTCCCAAATGGTGGAACGAGCTCTTCATTGACATCAGGACAGCAGAGAGTCAACACATCGTCAGCGCAGACGAAAGACACATCTCTTCCGACTACACCTTGGTTAAGAAGATGATGTCTAATAAACCTCGGTCAACTTTGGTGTTTATATAAAAAAAATTATATATATATATTCACTTTAGTTGCACTTATATGGCATTTACATGTAGCACTTTATAGTTTGGCTTTTTTGAAGAAATTTGTACTTACTTGATTCTTGCTGTTCCGGGTTTATACCCTCATGGTTGAATGCACTTATTGTAAGTCGCTTTGGATAAAAGCGTCAGCTAAACGAAATGTAATGTTATGTAATGTAACATCTAAGAGTAAAGCATAAATATATCTCGCTTTGTATAAAGTTAGGCAATCTGCTTTTATCAAGCAATGAACGATAAGCCCCCGTCTTTTCACCCAGGTCGCTTTGCCCAGATTGCAGGTGATAAATAATGCAGCTTTTCAATTCTTAATTCAGCTGGAAGATGCATTGCCAGAACCTCTAATATTAACGTTGTGTTCCGGAAGAGAGCTAATATAATTATAGCATCTGGTTGCTCCCCATCTCCACCATCATCTCTGACGTGGTGTTTATGAAAAAGGAATGAAAGGGATAATAGATCCGAATCCATCTGCTCGCTCACCTGCATATAAATGGGAATATTTAGTGAAGAAAAAACTGCATCCCAAAGACCCTGTGAGTGGCAATAATGACAGAGGTTGATGCACCAAGTCCTTTTCTTTCTCTAATAACGTTTAGAGCATTTGACCTGGAATAATACTGAGCAAAGTTTACAATTTAAAATAAAAGTACCGCATTATTCTCAGGATATATTTTATCTCTGTATGGGTAATATTTGGGCTAAATTGGGCTAACCCAAATATTGGGCTAACCCAAATATAACAGGAAATTAATGCTGGTTCTGATCAGTAATTACAAAAAATTAGACAACCAGATCCTCTGACTGTAATGGTCCACTGATTGAGCAAGAAATCAGACAGTAAGCAGGAGGTCTGAGTGTAGTTTGGTATATTTGGATGTTGCACTGTGTTGGCGTAAACAAACACAGCTCAGACAAATCTTCCAGTAACATTAAGTAAAGAGCAACACCTTTTATGATATACCAGAGTCCAGATATCTGCATCTGTTTTTCCAAAAAAGGAGTGGACAGTGCAGGGCATATATTCCAAGCTTGTTAAATGATACCAGTTGATATGTATGACAATAGTAAAATAAGATAAAAGTAGATGGCCTAAATACCAAAATATCTTACACCCACATTACATCTCACCAAATATGCACCATCATTAAAATAACTTTTTGACTAACATTGCGTCATTTTCTTTAAAACACTTCCACAATAATAATGCATCATGACATTGGATTTATGCACCGCCCAATCACTTCACCATTCCAGCTGGCAAGCAACTAGCATCAAGCTCACTCATGCTCACTCAAGCTCATCCAACACTTGACATTTGCAGAAACTCTTCCTGTGTTTATAGTTGGTCAGTTATGTAATTTTGATCCAAGAGATCACCCATCGTCACCAAATATTAGTCATAGGTATTTTGCTGTCCTTAAAAAGGACACTGCTGCTGTATGTGCACAGCCAAGCTGTTCACTGGATGGGACCCAAGTTCTCTGACAATGTGCAGCCCTCGTCTTGTCTGTGAACAAGACAAGTGGACATTTCAGCACTTGCTTAAAACAGGGCTGTGAACCATACCAGATCCAGGCAACTAATCAAAAGTGGACCAGAGACCATGTAAGCAACTATTATCAGGTGCCCGTATAATGGAACCTGGTGCATTCTGTGGACCAATTGTGTCATAACTTTGGAGGAAGTGGATGCATGATGCAAGTTCCACGCAGATGGATATACCATGCAGTCAGAGGCAAATGAATGGCCATTGACCAGAAGTAATTCTACATCTTCATGTCTCTGCCAGGACAGGACTATGGCATGTCATGATATGTTTCAACCGGTGTTGAAGAAGGTGCAGATTTGCCAGGATCCTATACCACAAGACTCTGTTTGGCAAGTTTGACTTAAATTATAGGTCTCCACCTCCTCGTGTTGTACAAAACTGAAGCCAAAATATCCTGGATACAGGTGTTGCCATCTTGCATCTTGGCCTCTGTATTTAGGTCCTGCCAACAGGGGCGCCGAATGGGGGGAGGGGTTAGGACGATTCCAAGGCCCAAAACTCCCAGTGGTGCCCCTGCCTGCCGATACACGCACTCTCGAGTCAGTCTCATTTGTCAAAGCCATCTTTGAGAATATTTTATTTAACATGTAATTTCACTTTTTAGTTTGGCCAATGACCCATTTGCTAACATGGAGGAGGCAGGGTTTATAACTTATACTGCAGCAAGCCATCAGTGGCCAATCATCCATTGTCCATCTTTATATACTTTCTATATGAACCATGCTGAAAGTTGCTGTGCAATCAATTAGACTGACAGAGCAGTGGAACCCCATCCAACACACAGACTGTGTATAAAGATGGATGACGTGTCTCCACCATCTTGCATATTTGGAGGCAGAGTCTGCACAGTATCAGGGGATGGAGCCACAGTCATGAGATTGCATAGTACACACACTCTACCAATCATGAGTCAGTCTAAGCTTTCAATCATGAAGTTTGACTGAAGATGACTAATTAAAACCAAACTTACCAGAAAAATAAACACATGAACTTACATCAGTGTGATTAGAACTAACTAAAATGACAAAAGCCATCTTTAAGAAACATTTATTGAATGTGTATTAACATGGAGGAGGCGGGGTTTGTACTGCGGCCAGGAACCAGGGGCCTTCAAGATGATTTGGCTTCACTTTTGGGAGTTGTCATGTCATCCATCTTTATATACAGTCAATGGTCTGAACCAGGTTGCTGTTAAAGTAGTCAGAGCAGAAGCATCCCCATGTCTAACGTAACATCACACGTTTAAAGTCTGTTTTGGAGATAACAGTCCAGGACCAGTCTGAGAGGAGAAGACATGGATATTCCCTCGGTGGGGAGCGCTTACGCCTGATTGGGCAGAGAGTACGTTGATCTGGGTTCGGAGGCAGAGCGCTATTGGAAGAATAAATTAACAAACTGGCAGAGCAAATAAGAAATAGAGGTCCCCCAACATATTCTGTAACTGAATAAATATATTTCCCATCACAGTTGGATGTATTCGAGTAACAAAGAATGCAATAGGAAAGAGGAAGAATAATAAATATTGACATGGTAATTAGCTGAAACGGCCAGCAGCAGAGTTCATGTGAGTGAGTTCCTCAGAACTTGCACGAGTTATGACCATGAGAACATTTGATTTTTTTTGTCTCAATGTCCTGATTGTTTGAAATACATCACATATTTAGTTTTATTTAAAATATTTTAGTTTTTCACCCTCAGCATTTAATCTAATCTAATCCTGACATAAACACTAAATGGATTTCCATGTGAAAATTTGATAAGTATGACATTTGTGGTACACATGTATAAGGTGAGGTTTAGGACATTATTGTAGTGTGATATTTTGAAGATGTAATGTGTGAAGCCCATGTAGTTTCCCATGTGAAACATGTGGGATTACATGTGATCACATGAAAGGAAATGCACAAATCCACGTGATCACAGGACAAATGGAAAATGTGGACATGCAGGAAACATGTAACTGGACTAAAATGTCAGGCCTGTGTTTATGTCAGGCCCATGTTTATGGCCTTGGTACAGCACTCAAATCCACTCTACAGAGGTCTATTAGTTGCTGTTGTCAACATGATGAGCAATTGTTGTATGGTGAGTCACATTTGCCCACCATAACCACGTACTTAATTTCAGGGCTGGACATTGCAAGGTAAGGAAATGTACTGGGTGGGTGGGTGAACCTTTGTCAGATACAGTCAGTATCAACACTTTGGGACTTGTCACATGTTCAAGTGCCTCTCTCCATATGTTTCTTTACAGTTACCTCAATGGGATGTTTGACCTTTGCTGAGCAGAATTATGTATTTGGAGAGTTTGACATTAGAAGTCTGTTCTGAGGGAGAAAGTTTAACACGTGCCGGATGTATGACTTCATGAGTTTGGGGCCAATCGTGGGCCAGGTTACAACACAAGTGTGAATCAAAACCCCCAGGACGCACACACACACACACACACAATCATGTCTCCATGACTTAAGGGGACATTACATTGATTTCCTGGACACCTTCTCTTAACTTACCAGTTGTCTAACCCTAACCCAAACGTTAGAAGAAATAGATTTTTGTCCCCATAAGGAAGACAAGTCCCCATGATGTGACTGTGTAAACAGATGTAGGAGTAATACCTGGACCACAGTATTTTGTATATGCTTGTTAGGACTTTGCATTTACTTCCAATTGTGTACAGTCTAACCAAAACCATACCCTTAACCTTAACCCAATCACAATTCACCTTATCCAGGTCTTCAGAAATGACGTCACCATGCTTACGTCTTGTCCTCATGAGGTCACTGTACCTGACGAGGACACACACACACACACACGGACACACATTTCTTCCAATAAAGACGTTTGGGTTAGATGTCAGTTTATGGAGTTTTTTTTAGCAAAGTCAGATGTGAATTACTTTTTTACTTTACTTTTATATCAGGAGATCTTTAAAAATCCTTCAATATGTTAAGAAAAAAAGATGATGTGTTGGTGGTGTTGTTTCTTTTAAAACATATTTGGGATTGAAAATTAGTGACATATCTAGAAGACAGCGTTGCCTAGCTACTGATGTTTGGTCTGGATGCACAAAACAAATTACATGTACTTCACCAGTCTATTGAGTAGATCCTGTAATTATGCTGTTTGTTTTGATGTCCACTTGTGTGCTTCTATCTCAGTTTTGGACCAGTGTTTCCCCTTTAAGCCCTGTTTATTTCAAGTTGATTGAACAAAAGAAGAAAAACATGTGTCATTTACTTTAGATTAAATCAAAAAGCAAACTGCACGTGTAGAAATGGTTGGTTGAGTCCAGGGTCACTGATGTAACTACTGTGAAATCTTTCCTGGAAGGTCCTGAGTTTTCAAATAGTTTGGACATAATCCACCAGGACCTCTAATTTCCCCGGGTTGAGTCTTTCTTTCGCCGTCGTCGCTCAAAGTGTTCGCGGGGCAAGAAAAAGAAAACAATACCCAGGCATGACTCTGGCTTTGAAGAGGCTGCCTCGCTGGACGTTCGACATTCCACTGGCACAACATCACAGCTCTGCTTCTCCACATATCAGCCTCTGCAGCTCAGATAATACAATGTGACCAGACCAAAATAGTCCATTACATTGATTGTGCTCGCTCACACTACCACCATTTGCACACCGCCCCCTCTTTGATCCCAAATTGCACCTGATTGCATCTAAGATAGGAAATACTACCGTTAATCAAATGTAGTGAGTCACAAAGTCCTCTATAGACCCAGCTTCTTACTGTGTTTCTTTCTGCCATGCAAACCAAACTGTCTCTCAAAACATGTACATGCAGGGTGTTTGGCATCACTCAACAGGTCTGTCTGACAGGATTGCTTATTTCACACATGCTTGTCCCACTTTATGCTTATTCAGGCTTTGGAAAACCCAGCATATCGTTTAACAGCACATATTGCTGCTTTAAGGATTCATTTCTTTGGTCCAGCTGACATAAAACACATAACCACATCCTCTGCATGGTATAAATCATAATATGTATTTTTCTACATTCAATTTCTCAAAACAGCTAGCTGGCTTATATACCTATTTTCCCATCTTATTTACCACTCAATGTGCTTTTCACTACAAGTAACATTCACCCTTTCACACATATTCATGCAGCGTTACTACATGCCCAACTTTTCTATCACACATTCACACTCTGATGGAACAGCTATCAGGGGGAATTTGGGGTTCAGTATCTTGCCCAAGGAGCATTGAGCCGCCTTTAGATTAGTGGAGGACCCGCTCTATCCACTCTATACCAATGCATTTTGTTGATTTATGTTTGTACATAATCCAAATTATTTCCAACAATGTTCAAACATTGAGAAATAAGGGATTTTATTCAGGGCTATGGAGCGATGCATTTGGTTGCCCCTCTCTGGCGTCATTACCCTTTTGCCCATGTGTCATGGTTGTGGCTGCCAGATGTGTTCATTAATGGACTGTTGTTATCCGATCTTGGTTGTATTTGTCTACACAGTGTATTTTAACCGGATAAAGAATTTGAATCATTCTATCTTAACATCAGGGGAACAACCTAAGTAAACATCTTTCAACCCCTCTGGGGCATCTATTTTTAATGTGAAACAATATTGGTCTCATTAACACATTTTTTTAATTTCTCCACACTATTCTTATCTTTTTATAATGTTTTCACATGTTATAACACATGCATGTTTTCCGAACATAAATAGAAGGATGAAACAGTATTTTGTGATTCTGACAATGTGATCAAAACAACATCCACTGAAAATTACACATTAAGAGAGACACAAACTAGGGTTCAGTAGAAGCCTGATTCTGCATACTCATACACAAGAGAACAAATAGGGAGAAACAACCCCAGGCTACAGATAGGATTACCTTGAAGGCAACATTGACATGAACCGAAAACCCTTTTTGTGAGGCTGACTTTATAGCCCTGACAAGACATTTATGTTCCATTTCTCTCTCTGTGTCCCACACGACTCGTACAAGCAGAACATTGGTATCAGCTATGGTAAGGCTGTGGTATGATATTCTGCACATAGTGGGATGAGTAGATCCATTTTGTCTCAGATTTCTCTGGCTTTAACCTGACTTCCACTGAAAAAGGGTTCCCAGGCAGGGCGCCAGGATTCCAGAGAGTCCAGACATTTGCCTTGTGCCACTAGGACCCGAAAAGACAGAAACACATTAATCACAGAAAAATTACAGGGGGGGAAAAAAAGGAAAAGCGATAGTTATGTAGAGCTTGGCTTCGTGCCTATTACACTTGGTGATAACAACCAGGCCAGAGGTGGAGTCGTTGGAATTATGACTCCGTCGACCGGCTGAAGTCACTGTTATGGGCAGATGCTGAAAATAACACTTTCGGGGAAGTGATTAGTGAGGCGCTTAGATTATTTGTCCTCTTTCCATTTTAAGTGTGCATGTTTTATGCACACACACAGTCGCTGACCTCATGAGACAGACTGATAAAGTTGTCAGACAGAAACAACCACATGTGGTGCATGAACCCGCTCCTCTTAATGCGACAGTACCACCCACAGACTGAGGCAGAAAAGACCAAACCGAGAGAGAGAGAGAGAGAGAAGAGAGGGAGGAGGGACTATCCACAAAGGGGCAAGAAGTTATTGAGACTATAATAAAATGGCTCTGTATGTGTGATACACTGAAACTATCCAACAATTTTTAATATCACCAGTCTTGGCTAAAAGCAGGACTGGAGTAACCTGATAGTGGTTAATGTAAAAAGTATAATGTTAATGTAAATGAGGTTATGTTTTCTTTTTCATCTGTGTTTGTCTGCCCGTTACTTAGAAGAATTACACAAAAACTACTGAATGGATGCAACTCTTTGTGCTATGGGTCAGGGAAGACCCCATTCAATTTTTGTGGGGATCCAGAACAGGGGGCGGTTCCAGGAATTCACCTTATTTATAACATTGGGAGGTTTCTTACGATGTTTTGACCGATTTCCAAGGGAATAAAAATGGATCTGGATGAAAAAGAAAATTGAGGTATATGTGCTTCACTGAGTGCATAATTGTTCCGATTATTTCTACCTGCCATTTAATTTCTTGTAAAGTACAAGGCTCTTGGAATTTATGGCAAGTAAAAAAGGAAGAAGGTTCCTTAATGCTTCATTCTTCCTCCTCCAAGCAATTAGCAAAATACCAATTACGATTTTAATGCTGTTGTCATGATCGACAACAGCATTGATGTTGACACGTCCCAGCTTCAGCTACTGAGTGCTGGTGGCCTTTTTGTACAAAGTTTATTAATCTTGAATGCACTGAAAGCCCAAATCACACCAAATTTGACACTGCACTTCCTTGGGCCCTTAACAATATACATGTCAAGCGTGAAGCAGATAAGATGAACGGTTTTCAAGAAATCAATTTCACACCCAGACAGATTCCTGGAATTAGTTGATAGATTTCTCCCTGCCATATAATTTCCTGTCAAGTAAAAGACACTCCACAAGAAAATGGAGGAAGGCTATTACATACTTTGTCTTCATTCCTCCTCCCCAAGCCAATTCTAAAATACCAATTATGATTTATAATATGTTATAAGATATCAGTCATGGAATAATGAACTCTTCTCCTCCCGGTCTTTATGAAAAAGATTTCAGTGTGCACGACTCCCCCTAAAAACCTCTTGCTTCTAAATGCACAATAGAAAAATCAATTCCCTAAACATTTCCTATAGTGTTTCTGTATTCTTCCCGATTGTTCTCGTCCTTCTCTCTATAGTCCGTTGAGAAAATCGTCACTTCTCCTTGAGAATCCTGGGACAAAAACGCTTTGTCAGACACAAAGGCCGCTTTGTAGCCACACTATCGGGCCATGTGACGGACACTTTGATCACATTGATCCTTCTCAAGCCTTCCCCTCAAGAAGTAAAACTGTATATTTGCAGCTATAACTGTAGTAACTTAAGGAAAGTGACTTTGCTCCAGTGTGTGGTGAGAAACTTTACAGGCAGTCTGGGGAAAGGTGATATAACGCCTCAGAAATTCCCTCCACCAACCCCTTCTCTCCGGCAGGCTACCCCTCACTGACCCTGTTCTTCTGAGGGGGGACGATAAACTGCGCAGCACCAGCCTGTATTCTACCTGAAGGAGGATGATAGAGGCTGTGACTCAGTCAGTAATTACTCCTCTGCAAGGCTCACATTAAAAGTTGGTGAACTCGCTCATTCACTCTGATTCCGGGGCTTCAGGTGTTTGTCCCCCTCTTTTTTTCTTGCTCTATTAATGATTGAATCTGAAGTGAAACACAGGTATTTTATTGAGGATGTCCAATACAGTGTGAATAGGACCTTTCAATAGAGGTGCTGGATGCATCCATTTATCAAATCTGTCAAACAAAGGACATAGAGGCGATACTGTATAATTGAAATAGATTTTTGAACCCTTTTTTTGTTTTGGCGGGACAGGATAGTTTCTCATTTTATTATTATAACTATAACTTATAATTAGAAGGGCACTCAGTAGAGCACATATGCCAAGGCCCAACGGTCCTCTTATGACATGACATTAAAATTCCCTAGATCAGAAATATCAGTCTCCTAAATGTCTGATTTTCATCAAGATCCATGAATTATTCTCGGAGAAATCAAAAACACCCCATCTCGCAACGTAAAAAAAAAAAAGGTGTATTGTAATAATCATCATATAATTTCGTTTCTGTATTTTTTCCCCAGATACCAGCCTGGCTGTTAGGATGGCAATGACACTCTCTCATTCAGCCAATTGGTTCACCATATTGTCCCACACCAGTTGATAGCAATGATGTCTATACTTGAAATCCATAGTGAGAATGGAACTTACTGACTTCCTATTGAGGCCCTGACTTTTCCTCCAGTGCCACCCTGAGGTCAAAATTTCCATTTCTTCCATTGTTTGGTTCACTTGCACAACTCTTAACATTGGATTGATCTAATTAGCATAATATTAGCTGCTAACCATTAACCTAAGATGTTGAAATTGATAAACCTTATACCTCCTAAGCACGTCATTGTGAGCAAGTTATCTTAAATCCCTTTTCTGTGTAATAAGTTGTAAATTAAAGACTTGTCGACCAAGATTTGTTTGTACTAAAAACTTAAAACACGTCTCATTAGCACTTCTGTCAGGAGGATCGGCCTCACAGAGCTGCTACCGTGTCCGCAGCCTTTTCCTCTTGGATGAGGATGAGGACACATTTCTGCTCAGAATAAGAACAAGACGTTCATTGAACTAAACATCCTGTATGTAGCATGAGAGTAGAGGAAGAATGAATGGGAATTAAATAGAACAGTATCATTTACTGACAAGAGCTCTTGAAATTATCTGCTGCTATTCATCCTCAGGATCCTTCAGTCAAGACACCTCCGGATTACAGACGAGCACGACACGGGAAATTCCTCACTCGAGTTTAAATTCATTGTTATTAACACAATAAATCTGGATTTGTGTTGATGGACGGCTCACCGCTAGGAGGAATGTAAAGCCCGGGAACTACACCAAAGTATGACTTCCACAGGCAGAAACACCATAAATCTATGAATCTCCATCTTTCCTACAAATATTTCAAGAGATTCCACACCCACACACACACACACACACACACACACACACACACACACACACACACACACACACACACACACACACACACACACACACACACACACACACACACCAACTCAGCGTCAAGACGTCCAACCAAATCAAGTCAAATGCCACTGCGGTCTGTTCGTACTGAATCTGCTGATGTTCAGAATCACAACTGGCTCAGGCAGTATAGGGGAGAGAGAGACGTGCTTGTGGCTCAGGGTGCAGACCCCACCACTTTACATGACGTGCACACACACACATCACCATCTTCTCGTTTTTCCCTACTTTCTATCCCTCACACAGATGAGATCATGGCGCTGTTTTCATTCCAGCTGCTCCGGTTTGAGGGCATCTGGGAGACGTTCCAGTGAATAGCCACAGATCACAGGCTCATGTGGAGCCTGCTGCCCAGCCGTGTAATTCTGTAACTCTCAACAGCTGCACAACATCGAATTATGACACTTGACCAAGGACATCAGCTGCACTGAATTAAATGTGAATCTGTGCTCTGCAACAGTGCACATGTTCCACAGTATGAGTGATGTGAAAATATTGCTCAGATATTGTGCTGACTGCATGACTGGTCAAACCACAAGGATTTAGGAAGTGTGATCTTTGAACTATCACTTGAACAACAGGGCAGCTTTTTCACTTCAAATGGAAACTTCAAACGCCTGTGATCCTCTGGGGACATCTTGTGGCCAGAAATTAGTACTACATAGAACAGATACATGCAATAGTCTCCATAAATATATTTTCCTTAGATCATATTAAAGATCAAAGTACTGATGTGATCCCAAACAAAAGTAATGCGTAATGTAAGGGCTTCTGAAACATTGAATATGTTTAAGTTGTGTGTTTATAAGGTATTCAGAAATGAAATGTTAAGTATTTGGAGCTGAGGGCCAGGGGTGTTTCAGGACCCCAAATGAATCATTAACGCTTTTTCATGAACTTATTGCTATTTCATTTTTCTGACTTTAAAAAAAATAGTATTTACACATATTAACCAAATACAAATTGCTTTCCTTGCCCATTTTATACATTACTAGTTGCTTTACTTGACTGTTTGAAATTATTGATCTCAGCTGAAGAGTAAGGGGGACAGAGCTTTTGAAATAAGAACACCCCGCCCAACGAAATACGGTAGGCTGAGTGACAAGTCTCCTTTGAATTAAAGCTGAAAACATACTTGTATTTTATTGCATTTCATACCTAATGCTAGTTTTATCATTGTAATGAGTGGTTATGCTGAAATTTCTGTCACACTTTAGTGTTTTTAATTATTTTATTCTATTATGACTGTGATTTTATTAGTTTGTATATTATTATTTATGGGTTTTTACTCGTGTTTTTATTTGAGAGGTACTGAAGCATCCAGTTAAAGGGCGTGTACTTTTGTACTTTCCTTCTCTGCGAAATATGTGAAATCCTTTTCAATGTGCTTTTTAAAATCTATTCATATAATACACAAATCACACAATTAATAATACACGTGATAATCTTCCACAAAAGGGAACGAGAGCTTATGTTCCCACTCGACTCGGACTTTCTGTAAAAGCCACCACAAACCAAGGCCAAAAGTTTCATCACTGCACTGCAGTACAATTCAGAAGTGATATACAGTAAAAACAGTGTGCCCTACAAAAGGTAATTCTTGATTATTTAGCAGATAATACAATGAATACTTTAGTGGAAAGTACAGACAGAGAAATTCTAACCTAAAGAACGTATAACCTTTAAACCTGATGTAATGGTTGGACACAAAGCAAACAGTGGTTCATTCTGACTTGTAAACACATAAGGATATAATTACTAAAGGAAAGCTGTTAGTGTGTGTTTTCCAAACTTAGACGAGGGCATGGCTTAAAATCGCTACTGACATTCGTGCCAGTAGTTTTGCAGTTTTTAGTTTCGTTTTGTCGTGCACCTGCGTCTGTTGATGTGCTTTGCAATCTGTGAGAGCTGTAGAATGTACAGTATGTTGGGTCATGGCTCCATTGTTGGTCTGTTCTAAATAACTGCTATTTAACCATTATAAAGAAGTCACACAGGAGTAGAGGATCAGAAATCCAGGGCTTTGTCTGAACACCTACTTGGCTTGAAAACTTCGTCTGACATATTCACGCCTCCTTTCATTTTTCTTATCTCAGTACATTTCCCCTTTTGCCATCAGCTTCATACCGCTGCTGTGTTCAATGGTTTCAATTTTAGGTTGAGAAACTCTCAGGATGACAGGTGTGGATGTGTTCCATCTTTCATAATCATTGTGTTTGTGTGTTTATTTTCTTTACGGTGCTTTACCCCACACATCACCTTATTGTTCTCATAGAGAGAGAGTTTTGTGTGGCATCATCACACCTCATCTTTCAGTGATGACACACACACACACACACACCACTAAATGGCATGTGGACCAACAGGTATCTGTGACATCATGATACTATAAGGATAAACAACATGGTACCACATATTGGGATGATGTCACAAATAAAGTTCCTATAAAGAATACTGAGAAAGAACTGCACATAGCTTTTACTGTTTCATCTGACATGCTAATCTATTTAAATCATAGGGAATCAACGAGAAATTAGAAATTAAACAAAGAGGATCAGTAAATCACAGAAATAACTTCAATGTACAAACTTTTTTTTGTTTAACACCTAACACTTTTCATTTAATATGATAACTCCTAAATAGGACATTGTTTATTGTGAGGGAAATTTCCTTATTTTTCTTAAAACAAGTGTCTTAATACACATAATAACCACCCTGATGTTTCCAGATAACAATGGGAATGCACTGACATCATTATTTTGTATTAGAAAAGCAGCTGACATACCCACACACACACACAGACACACACACGTCACGTGTTGTTGTCCATTGTTCAGTAACGGAGGAGGTTAAAACATAACTGAACTGTGTGATGTAGGGAAATGGCTCAGGGGACAAATGGGGAAATAAAAAACTTAAACAATACAATTAGTGTTGATGCTTTTATGCCGTGCAGTCTTTGTTATTATATGGCAGCATCTGACGATCTGCGGAAAAATCTAAATGATGCTTTAAAATCTATGAATGCCAAATAACCCATGACGAACAAACAGTAGTTACCATCTATATAGTGGCATCACTGCCTAAATTGAAGGTCAAATCTATTTAGATCTAAATCTACTTGCTTATATTTTTCGAATGGTTTCTTCCAAAGTTCTGGAATTGGGTGTTTGCATTAATAATGAAATAGGCTCCATAGGGCATCACTGTTCCCATCGTGTCGTGTTAATGACAGTTTAGCTAGATATTAAAGTAAAAAGTGACTGGATTTACAGTCTAGGGCCTGAGGTCAAATAATATAATGTCGTAAAAATAATTGCAAAAAGATCATTTCTTCATTTTTATATATTATCCATGCACAAATCATGTTAATTATATTATTTAGTTTCCAGATATAAAGAAGGACATTTGACATAAGTTACCAAACCCATTGGAAACAATAGTTGCTGCAATCGTAGTCTGAATATTGTGCCTGATCACGCTCAGGACTGCAAACATGTGATCATTCAGGTAAGATTTCACAACGACATAACTTACTTAACTTAACTACATCTAAGTGTGAGTATATTATGGCTGTTTGATAAAGCAATACAAACTGGGCAATACAGCTCTAAGAGCCGGTGCAATCACTTTATGGAAGATGATCACTTTTTGAAGGCAGCTGAATGTCACAATTCTTTGTGCTGAGGTGGCTTCAGCACAAATATTATTACTTCTGTTTTCGTAATGAAGTGCAACAACGAAATCAATCCGTCACGGGGACAAAAGCATCTGTGTCATGGGGACAGCTCAATGTGATGGACTTGGAATCCAAACCAGGTAGTAGCCGCAAATAGGTCACGTCTGAACCGGTTTATAGACCTGCGTAACGAGAGCTCCTGAAAGTGAAATTAGACGTGTCCGTGCCAACATGAAGGTAAACACACAAGGTGAGATCCAGATGAAACCACAGACTGTGAACAGGCTCCAGTTGAAATGTCCAGTAACAGACGCGTGAGTGTGTTGCGCGGTGTTTTAAGGGACGTGTTGTGCGTCCATCCGCCGCAATGTGGAAGTGAGGACAAGTGTTGCTGAATACCTTCAATGGACAGTGTTTGCGGTTCGAAAGTGAAGTCTGAACTTTTCTACGCCAGGAGAGGTGGGGAAGTTTGCGTGTGAGTGTGCCACTCATATAAAAGTCACCCAGAACTGACAGAAGCGCCATTGGTTCCGGACATCAGTGATCAAGGTAAGACAGTTGTTTCTAACTTTAGTCGTTTATACAGATGTGTTTCAAATCAATTCCTCATGTAGTTAAATTCATATAAATTTAAATAAAAATAAATATAAATTCATGAGTAGTAGCTAGATATAGCTTCATTGTGATATCATGAAGTAGATGTGGCTTCATGCTGATATTATTCATCAGCTGTTTCCACTTCTATCCTTGTGTATTTTTAGGATAGTTTGATGAAACGTATCCTGTAAACGTTCCTAAAATGTCTACTTTTCTGGTGTGTAGCCTATATGCAGGTTCTAGTTAAAGTTCATTTTCAAATCTACATGGATGAAAGCATAACTCGTTTTTTGTCTTTAACCTTGATATAGGCTATAATATCTGCTGTAACTTTCAGAAATGAACATTTTGTGTTTTTTATATTGGTTTTGCTTCGTTTGATAATTTACTGTTGCTTTGACAGTGTTTGTGTTTTTGCATTGTTGAATTTATGGACTTAAATAAACTCATTGCAGCAGCAGTTTTATGAATTTTATAACAGAATATTTATTTATTTCATTTGAGGGTCAAATCTTAACTGATTTTCCATTCTTTTATTTCCTCTCCTCTTCACATCTCCTTCTTCCTCTCATTCAGATGAAGTTCTTCACTTGCAGCATCATCATGTCTGTATTTCTTAAAGTCTCCAGCCAAAATCCTCTGGACGTTTGGACTCTGCTCCCCAACAGTATGCTTTTTTCCCCCCATTAGAACACATTACCCCAATGTCATATAATATAACATTAACCTTTTGTTTAATGGCCTTTGGTAGTTCTGGTTGTGGAGGTGAACGGCTCTCCGGGCCAGCAGCCCCTGAGCTGCTTGGGCTCGCCACAGGAGGGGTCAAGGAAAGACAACAAGAGTCAGGACATTATTTGGAAGAAGAATGGAGTAGTGGAAGAACAGAGAGGAAACTCGTACTTGGTGCAGCTGGAGGAAAGTTTAGGAGGGGGCAACTACACCTGCCACAGAGAGGACGGATCACTGGTCAATCACACGGTGGTTCTGATCCAGGAGGAGGAAACCGAGAGGGGGACGATTCTTGTAAAAAATGATCAAGGTACAATCTTATTTAGGATCAGAACATTTTAAAATATTTCATCAGACTAATCGCCTTTGTCTGACTTTTTCTAATTAAGGAAATTACTTGAAGTGCTTGGCTCAAAATTACAACGGAGAGTTTCACTGCTCTTGGACCTGGCACACAAGTTGTGTCGGCAAAGTAGAATTTATCAAAGTTTGGCGGTAAGTTTGCAAACTCTGTGAATGTTTTCTGTTTCCCTCTCTGGTGTTAATACAGGGACTCATATCAGAGCCGAGACTATATAATGACAGCCATTAAGGAAAATCACCTCTTCATTGGGCTGGGCAATTAAACAATATCAATGATTAATCATCTATATCAATAGCTATATAACAAAAGTTGAATATATATCGATTTATTGCATGTACATTGTGCAATCACAGTGAAGAGGAACAACACATTGGATCTGCCTCAGATTTCTAAAATGGTTTCTTTAAACTTAAAAGAAATAATAATGTGACATTTATGGTGATAATTATCGATATGGACTGATGTAAAAAAAATTATCTTTATATAATTTTGGCCATATCGTCCAGCCCTGGCTCCTCATGAAAGAAAACAAAGTATTTTTAAGGTCTTGGGAACAAGATGTTATATAGAAACGATACAGCTGTAAATCATTTTGAATGGTAGATGTTTTGCTTCGTCAGTGCCTCTATCAGTCATCTGTTTTTCACCAGAAGTTATTAAGAGTTTCATCCATTTTCTATTTGTTGCAGCATTTCTGACGACAGTGACAACCAGTGTTCTTTGGACACCAGTACCCAGCGCTGGACGTGCTCCTCAGGTCAGAGGAACTTCAGCTGCTCAGTCGATGAACATGGACACGGGATCTCCTGCCGGGACGACCAGCACTGCCCCTACGCTGAGGAGAGCCAGCGGATCTACGTCGCTGTGTACGTTAGGACCCAGCACTTCCTGGTGGAGATCTACTCTCAACGGTTTTACCTGGCAGAGATAGGTGAGACATCTCTGAGAGACGTTTTCTGCAAGATGCTTTCTTTTTGAGCTGTTTT
Source organism: Hippoglossus stenolepis (assembly GCF_022539355.2). Lineage (NCBI taxonomy): Eukaryota > Metazoa > Chordata > Actinopteri > Pleuronectiformes > Pleuronectidae > Hippoglossus > Hippoglossus stenolepis. Next base: position 10,041,529 of record NC_061489.1, read on the forward strand.
CATCTCACTCAATCTTTTCTGCTGTGTCCCTCAATAGTGAAACCTGACATGGTGAGGATCAGTAAAGTCAACACTACGATGATAGAGTGGAGTTACCCGAGCTCCTGGAGCAGTCCCTACTCCTACTTCCCTCTCACGTTCCAGATAGCACAGCTCAGGCGGGGATGCAAATGGTGTGACAAACCCTGCACTGAGTCAAAACATGCAAAAGTAAGAGGAACCCACTGACTCTGATATCAGGCCTACAAAAGAGAAGTTAAAGTGGTTGCATTTCAAACTTACTGCACATAAATGCATCACATGACAGGAAAAGCCCTGGATTTATAGCTGAATTGCACATTTGAAAGAGTAAATATGGAATCATGTAATTGACTGATGTATGATTTTTATTTTGTAGACACTGACAGTCCAATCCACAGACATTTGCCGATTTAAAGTCAAGCACAGGGCCCAGGCTGTGTGTGTCCGAGCAAAGGATGCTCTCTGTAACTCCCAGTGGAGCGAGTGGAGCCACCTCAGGTCAGTGGCCCCTAGTGGTGCAACACGGCACATTCAGCACTTGCTTCCCCTTTACTGTGTATACCTTCTGTACGTAGCTGCCGTTCTCTGCCATAGTGTCATAAAGAGACGTTTCCCTGCTGCCTCTGCTGTGGTTTGATCGTAAATAGTTCTGTTAAATTTCTGTAAAACTTAAGCGAGTCTTGCTCTTCGAAAGAAAACACCATTATAACTTGTTTTACTGATCTTTCTCTCATTGTAGGACTTTGTACCCGGTAAAGTCACAGCAATAGGCCAGAGGGTTTTAACTCCATTTTGTTTGCTCGGCTTTTGTTTGGGCATTAAGAATTGATTCAGACTAACTTCCTTTTCTTGTCTTCTATTACAGATTGAGGAGAAAGAAAAAGAACAAACGTCGGCAAAACGGTGAATAAGCCTAACAGAAGAGCGAGGATCCAAACACTGGACATTTTTGACTTTGTGTAGTTTTGTTTATTTATATGATTTTATATATTCCTATTTATCCTATAGTACATAATTATGTTTTTAATGTATTATAAATTATGATAAACAATGAAATAAAGGGAAATTTAACAGAACCATTTTGCTTCTTGATAAATGTACTATGACACATACCCCTTTTAATGAATATCGGGTTATCATTTGATTCACAATCAAAATCCTTGTCCCTGTCATAAGTAATTCAAGAAATCCAACGTGAGCGTCTGTTCATGGAGACTTTATTCATACTTACAAAGTTTTCTATAGCACCAAATGTGTTTTCACTCGTCCCTTGACGAGGGTTCTGCTGTACACTCATAACGGCCTCATGGAGAGAACAGAGACCTGAGCAGTTGTTTCTATTTCGCCAAACAAACAACAGGTTTAAATGTCATCAATTGTCCCTGAGTTTTTCAGAATTTTCCCCTCAACAGTCAAGTGAGAGTGTGGCTTTATGTGGAAGAAAAAAAATAACTCGACAACAATAGCAATTCCTCTTTGATATTTCATGTTGTGATCCCCTTCAATCTTGCTCTCACTGTCATTCACACGGTTGCTACCATTTGCCAGATGTACCACCAAATCCACCTTTAGAGGAACAGTATCATCCTGCACCTGTTTTTATATCATAACCACTTCTTGTTGTGGATCAGGTGACAAAGCTGTCTTTGAAATTGCAGCCTATAAACCAATGCCAATGAGTAACTGGTGTAGACTGCTCATGCTCCCTGAATGTACAGTAATATGAAAACTGAGCTCCGAGACAGTTCTTCCTCTAAATATCCCTCTGAGGGGAAACAGGTACCCAGTATATTGACATTTAAATGTTAATAGCAGGGCATTGACCTTGTGGTTAACACAAGTCATCTCTACAACCAGAAACTTTTTCTTCCTCCAGCAGAGGAAGTTGGGACTCAACAAACTTCTTCAAAAGAACCTCTGATTTCCACAAAACTTTGGATGAGACATGGTCCAAGAAAGATTCCATTAAATTTGAGCACAGATCCAAGGATTTTTGGTCACCTTCTCCAATGTGGAGACACTGTGATGTTTTTTGACATTTGCACAGATTTCCCACGGAATAATTCATGGATCTCGATGAAAAAAATATGACATGTTTAGGGAACTGACATTGACAATTTGGTGCAGACCGAAATAAAAAATCTGGATTTATTCAATTTAAACGTGGTTTCATAAGGGGACTGTAAGGCCTTGTCAGAGATATGTGCTCTGCTGAGGGACATTCTAGTTGATTCAGTTGTCAGTGGTCAGTTTCAGTAGCTACGACTTGCTAAGATTCTCGACTGGTCACCTTTTCAGAAAAAGCTGTTGACCTTTGACCTCTTATCCCAGGTTATGGCCATAGTGTGGACATGAGTTGTGAGCAGCTGTGAAGGCATGAAAAAGTTATCACAAGAACGCTTGAGGGAATTATTCAAATTAGTTGTAAATGTTCAGTTTGACTCACGCACAAACTGATTAGAATTTGGTGGTCAAAGGTCAAGCTCACTGTGACCTCACAAAAATGTAGGTCTTGTGAATTCATAACGTCAGAAACGGGTCGAGGAAATTTCTTCAAATTTGGCACAAACATTCACTTGGACTCAAAGATGACCTAAATAGAATTTAGAGGTCAAAGGCCGAGGTCGCCGTGACCTCACAAAACGTGTTTCTGGCCTCTTAAACATGAAATCTCAAGTTAGTCTTCAGGGAAATTCAAATCAAATTTTGACCAGTTGTTACTTGGACTGAAACAATAACTGATTTCAGAGGTCAAAGGTCACACATATGAGTCTTGAAATAAATGTATGAAGGCTGAAACTGCACTGGTTGGTGGAGGCATACAACCACAGGGCAGTAATTCTGTGTGTAATTCTTGTGATCGCTTGTATTATCCCATTAATTGTGACCATTTTCACCGGGGACAGTTTTGTGGATCCTTTGGTCTTGTAAGTGAAAAGACTTTATCAAGATCTACCCAGACAAATAAAATAAAAAATTCAACCACAAATAATGGCAATCCTTACTTTTGACCCCTCTCTGAAATCTATGTAATCATGCATTCACAGAACTAAATATAATTCAGTGGTATAAGTAAATATGCCAGACATGAGTAATATGAGAAATGTTGCATTGTGGTCTAAATCCGTATCGTTGTTTTTATTATTTCAAACTGATTATTACTAATGTCATGCAGACTGTGGAAAAGGGCACTCGGTTGTTGACTGTGTGCCTGCTACTACTAATGAAAACATAATAAGTGCTTTGGAGAGAAACCAAATCCAGTGTAATATTACTTTATGATAACTAATTACCCTTCAGAGGGAAAAAACACAGCAGTTCCAAACAGCCGGTTTTTCACAAAGTGAGTATTCAGATAAGTTTATACTAAAATTCCACATCACATGAGAGAAAAGCTCCACACCAACAGAATAATAGCCACCACTCTTCCCAGTACTGGTTTTGTAACTCAGATGGAGGTTGTGGTGAACCTTCTCTTCACTTCCCTGTCCCAGAATGAGGAAGAGGGCAAGAGATGTAAGCACTTTCAGGGTCCACACATTCTAAACCTGACACCTCTGACCTTTAATTCTTAGTTGATTGCTTTTCATCACAGAGGGCACTTGACTCATTGTTGGGAAATGTCCCTAATTTAGTTCTTTTAGTTCCCCCCCACCCCTGTACATAGGGTCAAACTCAAGAAAAATGTGATTTACTTTAAGAGTCGTCATGCAGCTGTGGGGCATAGCTGAAAGTAAAACTCCTGACTTTATAGCTCATTATATCTAAATCTGTACGTCCATAAATCACATTTTAAATGATAGAGCTGATCAATATAAGGCCGTTTATCTGTATGTTGAGTTCTGATATTAATTAGTATATAGTAAAATGGGTGTTGACAGGTTTGCAGTAGAGCTGCTACTAATGATTTTTTTATGATCAAAACTGTTTACTATCAATATTTTTTGTTATATTAATTTATTGTATTTTTTTTTAAATATTTATTTATTTCAAATCATTTATCATTTAAACATGCTCTGATTTCCCAAAACCTAAGTTCACAAGTTCTAATTCTTCATTGTCATTTTATCTGATCAACAGTCAAACATGTTCAGTTTATAATCACACATTTCAGCTCTAGTTTACAGTTTGTTTAACGGGACAAACTAATACAAGTAGAAATGAGTATTTCACCTCTCTTCACATTGTGAACCAGATGAAGCTCTGCTGGTAAAGACACTGAGACAGTAGCAGCAGCGACGCAGATGATTCATTGAACATAGACTGGGGCTGAATCAGCTTTGACCTTGACTCCAGTATCACTTTGAAAATATAGTGTGTGTAGCTTTTCTTGTGTGAGCCACACAGTTTCACTTGCACAAAAAAAAATCCACTTGCACAAAAACATCCTCTGACCGGCTGCTCCTGGCTGTGACTTGGTCGAGGCTGCTGGGTTTGGGCGATCTTGCGTTGTCTGTGTGGACTTCCCAAAACTTGGAACAATTTACCACTTTCATATTTCATTCCATTTTTCTATCCTTGTACTTCACGTCACAATGTTTTGAATCTATAGCACCGCAACTTGGGTTGTTTTTAAATGTGCTCTACTAATGAACTTGACTTTTGGAAGCCGCTGATCTGAAGCAGTCTTGGAAATTCTGGATAAACTAGAGAGAAAAGTTGTTTTGAGAAATTATTTCAGTGAGTTATTTAAATGAAGTCAAAGGAGAGTTTTATGTGACCATTTTTACAAATGAGAGAAATGTGAACATGGATGGTCTTTTACGGGATAAATAAAAAAAATGTATCTTGCCTATTTAACCTAAGCCATGAGGGGTTTATGGCACAGTCAAATCACAGACATGGCATTACACTTCATAGAAGAAATTATGCAGATCCTGTTATTAAGAATAACTGCTATGGTCATTTACTAATATCCTCAATAATGGATAAACACAGGTCTCTTAATTTTAATGAAAACAAGTGTCACTGAATTTACCATAAGACGAAAGCAAATGTGCGAAGGAGCTGCAAGTCAACACCACTTTGTCTTCATGGCTCATAGGCCAAAGAAATAACGCCTCACCATAAAGTATAGAACATCAGAATGAGGAATTCTCTAACTCAAAAACAGAAGATCAGACATTTGGTCCGAGAGAAAGATCCGTGTTATCGTTGCTTTCAAACTATATTATTTAGCTGAACTCGTACTTACAGAGAAGTTGACCTCTGCCTTCACTGGGTCGGACAGGAATCACTTTTCACACCCATCACTGACTTAGCAACTTGAAGGAAGAAAATTATTCAGAACAAAAACAAAATGTAAAGATTTATAAAGGCTCTGGTGATTTCCTCTTAATGCTTTGGAGTTCAATTTGATGGTGGTTGGTAGCTGCGGGGGTTAAACTGAATCCACGTGATTTATTCTAACAGCTTACATGATCAATTACATACTAAACTTGTTCTCGTGAATTTACGGCCTCGTTGACCTTGTCCACATTTGTTGACCGCGTTAATTAATGGGCACAGACACACAGCAATTTGGACAGATGGCATTTATCTGCATCTGCTACTTACTATGCAACTGCTACATTTGAGAATTAAACTGACCCGAGTGCTGTTTAATACTGTAGATCAGGCCCTGCAGTGTCTCCTTGAGGCCAGTAGATGGCAACATTGCACTAAAAAACCGTTGCTGTGGAGGTTGGCGGGCTCCTGCAGTGACCCGAAGTGAAGTGAAGGAGGTCATCGTGAGGAACTGCTGCAGATGTGTTGCTCAACAAGCGAAGATTTCAAATTGATTTATTAAATCGTATTATTTATTACAAATAGTTTGAATATTTCCTCGTTTTCAAACCTGGTTTTATTTGGAAAAGAGCGTTTAATTTCAATTCAGTGGCGCTAAAACGTCCCCTCGCATGTCTGAACACTCATAACATTTCTAGTGTAGGTATCAAGGAAACCATGCTGCCATATCTGGTCTACATATTTAAACAGTTAACTTCTATATTTGTCCCCTTTTAAGTCGACCAGGGAGCATATTGTGAGACATAAGGCCCATTCTCATTAGCATATGCCTGGTCTTTTACAACTAGTCATTTTTATGAGTCTTCCATTCAATCGGACCATTATTATCATCAGCTCAACCTCTTGATTTACGGGAACATCTGCTGGTGGCGCAGGAGGCGCGTCTGCGGCGCCCACAACGCATTTCTGATCAGTTACTTCAAAATGTCTAATAGAGTTATAACGCAGCGGATTTTTAATAGCCTGCCCATATGTGGACACTTGAACATAAGTCGTATACACACTCACTCACACATATTTATACACACACACACACACACACACACACACACACACACACACACACACACACACACACACACACACACACACACAACTTTAGACCCTTCACACGGCCTGCGCATTTCCTGCCAGAGATACCTTGCAAACCTTTATGTCTGGCTGCCATGGAGTTAAGTAAATCACAGTATTAACGTGGATGGATCATCGGGGGCCCCAAATGACATCTCTGTTTTTGGATACCGAGCCGCTGATATGTGGGCTAACAGTGTGTGTGGGTGCATGGGGATATAAATACATGTCGCCCCCGGGGGCCCGGGGTGCAATGCGCGTTGGCCCGCATGCCGACCAAGGCAGCCAGACCCTGGCTGAGAGACCCGGCCACAATCAAACAAATGTGCTGAAGGATAGCTCCGACCGTGTGTGTGTGTGTGTTAGTGTGTGTTAGTGTGTGTGTGTGTGTGTGTGTGTTAGACCTTTTATCTCACGCTGTTTCTTATTTATCACTATTTATTGTGTAACGTGGTGGGCTCACATTTCTCCTTCCACAGCACGGAGACATAAATAAACAGCGATAGACAATGATGAGACGGTCGCGGGGTTCGGTGTCTAACCTTGACCGTTTATGACATTTATCAGACCCCGCAACCAGCTCAGCCTCTCGTGTCTGCAGGCTGCAGCAGAGGAGGATGAAGGTTTTAATTTTCTATCTAAGTCAAGATCATTAGAATTACAAACGATATAATTCTGAGCCAAATTGTGCGCTTTCTCTTTCATTTGTAAGGCTCTTAATTGCGCAGTTTCACTGATGCGTAAAACCAGCAGCTCCGACGTGTAAAACTCACTCAATTCAGCAATTTCTTGATAGAAATCTTAATTTTCAGAGATAGCCCCATGATAAAAAAACAACTCTTGTCCTCTCCACTTCATTATAATTAACCAAGTAGCGCTTATTGAACACATGGCCCCTGACAATTCGATTTGACAATTTACAAATGTAATGATGAGAGAAGGAAACCAGGACTGATGGAGAACATGAGCAGATCTGTAACATCCTCACTTTTCAGCGCACATGTGCAGCTTCACGCTTCCCTGCGCGACCACGCACATTATTATTTTGTTACACCATATTTTGTCTTATTATTGTTTTTGTCACTGAGTTATTTTGGAGTGACTGCGATGTTTTTGGACAGCAGGAGAGCGCACAGTTTATCTGTAATCCTCATATTTATGTTGGATTCAGCACTTAGTCCCGCAAGATTTATGTAATGCATCTAATCAAAGCTAATTTCAAACCATCGGGCTGTAACAGAAGAAAAACAACTGCGAGCCGGCTGCCAGCGTGTGTGTGTGTGTGTGTGTGTGTGTGTGTGTGTGTGTGTGTGTGTGTGTGTGTGTGTGTGTGTGTGTGTGTGCGCGTGTGCGTGTGCGTGAGAAAGAGAGAGCTGAAACTTTTCTTAAGCTCATAATCAGTCGATCAGTTGATTCTCTGAATGAACAGTTGGATTGCGCAGCACAGTCACATTCTCTTCTTAAGAGGAAAATAAAACATTTAAATTCCATTTTGTGTTCAAATAAAGTCTCATTTCCTTTTCCTCGTGTAGAATCAGTCGTGCACTGTGTGGTGGAAATTTAAAATATGGCCGTTCATGTGGTGATGCTGAATTAATTTGACGAGCAAACATAAGTAAACACAATTACATTTTGCAGCCATTCCTCCTTTTTCTCTCACTCTTGCGCGTAATGATGAGACAAAATGTTTTGTCTCATTTTTTAATGATCGGACTCGTGTTGATTTGCTGAGAGATGTGGGAATATTTTCATATTGATGTTTCAACCACTCAGCAAGTGTCTGTGGTCAAACTGCGTGGATTAAACGCACGTTCTCCCCTGAGCTGCGTGTTTGATAGTTTTGAATACATTAATTGTCAAGCCTAAACACACACACGCTTACACACACACACACACACACACACACACACACAGAGAGAGAGAGAGACACGAACACACCACGCACGGGCACAGCTTCTGACTAAGTGGCCGGGGCGGGACACATGCGTGGGACGAGGCGGGGACAGCAGGCAGGCGGGCGGGCGGGCAGCGTGCTGGTCGGGTTGGTGGACAGCTGATTGTCCGTGTTATTAACTGTGTTTGGAGAGGAGGGGGCGGTGGGGGGCGTTCCTGCTCGGCCTCGCATAGACTCCGCCTCCAACACCTACTAGTTCTCCTCCTGTTTGGCATCCCAGAGATGGTCCAAAGTGATTCCTCAGGGAAGAGAAGGAGCGCAAATCACCGGAGCAGGGAGCTGACAAGGAGCGCAGCGCCGGGACTGCCTTTTTTTAATTGCGCGTAATCTTCCGTCTCATCCATCTGAGCCGAGGACAGGACTTTGTAAATAAAAAGAACCGGAGGGGAAGCGTTGACTGTTAGTTTTTAAAAACCTGACATTTCGCTTGTGTTCCTGTCAGCGGCAGCACCTTGATCCGGGGGACCGTCGCCAACTCGGCGCAGCCTCTCATCCTGCGCTCCCCCTTTCATCGCTCCTCATCTTCATAGCTGCTGCTGCTGCCTCCCTCCTCCTCCTCTTCTCTTTCCTCCTGGAGTCGCATGAGGTGCAGCTAACCCTGGATGCTGACAGACAGCTCCCCTCTTCCCTCCGCGTGTCGCATCTTTTGTTTACTTTCAGAAACACACGCGCAGCTAGACGCCAAGTGTAACAGACCACGCCACTTTGCTCCTGTGACAGCGCGATCAAACAGACGCGAGCAGGAGGGGAGGCAGAGGAGAAAGAAGAAGAAGGAGGGAGCCAAGGAGAGGAGGATAGAGAGAGTGAGGGAGAGAGAGAGTGTGAGTGAGAGAGGGACAGCGACAGCGTTGAAGGTGCGTTTTGATGTTTGGCATCCACGAGAGCATCCAGAGGAGTGGGAGTAGTATGAAAGAGGAGCCCATGGTGGCCGGGATGAACGCGGTCCGGACATGGATGCAGGGCGCCGGGGTGCTGGACGCCAACACAGCCGCGCAGAGGTGAGCCATGAAGCGGCCGTGGCGCTGCGCTGACACCGGGGCTTGCTAGGAGGACCGGGAGAGGGGGGGGAAGAGAGAGAGGGAGATGTGCGGTGTGGATCTCTGCGGAGCGGCTGCATCACTCCGGGGGCAGCGTGCGTGCGTCCGTCCCCAGAGGACGCGTTTGTTGGATAACCTCCTATCCCGCTGGCTTTCTAAGTTTTGTAGCCCAAAGTCCAACATGATTTAAGGCTGTGTGTGGCTCTAAGTGATTTAGCACGTGTGTGGAAGGGAAGCACTGTTTCCTCAAAGCACTTTTTAAAAGATTTAAATGTAACTTTGCTGCGTGGAAAGAGTTTTCAGCTCACTTCAGTTAGGCTGTGAGTGTGTTACTTCTCACACACTCCATGCAGAAATATGTATCCATATTTATAGGTGCTTTTTTCTTAAACAATTAAATAAAAACACTTAATTAAGTTGGTGAGGTTTACAATTCAAAATAATTGTGTCCACAAAAGGCCTGCCATAATGAAAGCAGTCAAAATTATGCCTGTCGCGGCCTTTAGCGCCGTGAAACCTCAAGATACATATTTTATTTTATTTGTTTAATTGTTGTTTAAGTGCGTTTTTACGCGCTGGAAGCAGTTTTTAATTAAATGACACGTAGCTGCGGATTTTCTGAGGACATGTAGTTGAACAAAATTGGATCTAAAAAGCGGCTTTCTCCTATATGGTTGTATATTTATTATCAAATTGAATTAATGTGATTTTAATTGGTGTCGTTGTGGGCGCCGCTGCGCTGTGCTTGTGTCCGCAGCGGAGTGGGTCTCGCTCGGGCACACTTCGAGAAGCAGCCGCCCTCCAACCTGCGCAAGTCCAACTTCTTCCACTTCGTCCTGGCTCTGTACGACAGACAGGGTCAGCCGGTGGAGATCGAGAGGACCACCTACATCGACTTCGTGGAGAAGGACAAGGTGAGTTTGTACATGATTTCACCATAAATAATACAAAAGAGACAGTCTTTATTTGTGAGTGCATAATAAATAGCCCTGTGGTGTAAATTGTGTTAGTGACTGATGACTGACAGTGTTGTGGCCTGTTAGAGTCACTGTGATAAATGAGCAGACGCACTGAACTGAAATGTGCTCTGATGTGATTTTAACATGTGGGTTCCTCCAAGTCTCGCAGAGACGTTATTATTTTTACTTTCCTTTCTCATCATAATCACAAAAACCTTCAAATATAATCTAATTCAGACGCATTTACACCATCAAGTGCATTAAAAGAAACTTTTGTCCCACTAATGATATTGACTCAGAGTTTGAACCTATATTCCTGAAGGTGCTGTCAGTCAATATATTTAATAAGCTCTTTTTAAACACTCATCAATCTCAGCGTTTGCAGTGTTTTATTGATCTGTTTGCAAGAGGCGTTAATACTGATGGTTCAACTTTTAGACGCTTGTTTTATTCATCGCCTTGTTTACTATTTAGCACTTTCAAAATGTCCTTTTACTGTCGGTCAATATTCATGACACATCTATCACTGCGCTGTAATTCACTGCAAATAACAAACATTTTAATTATTCATTTTGTGTTTTTAGTCTTCTTAAATGTCTGACAACATTAGAAATAATTTGTATTTTTTAATGAACGTTAATCAAGCTTTAAGAGAAGTAGGTTGTTTAATCGTAAGAAGTTTTCAAGTTTACAGAATATATTTCGTCAAATATAAAATACAGAAAGGGTTTTTGAGTTGTGCACCGATTTTTTTCTTTCTTTCTTTCCGGCTGTAAATTGATTTACTATTATTATATTCGCAGTTAGATTAATCTAACATGTTTGTCATTAGAAAAAGATAAAATAATAATTCTAATAATAATAATAAGGAGTCTGCGGCCGCGCACCATGATCGTCCCAGGAGAAGCTGCTTCGCTCTGACTCTGAGCGAATGTGTTTGGTTTGATTTTCATAGGAAACGACGGGGGAAAAGACCAACAATGGGATCCATTATAGACTCCAGCTCCTCTACAGTAACGGTGAGTTTGGGTTCCACAGTTTTTTTTATGGAGCAGAAACAAAAGCAGAGAGGCAGATGCGACAAAGCAAAGTGAGGAAACTCAGGAAACAAATGTTTTACGAGGTCAGATCGTTTATCTTGGTGTTTTATTTATTTAACTGAACTGTTTTCATGAAGGCTGGCTGATTTATACGTTTAATAATATGCTTTAAATGTTATTATTTACACTTTATTATTATTAATATTATTGTTACTTTTTATTAAATTGTGTTACTCTCTCAGGAAGTATATCTTCTCTGGTCAACAGCCCAAGGCAGCAAAATAAAATGATTCACATCCTCCTTTTTAACATTCATTTTTTTTTTTGCCTTTTTGCCTTGATTGACTAATTAAATTATATTGATTATAATTTAGAGGGGGAAAAAACTGTGTTATTGTTGTTCTTCCTGTTGTTCCACATTTTCACAATTAAGTTCTCATTAAGCAGTTTTAGAGATAAGAATCAGCAGGATAAAGAAGGTAAATTAAATGTGCTATAGTTCTAAGCAAATTGTGACAACGAGCAACAAACAGTGGGAGTCATTAGGACCAGTTTGTGCTCATTGAGTTTTCCTGAAGTGGCTCACAGGGGGAAGTCAGGATGAATAAAACTCGTGATCTGAAGCGTCGCCTTTTAGATGTGACATGAGATCTGCCAGTTGCATTTTAACCATTCCTCTCTCTCTCTCCCTCTCTTTCTGTGTGTGTGTGTGTGTGTGTGTGTGTGTGTGTGTGTGTGTGTGTGTGTGTGTGTGTGTGTGTGTGTGTGTGTGTGTGTGTGTGTGTGTGTGTGTGTGTGTGTGCACAGGGATCAGGACAGAGCAGGACTTGTATGTTCGTCTCATTGACTCCATGACTAAACAGGTAAGATGTTCTGTGTTTAACTATGATGCTTCCCAGAATGAAAACTCTGCCATCAGCTCAGTGGTTATGTTGGTCTGAATGTTGGCCCCCACCTCCAGCCGCCCCTCTCCTCCTCTTGTTACACCCCCTCGCCCGCTGCATGCCTGTGTCTGAGACCCTCAACTTCAGCACAGCACAGCCGCCTTGATAAACGACCTGTCTTACCTGTGGAATACATTTACAGAGGCCTAGAAAAGTAGAGGACATGTGTCCTCATACTCTGCTGTGCACAGCAGCCAGTAAGTGGGGACGGTGTGTGTGT